>NW_027185252.1:6077500-6537500 GCF_022577435.1 Embiotoca jacksoni
CTCCAGCTCGTCTGTGGTGGGTCTTTGGCTCAGGCGCCTGAAAAGAGAAAAGCTATGTTCACACACTTTTCTACAAGGAGCAGATAAGAAAGGGTTTAAACATTTCGCTGATTTCTACAAACAACATGAATTATCACAACAGCATCAGTGTGTGTGTGTTTTTTTTTTTTTTTTCCTTTACACCTTTAGTTGTAGATAATCCAAATACTGTTTGCCAAAAGCCTTTCTGTCTCAGCTGGTAGAAAAGGCCAAACTTCTTCACAGATTTTTACTGGCCATCATGTGTATCAGTACACCACCCACAACTACACTAAAAAAAATAATGAACAATCTCTGTAATTATCCCACAACTATGATGAAAAGCAACACCTACCTACACTTTCACAGCGTGTATGTGTGTCTGTGAGTGTGTACCTGACTAGTTTGCTGCCTATCTGCTGGCGCAGCTCAAGCCTCTCTGTCTCGGAGCTCCGTGGCAGAATGTTTTTCTCCTCCAGCTCTGTCTTGCTGGGTCGGTTCCGCAGCTTAATGTTCAGGGTGTCTCGTCGGCGGATCTTGCTGGCCAGAGAGCCTGCAGCAGATATTCAACAGGGACAACCAGTATTGAGGAGTAGTAGAGGAAGGGTGAAGATGATTGACGACCCCCCCCCCCCCCGACCCCAGCCTTCCTCTACTACTCCTACCTTTTCTCAATCACCCCCACACCTCCCCACCCCAACCCTCTACGAAACCCTACCTTTCCCCAGCCGCCCTCACTCCCCCCCCCCGGCCCCACTACTACCCCCTGCCAACCATATCCCTTCCTCTACTACCCCCCCCCCCCCCCCACCAATCTGCGAGCTTCTAAAACGCCCAAACAACTGTTGCAAGATTCTAGAACTCACAAATGACAGTTGCAATATTCTAGAATGCCCAAACTACTTTTTCAGTATTCTATAACTAAGGAGTTAGGGGATTCTAGAACTCCCGAACAATTGTTTTAAGATTCTCAAACTACTAGAGGGATGTTGGGGGACACTAAAACCCCTAAACAAGTGTTGCAAGGTTCTAGAACTTCTGAACGGCTGTTTCCAGATTCCAGTGCTCCTGAAAGGCTGTTTGGGGGATTTGAGGACTCCCAAACATTTGTTGCAAAACTTTATAATTTCCACTGTTGTAGCATCTCCACGGTTGTATTATATATTACAAACAAACATTACTAGCGCCATACTGTTTGTGTACTCGTCGTCCTCCTCCTCTTCTTCATCCTCGTCCCGGTACAGGATTGGTCCATCAGAGTCAGAGTCACTAGTCTGGCTGTCTCTCGGTCGATCAGGGATCACGGTCACCTCGGCCTGCTCCGTTTTCACACTGAGGCTGTGCGGTTTTTCTGTTTGGTTCTCTGCTGACCTGCAGGACACAATAACAATAAATTATGAGTGCACAAATATGTGGAAACGAAACATACAGTGAGACTGAAAAGCTTGAGCAACCAAGTATTAATATATACGTGAAGTTGGACACTATTTAAACTATATTTTGTCAATCAACTCATTCCTTCCTTCCTAATCATTTTGGGATTTTGTTATACAACTCCAACTAGACTACTGTAATGTACTATATAAAACCAAAATACAGAGAAGGAGAAAATATGGAATGTAAGGAATCACAATATTGCCTGTACCAACTAGATTTTTACCTCAGGCTGTTCTCTACAGCACAGTCCGTTTCTCCTTTCTTCTTTCTGTCTTCGGGTGCCTCCCCTTCTGTCCTCCCCTGTCTTTCTCCCCCAGAGCTGCAGTCGGTCTCTCCCTCTGTGAAGGATGTGTCCTCTGTAGCAGTGTTGACATGGGAAGACTGGGCTGTGGTTTCAGGAGCCAGACCGCTGTGGGTCTCCTCACCTGTTGCCGAGCCATTGGGGACCGATTTAGGCTCTGGACCAGGCTGAGAAGTAGCCCGAGTTCCCTCTGTCTCACTGCCTGAGGCGTTACACGAGAGAGGCTTGGTGTCTGAGGTGCGGGGAGAGGGCTTTAACTCCCCAGGCTGGCTAGGAGTCTCTGTGGAGGGTTTTGGAGGTACAGATGAAGAGGTGGGAGTGTCTGATTTCCGGTTGGTCTTTGCATCTATTCCATGAGTCTGTGCTGCAGCGCTGGCGTCCTTAGACGCACGAGAACGAGGTGTGGAGGTGGTTTTTGTTGTGCATCCTGTCTTCTTTGGATGAAAGGATTTGGCTGTGGAGAAGAGGGGACAAGCAAACGTGTAAAGGGAAAGATACAAATTTAGATTTGTCTTTCCTCTAGGTTCATGAATGTGGTTAAAACTGCACACATTTTATGTTTTATACAAATTCAAATGAAGTTACATTTGGGTATCTCTTTTTGGAGTAAAAAAAAATACTTTCAATGTGTTTTTAAAATGTACTGTTATTATTTCTGTATTATTAAAAGGAAGAAAAATGACAGTTATTGAGGACCTCAGTTCCTTTATGTCTCAGCTGGCTGGAGAGCCATGACTGTATTCGATTTACAGCAGCCTGCAGTTTGCACCTCAGCAGGGGAACAAGGGGGGGGAAATGAACTAACTTGTGCTGTAGCTGACAAACTGAGAGCAGAAGATATGTTCTTAACACTACTACTGAATAAAATTCAAGGGGTATTAGCAGTTACGTTTCCATGCTTCTTATAGCACTGCAGCTGTCCTATTTAGCTACCTTATGATACTAGTACACTTTTCTATGTTTAATGTTTGTTTGGTCCCTTGTTCAGTAAGTAAGGGAAGGATAAGACTATGGTCTGATAAGTCAGAGAGAGAGGCTTCATTTGATACAACTTCTTGTTATTGTTCTAAGATTTGGATTTGGCGTAGCTGTTGTCCACATGTCAGTCAGCGTTTCCATCTGCCTGACTGAGTGAGTTTACTACTCTAACTGAAAAAAAAGCATTTTGATTGGCTGTATAGAAAACAAATTATGCAAAACTAGAGGGCGCCAAAAAGGGAAAACAAAGCATACAAAATGTACCCCTTTGTGGTTTCAGTTGTACTCAAAGAGGAACACAGGACATGTGATTTACAGTGCAGACATGCATGCTGGAGCTCAAAAACAAATGCTGGCTAGTTTCAGTTGTACTTAAAATAGTATGCACAGTGCACCTACTGATTGTTTTCATTACTTTAACCATCGTGACTAATTATTTTTGTTAAGGCTGTTAAATGCCCAAATTTTCTAAAACATATTCACACTAGCAATTGAGTACAGTTAAAAATGCATTCTACAATGTATCTAGGTTAAAATAGTAACTGCTTTGTTCGAACATGCCCGCAGCCATAATATAGTTGTATCAGAATAACCGTTTCTAAACACATCTCCAATTTGCAGCAGATACAGAACACCTGAGGTAATTCTGACTGAAGCAGCTTTTTAAGCGTCTGTGAAGTGTCTTTGTGTTCTGCTGAAAGCAGCCCGAGGAAAGGGATGAACTTACAGTGCTATTCAAACACTAATGAAACAACTTTTGTACCACATCCCCAATAACTCAGCATATAATACGCAGACGTCCTCAGAAAACACTGCATGAACATCACATGCACCATTCTGGGTTTTGTGTGTTGCTTTGTTTAACCATGCTGTACATTAAACACACACGCACGCACGCACGCACACACACACACACACACACACACACACACACACACACACACACACACACACACACAGTGGACTAAGGGGGATGATCATGCCATCAATAACCACACAAACTCGTCTTAGCTCATTTTATGAGTAAAGTCATACTGACCATACTCAAACCCCTGTGCTTTCTTTCTCTCTAACACACACACACACACACACACACACAGATACGTACTTTCCAGAGAAACAATAAATCTTCACTTCTGCTTTCCCAGAACAAACAGAGATCTTAAATCAAACACTTTGACTCACTTCACTGGAAGTCCCTTCAAATTAAGAAAGGACACCATCAAAAGGAAGAAACAGGGAAATACTATTTTGTTGCAACTTGACAGAAACTCGACTGACACTTTAAGTACATTAGGGTTGTGTACAGGAAGTCATGGTTTACAGGTGCAGATGACTTTATGGCGAGTCCCCTTTCTCTTCAAACAATGATACAAGTGCACGCTCCATGCAGGGGGGCAGGCAAGAACATCGACGGGCCAACTGGCTCCAGTCCCAACTTACCAGTCCCGCGACTAGTGTTGTTAGTGCTCCGTGGGTTAGCTTTAGCTTGTGTGGAGGAGCCTGTCTTGACTGTGGCTTTAGCCGTCTTTTTAGTCCCAGACGCACCATCTTTGTGCCTTGCTGTGGCTGTGGTGCCACCGGCAGTTTTGGAAGAGGCGGGCGGGGTGGCACTTTGCTGTTTTTTGGCTTGAGCGTCCCGCAGTCGCACCTGGTTTGCCCGGGTGACGGGTTTAGTGTCACACCTCTCTGAGCAGATGAGAGGAAGCGGGAAGGAAAAGAAGTGCAGTGTTTACAGGCCAAGACAGAGATTGAAAGCAAGATAAAAAGGTGCTCATGTCGTGCAGACAAGCAAACGGAGACAGAGGAGACACTGACAAATAAAGAGGTGGACAGAGCTGATGATGATAAAAGAGTCTTGTGCAGATTTTCCATTAGACGGATAGATAGAATGCACCCATTAACCTTCCCAACCTTCAGTATGACGGTATAGGTGTTCTGTTGCTGTATTAGCAGCCTATGTTGCCTGTGCCTTTCTGATTATTGACAAACGAAACAAACAAATGGCTACAAGTTCAATGCTAACACGATTGAGATGAAAACAGCACAACACTTAAGCAGCATCAGACACCAGAACAGCGGCCGGTCTCCTGAGGGAGAGGGAGGCATTAGGAGAAGGCGATACTGCTCTGCTCAGACTGTAAAGGCATACTGTGGGCTGATATAATGGGAATATCTATTTGAGCACATTAGACCCGCTCACAGATCCCAGAGGATTCAATGTCGACCAGAAAACGGCTGGAGATACAAATGCATTCCACGGCCGAGAGGAAAAGACTTCAAAGCATCTAAAAAAAGCTGCAACATTTAGTTTGAGGGTATAAATATGGAACTGCTAAAGGACTGTAAAAGTCCCACATTCCTGAGAAACACGACATGTTTCAGCACTTCGTTTGGAGGAGTGAAGCCCTATCGATTGACAATCACACAATGCAACATTCATTAGCTGCTGAGCAGACGACAACATTATTTCCAGCTCACGCTCATTAGCCTGCAAATAATTCCACAGCTAGCCACAACACAGTTTGTCTGTCTCTTTTGGGGTAAAGAAGAAAACCATCCTTTTTTTTCTCCACAATCTAGAATTACACTATTTTGATGATTATTATTTCTACGAAGTGATTAGGGATGATCATGATCTTTAATTTATGTTTGGTAAAGCTAGCGTATCATAAATCTACCACAGAAATGCAGTGTCATTTGAGAGCGAAGCAACGAGCAGACTGTCCACCCACAGATCGATAGTCGAAGGCCAGAAGAAGAAAGTTAGATGTTCAACGTGCAGAGCAAAGAACTAAACACATGCTTCCTGAGAGTTTTCACAGTTTGATGGTATTTGCAGCGCAAACAGCGCGAGTGACTCTGTCTCTCTCCCTTTGTGTACAGGAGCGTGACTGTTCTAACAATAGTCCAATAGTTTCCTGTTCAAGAAGTACAGTCGAAATTTTGTTCAACCTAATAGATTTAAGGATGATCTTTGTCGTGTACTGTGCATATAAATATCACTGGTGATTCAGAAATCTCCACGTTTAGGAAAAGATGTATAAACTTGAACCACAACTTCATAATAAAAATGGAGAAAAAAAAAAGCTTAATTCTAACAAGGTTTTCCCTAAACATTTTTTACTTTGCCCTCAAATCTGGGAACCCCTTACTTTTCCCTTTCTCTGTAGGTCGGGCAAATTCTTATTTCCACAAACATTGTGTCAATCACATTCAAGAACAAAATAAAACCTCCGAGTAAAATGAATCCTCACTATATGCCGGTGGAAGATTTTTAGTGCAGAACCCCAAACGTTAAGGACTCCTATTAGCCACAGATTACAGGTCACAGCAAGACAAAAGGTTACACAGCAGCTGATCCAAAAGTTACCAGTTTTGTCGTCAGTGCTGACCGGCCCGCTGGCCTGTTCCTCCAGCAGTGCCTCCGGAGACTCGATGTCGACTTTGACCTCCTCTGACGTCAAACTGGATGTCGCATGGCCGTTCTGATTTTCACTGCTGATTGGTTCATCTAGGAGAGAAGAAGTTCATGTTTCCCTTAATAATGTTGTGCTTTTTCTGGTATTACAACGGTCAAAAGTAATCGAATTTGATGATGGTGAACAGGCTTTAAAATGTAAACGGACACTGAAAATGTTTAGTATTAGAAAAATATAAATCATTAGGGAACCAGTTCAGATGTCACATCTCACAAATAACAAAGACTCCAACGGGATTTATAAATGAAAAGTTTTGAGCTGTTGCTGGACAATGCATTGATTTCTTCTCTTCCCAAATCATGGTATTAATGACTAAAATAATGATAAATGAAAGAAGAAACATGCGAATGAATCATCGGACAAACCTTGCTCAGGGATGAGAACCCCTTTCCTGATGAGTTCCTCCCTCGTTTGTCTGGTGGAGATTTTCCTCTCTAGAACTAAATGATGAACAGGATACATTTTACAGTAAGATTTAATGTGCGAATTTAATTTGGTCTTCCTTTATTCAGTCCTCTAGCTGCCGCCATTGATTTACACGAGGGTCAACAAAAGCATTGCTCAACAGCTGCGTTGTGGAAACGTCATCGCAATCCTCGTCCGGCGCTGTCACAGATGAGGAACTGAACTAATTCTGCCATGTCACTGCAGCCGAATTTTCTCTGAAACCTCTCTCGAAAGAAAAATCATGAGAAACCAATCTGCCTTGCTCATATAGGAGAGCATGCTGAGAGCTGATCCCACAATTAGAGCAATAAAGATTAGTCAATAAGTTAAAAACGTATTGTTTCTCCAGCAAAATACAACATGTTTTCTCAAATATAAGGACTGACTCCTTGTCTTTTCATTGTATCAGAGTAAAGTGAATATGTTTGTGTTTTGGATAGATGGTTGGATAACATAGGGAATCTGAGGACACCGACTTAAGCTTGGCGAAAGAATTACGGCCTTTTTTCTTTATTCTTTGGATATTTACTCGATTGCCAGAAAAAAATGCAACGCCACTAATAAACCTTAAGCTCAGTTCAGACCAAGAATTGGCGACAAGCTGGAACGTTGCAGGGAAAAGTAGCAGCAGGTTAAACTGTTCACTCTCAGCTCGACTTAAACCAGCTGCCGATGTCGCCTGAGACTCAGCTGGTCAAATTGCCAGCGGGCAGTTTTTAAACGCGAGGGACGTCGCCTCTTTCCACAGCCAATCAGCTTGTAGCAAACTCAGCGGCTCAGTGTAAGCAAACTGCAAACAATGTGTACAAACCGTAAGCTGATTGAAATGGCTGGTTTGAAACAGAAGAAAAAGAGGATCACCTCTTGTTTTGAATTACACAAGACTCAAAACAAACTGCCCTTTGTCACGTTGCACAACGGCTGAGTGTTTTCACCATTGCATCCCTACTAAAAGTGCAAGTAATCACTTATTAATCACTGGTGCCTTAAGACGCGACAAATTATATCCAGCTACAAATAAAAGCCTAAAAAGCAGGCAATTAAAACAGAAGTACAGAGAGTCGTTGCCGTGGAAATGTTACACCGTCTCGTCATGTTGCTTCGGTGTAAACTGGCGGGTTGCAGACTGGACCGCTGGGAGTAGCTATAGAAGCAAGATAGGAGTTTCTGGCACAACTTCAGCTACGGCCGAGCTGCACCAAGAGTGAAAGAGAATCTGCATAGGTCCAAACTCCAGCAACACAGGTAGTTTATAGAAGAACTTTAATGTCAGACCAACATGTTTCGGCTTATGGCCTTTGTGGGAGTCCAGTTCTTCTATATACCACACGTGTTTTTGGAGTTCTGACCTCTGTAGCTGCAAGTTTGTTGTTATTGTGCATCGCTGGTCTGAACTGGCCTTTAGATTATGTTTCTAGATCGGTACACTCCGTAAATACCAATAAAACAACGGTCAGCTGATGCAAAAGGTTCCAAACAATGTTAAAAAAAAATGTGATGTCCAGATTTGATTTTAGTTTCAAATACATGGTTTAAACATTTTTATAAAGTAATGCCATCAGCATAATCACCACAAGGCAACGTAATATCCAACATTTAATGCTACTTTATAGGCCCTTTTTACACTAAACCAGAGAATCAGAACCAACAGAGCGCAGCTAGATAACACCTGAGCAGATTGCATCAGAGAAAGATAATCAAGTGGAGAAGACACTGATATGTATATCAAATTAAAGAGGCCTGACAAAACAGGGTGTTAACATATCGACAGTGAGTTAATGGAAAGGAGGAAACATGAAACACTCTTAGGGTTCAGAATATCAGCCACTGAATTTCTACTAACTCCCTCGCTGGCTGACTCTAAACTCTTACATCCAGAAAATTGCCTTCTTGGTACAATAGTTGTGAAACTAAAAGCTAACTGAACACAAATGCTGCAAGATCTCTCTCCATCTCTATCTCTAAATGGTCCGAGACACGAGCCTGATACCAACTACAGCGACACGGAGCTACAAAACGTAAATATCAGATACGCAATAAGCAAAAGATAACGCCTGCCAGCCATGCAGAAACAGAGTGTCTGGTTTTTGTATTTACTTCTGTCCCTTGTGATTTCCTAGCCAACACGTCATGAGCTAATCAGTCAGAGCGACAAACAAGCGTTCACTTTTTTCCTTTTAAAGCTCTTCTGGGAGCAACACTGCTGATGTTCGCAACGGATGTTCCAACGAAATCCAAGACCTGATGTTGTCCAGACACTTGATTGAGGAGAGCAAATCAGAAGCTATTGATCAACTTGTTCCTACCGTGTCATGAACGCAGACGCGCACACACGGGAGATTCAGCTTACCTTTGGAAAGGTCCTGGAACTTGTCGCTGGTCTTCTTCTTCCTCCACTTCCAGGGTTTAAACAGTTTTCCAAACGACGACAGCTTGCCTCGCTGCTGCCGTGACGCAGGGGCATTCTGGGTATTGGTAGCGCTGTCCACTGCCACTTCACAGCTGGCCAGAGACGAAGATTTCTCCAGCCCATCAACTAGGGGACACACAAATATAAACAGGAAAAATCAACATCAGCATCATGACTCGGACTAAAACATGCACGTGCTCTACAGCTCTGTATATGCACCAGATGAAGGTTGATGAATCATACCCATTTATAAAATGTATTGTATTAGTAAACAACATCATGTAGTCAGGTAATTGCAAACACTTAAATCTGTAAGTAAGGACATTCGTTCATTCTGCACTGCACCGTTTTCCATTAGGTAAATAATGTGGCTCAAATCACAGGGTAACTCCCAATACACTCGGATCCCAGTATCTTGCATACGTTAACAGCTCACGAGAGCAGATTGCAATTTAAATCCTAGTGCACATATAATATAATGAGCAGGGGAGTCAGGATGTGGAACATGATCGGTTAAATTCGAAAAAAAAAACCAAACATATTTTCCACATGTTTCTCGGACTTTTTCAAAAAATAATTGTTGCTTTAGTTTTCTTGTGAAATACTGCAGAGATTCATTTCCTCGCGACGCTGGAAATCACTCCACTGAGGGGGTGACGACCCCTCTTTGCTTGAAGTGCTCGACGCACTCAGACACACACAGTCGTCTGACCTCTTTCTTTCAGGTCGCTGCTACGCGACGCTCAAAATAGAGACGCAGCACTTAAGTCTGTGGCTGAAGCCCCTTAAACACCTTTCTCTTAAAGTTATAGAAACCTTCACACCTGCACTTGGTTTGGCATTTTTTTGCGGGTATATTCTTTTTATTTGATATTTTCTTAATTATTCCAGTTGTTGTGTATTATTTTACTATAAATACAGGTCTTTGAGTATTGATTGTTGGTGTTCATTGTCAACCGGGCATTCCTGTGACCCCAGTGTTGACGCCTGCCCGCGAACTAAATATTCTTCAAGATAAAATAATGATGCTACAGTTGAAAATGAATCCACATTTGTGGCTGTAAAAACATAAGGTAAGCAGCAGGTGTTAAATAAAAAATTAAAAAAATTAAAAAAAAAAAAAAAAAAAGCAAGGAAATACTGTCATGAACTATATTCTTGTCATATATCAGTCGCCCTCAGCTTTCAACAGCAGAGTGGGAATATTTCTGACTCCAGAGTATTTGCAGTGTGTGTGCTTGTGTGTGTGTGTTTTGGTGAGATCCCTGTCCTTCCTCAACTCCTCCTCTTCCTCTTCCTCTTCCTGCTGAAAGATTAGAAGTGCTGTGAACTTTCTGGAATACTGCACACAGTGTGTGAACGTGTGCTCGTGTTTATGTGCGTGTGTGTGGGAAGCGTCCAGAGGAAAGAGAAGTGGTGTGTGATTCCAAACATTCAAGCAGAGGAAGTTTTTTTTTTCTTTTTTTCAGCTACATAACACTACTGAATCACTCCTGACTGAATCAAGACTAGTGGGGATCAAATCTTTATCATTTCTGTGGACGAACTTTAAGGAATTCTTTATGGAAGGTTTTTTTTTTTTTCGGATAGTTTTTTGTTCTTAAACTGCTTTCATGCCTTTTCAACATAGCGGTCTCAAATCGCTTTACAATTTGCCTCACACACTCACACCACTGGTGACAAAGCTGCCCCCCCCCATGTATCCTTCTTCCTTGTCAAAGCCTGGTGCCTACATTACCCACAATGCATCGCTGAAAGTTAAGTTGGAAAGTGGGGTGTGTTATGGTATTACGAGCCAATGTAGCCTTAAGCTGAGATGAGGAGCGATGGTGTGCTCCATTTGAAGTGGGAAGTTGGAATTTCCAATTTCCAACTGGAACGCCCCCCGAAGTCAGATTTACAACTCACAAAATTGGAAAAACCTCATCAAAATCCAACATGGCTGATCCGCTCCGCTCTATTTATTTGCACTTCTGTCTTATTACAAAACTTCAGATCAGACCGACGCAAAGTGTTCGATGCCTTTCTGTTTTTCAGACCGAGATGCATGTGCCACCTTTGACACAGACAACCTATTCACTCATATGTGCAAATCTCTGATTATTAGATACTTTAAACAAGATACTTGCATGTAGTGTTGATCGCTGAAACTAAACACTTTGTTGAGAAGACCAACTGCGCAGATTTTTTTTTTCCGCATACAATATTTGTCAGCAACATCAGCATTCATCAAACCTTCAAAACGCTGGATTTAAGAATGGCATGTCCTAACTTGCACAATATTTTCAAGGTTTGTAAAAAAACAAACAAAAAAAAACCCTCTACTGATCAATCTATCAGAACACTCCCTAACATCCTGAACTGACTGGCTGCATGTCAGTTAATGTTTGACAAAGTATTCGAGATTTAATTAGAACATGATGGAAAATCTGATTCCAATAGTTGTTCTTTCAAATAATTAAAACATTGTCTTAACAAGGATGCTGTGTGTGAAACAGTCTTGTTAAAGCAGAAAAACAGACCAGTCATGCAGTCACAAATGCAATCTGCACATGCAGACTATCAGACTGTGGCTGCTATTACCATCAGTTATGAACAAAATTGAATACTCGCAACCTCAGCTCATGTCACTCTCAATCCATACTGACGGAAAGACAATAGAGTTTGGTTGAAAAGGCTCCAGTCCAGAGTTTTCTTCGTTCTATTTAAGATGCTTGTGCCGCAAACACAGTCAGCAAAAAAAAAAAAACATTGCCAGGTTTCACTCAGACCAAAGCTGAAAAAACACTCAGCTAAGCAGATGAGCCAGATGTTCAGCACATTTTAGCATGAAGGAGTTATTTGTTTCGTAACTATTTGTCCAATATCCCCACAACCATTGTTTGGAAGATAAAACAAAATTCACATTTTAAACTCATCTGTGATATTTTCTCAATGAGCACCAGGTGGAGAAAATCCATACCTTAGCCTTTGGTTCAATTGAAAACAATCGATACCCAGCTGATTGGTTAGACGTCACCAGCGCCGACAGATTGTTGTTGCCAATACTCCATGTTGGTGGCCATCTGCTGCTCAATACGCTGATGGAAACTGAGCTGACGCTGATGAGCATGAATTACCTCTGACTGCTGCTTACTGGTGGTGATGGATCAATACATTGTTTATGTGCTTATTTCCTCAATCAGAGTAATGAGAGTCGACATACGGACATTCAGTCCATCAGTTTTGGTAATTTTACACAGAGAATCAAGTTTTTTCTTCTTTTTTTTCCCCACTGGTTTGAAGATAGAAAAATATGATGCCGTATATCCCTGCATGAGGATTTAGCTGTTTAAAACTTAAACTTTTTTTTTAATTTTTTTTATCACTGTTGATCAAATCTGATCAAACCACATTCCCACTGAGTCTCTCATTTGTCTTAATAAATAGTTATGATGTAAAGCAGTGGTGCTAAAACACTTCGAAGAGTTAAACTGGGTAAACTGAGGTTATTATGACAAGAACCAGACGCCTCATTAGCCTAAACTGTAAAATGGCCCTCAAACAGTAAAAAGCAATGAGACCAGAGGATGTAATTACTGAAGCACTTTCCTTTTGTTCAAGTATGCATTGTGAAATCACAGTAAATCCAGTCAAGTGTTATTGCTCCCAACTGGATTTTGCACACCTTGTGACCTCACGGTTACAGCAGAAAACAGCATGTGCATACACAACATAACAATTAAGAGCGAAGACATGGAAAAGGGCAGTGCAGAGCGCCGTACATGATCTCCCTAGACACCAATTTAGCTCTCTCTCTCGCTCAAGCACGCACATACACACACTCATTCATTCATTTCCTGTTCCTGTGTTGATATCACATCACAACAGTAGATGCATTTTCAGCAGCTGCTTTGTGCCACTAATGATGGGAAAATCAGTAACTCTGATTATCAACACCATTAGACCAACTATCAAACCTCTAGTGGGAACCAAACGGGGACAATGGACCGACTTATTACTTGGAGAGACGAGAGAAGAGAAAGAAGACGAGGCAGTGGAGAAGAGCAAAATGAAGCTTGTTGTTGAGTTTAGAGAAGAGAGAAAAGAAAACTGGAATAGAGGAAGCCACAGACATGTTATCTCTTATCATACAGTGCATCCGGAAAGTAGTCACAGCGCTTCGCTTTTTCCACGTTATGTTACAGCTTTATTCCAAAATGGATTAAATTCACTTTCTCCTCAACATTCTACACACAATACCCCATAATGACAAAGTGAAAAAAGTTTGTTTCAAATTTTTGCAAATCTATTAAAAATAAAGAACGAAAATATAACGCGTAAATAAGTATTCACAGCCTTTGCTCAATACTTTGTTGAAGCACCTTTGGCAGCAGTTACAGCCTCAAGTCTTTTTGAGCACGATGCTACAAGCTTGGCACCTATTTTTGGGCAGTTTCTCCCATTCTTCTTTGCAGGACCTCTCAAGCTCCATCAGGTTGGATGGGGAGCGTCGGTGCACAGCCATTTTCAGATCTCTCCAGAGATGTTTAATCAGGTTGAAGTCTGTGCTCTGCCTGGGCCTCTCAAAGACATTCACAGAGTTGTCCCGAAGACACTCCTTTGTTATCTTGGCTGTGTGCTTCGGGTCGTTATCCTGTTGGAAGATGAACCTTCACCTCAGTCGAAGGTCTCAGTGAAGAAATCCCACAAGGATGTCTCTGTACATTGCTGCATTCATCTTTCCCTCCACCCTGACTATTCTCCCAGTTCCTGCCGCTGAAAAACATCCCCACAGCATGATGCTGCCACCACCATGCTTCACTGTAGGAACGTGATTTTTTCGGTTTTTATTTTTAATAGATTTGCAAAAATTAAAAAAAAAAAAGTATTTCACGCTATCATAATGGGGTATTGTGTGTAGAATTTTGAGGGAAAAAATGAATTTAATCCATTCTGGAATAAGGCTGTAACAACAAAATGTAGAAAAAGTGAAGCGCTGTGAATACTTTCTGGATGCACTGTATCTGGGTGCTGCAAGAACAAATGGACGATTCATGTCATATAGCAACACAGGAAATCTAAATCCTACATTTCTATGACACATGCATGCCATGCATACATTTACAATGAGTGTGTTAACTGCAAAAACCTCACAGGAGCAACTTAACACTACATCAGCTTTTCTGGGTTGATAAATTACATCTGCAGCCAATTTATTATACGGGTTTCTTTACAACAGTTATTTTCCTTTCTTCTTCAGAGAAAGTCCAATAATTCTGTCCTCCTGTACAGCCACCTTCTGACCGGAGACTCGCATTACAACCAGGCTATAGTCGCATATACTATTCAACGTTGTATATTTTAGAGACTATTTGACTATTTGAAAAATTCTCAACCATCTCTATTGACTTCACAAATATCTTTTTCAGTTGTGCTGTGAAAGAGGTTTGGTTGGCACTGATGCCCCCCGCCATCATATAAATACAGAAATCAACTGCCCACAACTAAGGAAGAAGTGACAGCACAAGCACTTACAGCTCATAAAGCACGAGAAACACAAACCTGCACCTTATAATGCGACTATTGACATCAGACATACCGTAAACTTTAAATCCTCATTGATTTGGCTGCCAGAAAAGGTGAAATGAGGCCAATTCAGTGGTTTAGTTTATTAATCTGCTTATAATGGTAAGTATGTTTAAGCAAACATGGGTCAGTTTAACGCAGATGATGCTGGCTAAATCTTTTAAACTACAACAATATGGCTCAAATCCACCTCGGCTTGTTTCAGGGATGTTGTTTTGCATGACTGCTGACTCAACTGCATGATTCCACGCTGGATTTCACACAGAGGCATTTTATTTTGAAACAGATGAACTACGATGTCATGCTCGAAGGGTGAGTCAGGATTTGGATCTATAGCAGCTGTGGGACTGGGTGGGATAATCAAAAACACAATTTCAGACGCAACAGACATCTCAGTCAAGAAATCCCACACTGGATATATTCAGTACTACAACTATCGAGCCAAGACCGACCAAGGATGCCTGTCATCTTAAACTGCACAATCCATTAACTAACTAAAGTATTTTAATATCCCGAACTTTAAGACTTTAGTCACCGAGTGGTTGTTTTCCTACATGGTATGGGATATATTGTCTGGTACAAAGTTAAAGGGTGAAAGCGATGTATTGTGACAAAGCCAGCGTGATTTTTTTTTTTTTTTTTTTTTCAGACATTATAGCAGGAACATGTGTTGAGGAGGAGGGGAAAGGGAGAGGCTTCCTTCCTTCGCTGCGATTCACCGGGGAGGGAAGAGAAGCAGACGTCACGAACAGAGGAAGAGGGATGGGTGGGATGGGGGGGGGGGGCAAAAGAGAAAAAGAGAGGAGAAGAAAATCAGGGAACGAAGGGGAGAGGTGGACGCTGAGGTGGGGCAAAACGTGGGAACGAGGAGGGCAGGAACAGAGAAAAGGAAAGAAGAAGGCAAAACAGGAGGTGTTGGACGAGAGCAGAGGGAGGGGCGACGCTGGGCATTAGCCGCAGTTTTAACACTCGGGTCATTTATTCCACATCTTTCTCCAGCGAAGGCCGGAGAAGCAAAGTACAGCTTAACTCATGATACGCACAGGACTGAGCAGCTCGGATTAAGTAAAGACAAACAGACCAAAAAGAAATCAAACAGGAAACTGCATCTCGACCGTGTATTTGTGTACAGTCGGAGGTTCAGGGGCTCACAGGATATCAGTTCTATGTTATTGATCTTTCAATGAGACCGTGATAGGCACACTTCCCCTCCTGCTCGTAGTACTGTAGATTCAGCATTTAAAGCACACCACCATCATGTAACTCGTAATGCAGTCACGCTGGGCAAAAACAGTAGATCATCATTATGGCCACAGGTTCCTCTGCATTTTGGCTTCAGTGCGCAACAAAACAGTCAGGGTTTTTGCTTAAAATGCTGACAGTGTCATAAAAACGGTCCAGTTTTGTTTTCATCCTGGAGTCGTGTCCCTTCCTGTACCTCACTGCCTTAAAGCGTTTCCCATAAAAATGGTAAATTAATGGGAAACCATTTACTTTTATGGCTCACAGACAGCACAAGGACTACAGTTGCAAGAAAACATGATTTCAACACGGAAAAAAAAAAGAGTGAATATTTGATCATTTTTTTTGTTCATATATTACAAAACTGGTAAACTGAATGTTTGGGAATTATTCAGAAAAATGCAGCGGAAGATATGACCTGAGGCTGAGGGAGATTTCAACTGTTTCAGTGTTTTCTGTCCGTTTCGAGACAAAGCGATTCATCAAGTAACGCAAAAAATAGTCGGCAGGTTAACCGATGTGAATGTTCACAACTTCTAATGTCTCTGACTGAGGAAACCGTCACGAACTTTGTCGACTGTGAGAGATTTCATGTTTCAAGTCGGAGAAGCAAATTATTTTCATTATTGACTAGTCAGTCAATTTCTTTCTCGATTAACTGATTATGTCTGAAAATGCCAAACAATGCCAACCAGTTTCCACCTGATAACAGTCCACAACTAGAAGATAATCAGTTTATAATCATGAAGAATTAAAGGAACCAGAAAATATTTACAGATAAAAAGCTGCAATCAAAGGATTTTTGCATTTTTCATTGAAAAAAAAGGACTAGAGATTATTAATTTATCACCAAAATAGCTGGCAATGAATTTTCTGTCAATCAAGTAATCAATTAATTAATTAACAACTCGCTGTAGTTCAAGTGTGTCATTTTTGAGGATTTGCTTTGGGCTTGTCAATCTAATCAAGCTTAATTTTCATTGTTCACTATTTTCTTGACACTGACAAGTCTCGTCAAGTGATTCATTGATTGATTGTAAACTTTATATTTCTGGTTAGAGGAACCAAAAAAAAAAAATGATAACAATATCTGGAACTTTTTAAATTTGAATAAAATCAAGAAAAATAATCACCGGATTGGTCGATAATGAAAATAAATTTGCGTGACATGGAGAGCGCCTGCACTTCTTCTACTTGGACGAAAGTAAAAACTTGAGATTTGCAAAATGTCAAACCGCAAAACAATAAGTGATGATATTTCCGTGATGTCTCCGTAGAGATGAGCAGGCTCACTTGTTGAACGACTGGTTGTTGTCTCGCTCATAATGACTTCTCGTCCGTGAATTAAACGCAAATGTCCACGGTCCTCCCGATCTGCAGTTTTTTTTTGTTCACAAACTGGGTTAAAGAAAACGAATCGGCTCTCCCTCATCTCATCTTGGACATGTGTCAAACATAAAGTCTTCATTACCCGGCGGCAACAATGCAGCCTTATAAACAGCTTTTACAACACTTTTAAGTCTCCTGAAACACCAGGCGCTGTGACTACTTTTACAACAGCTGGGTAGCACAGCCAGCGATAAATTTAGACACACACACACACACACACACACACACACACACACACACACACACACACTCCGTAAAACGATGCAAGAATTAATTTAAACCCTTAGTTAGCCAGCTCTCCATTAGCGTGCAACCACTTAGCTTCAGCGCATTTGTTTGTGTTCAACTGGTGTCGGAAGTTCTCCGACAGAAATGTAAACGAAAGAAAGCAACATACGAACAGACTTCCTGAATAAAGATAGCGGATTGAGTGTGTATGCGGGAGACTACTACTACTACACACACACGCACACGCGCACACGCACGCACACTCACCGCTCGCAGGCTGAGACACAGCAGACACGGCGGTCTGACCCATATTCTGCTGGAGCACCGGGCCGGACCGGGGGGGTCCCCCGAACCCGCTATCACGGCCTTCTATCCCCGCATAAACCCTGTCCGCGTCCGCTGAGTGAGTTCATTTCAAGACTAAAAAAAAAAAGTTTCACACCGTGATGGCTGAGTCGCTGGAAACTTGGTTCACTCACTAACTGACTGACTGACTGGGTCGCTACTACGTCGTAACTTCCCCTCCCATCTCCCACCGCCTCCTCCTCCTCCCCCCTCCCGCGAGTAGCTGAAAAATGCTTCTCATTCCTTGGTGCAGATTAGTGCTGCTGCTGCTGGGGTCAAAGGACGGCGAGGTGCGACGCCTTCAGCCTTTAGTTTTAACACTGGTCGACAATACATAAGTGACGAGAGTGACTTAAATTACCTACAGAAATAAAAAAAAAAAAAAAGAAAAGATAGAAGAAAAAAAATAGGAGTTTTAACATTTTGTATTCATTGTATTTTCAGATAGCCCCGGCCCGTCCCATCCTGTAATACAACCATTCAACCTCAAAAGGCGATGGTGAGTCACTTTATCATCCAGACCGCTCTCAGTCAAACATAAGAGGAGGACGGAGTAGCCTATTATGATCTCCTGTTGGAGTAGAATGAGTAAAGTCAAGTAGTAAAACGACGGCTGAAATTAAAAAAAAAAAAAGAAAAAAAGAAGAAGTAACACGTAGCCAGCACAGCCGGTGCTTTCCACCACTGCAGATAGCTCTCAGGAAGTAAAAGAATAAAGTTTGATGTGGAACTTGCAACATTTCTTGTCGACTGGTGAGTATACCGCGACTAACACTGGGCCTCATTCACCAATATCTTCTGAAGATTTTTCTTAAATTTGTTCTTAGGAAAAAGTGCACGTCAGATTCACAACATGTTCTTAAACCCCGGACTTGTTCGCACCTCTGTTTGGGGTGACCAGATCTCAACAAACCAAATGTGGGGCAAAGAGTATGTTTGTGTGGGAGAAAATGCGACATGTTACCAATACTTTTGGTTTCAAGTTAGGTCACAGGTTAAGTCACATGCTGAAGGACTAAACAATAAAAAAAATAAAAAAATCAACTTTCCAATCTCCCACGGGAAGTAAGTACGGTAAGAATAAAAGGAAGTGTGAAGTTTCACAGTAAATGGTTTTATGCGGTGCCAGTTTACCACCACAGTCTGCTGACCTGCATGGTTGGGATGCTGCACAGTGTGGTGATCAGGAGTTATCTCAGCTACTGTTTCTTATCTTTCTGGGAATCATCTTTGGGTATCGACATCGACAGTTTCATCTCTTTTTTGCGACACACACATTAATAGTCGGGACTCGCTCGCACTGTGTCGCTTTACAAAGTGAATTTGAGACGTAAAGCAGAAAAATCTAAAACCTCCTACCGTCTTCACCACGCAGCTATAAGTCGTGTCCCAGCCACTATTTTCTGCGCAGTGCCCACAAACTGCAGGTAGCTTTTCTTCGATGCAGGTTTCTGCGGCGTGTTTGGTTGCGTTGCTCTTCCATGCTGACTTGACAATAAACCTCGCTGTTTGTGAGAGGTTGTTCAGACCAGCTGTAGATGTTTTCTGACACTCATGGAGCTGCAACTTCTACTGTTCAGCTGTGACACTACTCTTCTGTGACATCATCAGAGTCTCTTCTGTGACATCATCAGAGTCTCTTCTGTGACATCATCAGATTCTCTTCTGTGACATCATCAGAGTCTCTTCTGTGACATCATCAGATTCTCTTCCTCTAAACTCAGATGAACATTATACTGCAGAACGCTTCAGAGGCATCTCTTTAGAATTCCGTGGTTTCTCCCAATACTCGAATATCACAACGGATTCTGTGCACTTCGCCAAAGCAATGTTACAGCGTTAATAAGTTTGTTAGTGTCAGCTGTTTGTTGATACGCAGTTTCAGACCAGTTAGAACAACTGGTAAATGTGACTAGCTCAACATCTAGCTGTCTGCTACACTGGGGCAGTTTTATGTCGCAAACAAACCGGGCGGTACTGACGACGTTTGGACAATTCTGCAACTTTAGTGGAGCGAATGACAACACAAACCTTACGGAAAAACATTCTAAATCGCGTCAATATATGTTTCTTTCTTTGGCAGTTTTCTTTCCACCGTGGTCTTGCTAGAAATGGACATAAGAAAGCTAAAATGTACCCTTAGTACGGTATGGTATCACAAAGTACAGAATTGTAAAGGGTTGAACTGATTCTGTACATCAGTGCTTTGTTGACAAATTCCTCAACCATGAATCCAGTCACACCAGGAGTCTAAATGTTGAATTATAGACATTGCACCAGAACAATAATCACATTTTTGCGTGAAAATAAATGATTTAAAGATAACTAAGGGACCAAGCATCATGGAATCATCGAATATATATTTAGATAATGGTCCATAATGACTAAATTAGCTTATCCGGTCTGGACAGAGTCTCTGGTTCAGGAGGAGGGTCAGTACAGTCAGCTCTGCCCTGAAGGCAATTTATTATGGAAAAAGGAGATGACAGTGAACCCTGAAACCCGCTGTGAGAAAGGTCAAAAGAGAGCAAAATCTGTTGATGGTTTGTCTGCATGGCCATGAAATCCTTTGATTGTGGGACAGAGAAGTAATATCTGCTTCATATTAGATACTTGAGTTCACACCACTGCTCTCTGACGACCGTGGCAAACCGAGCCAAACACTCTAGCCTCAGACTGTCAACACGGGAGTCGACTAGTTTGTGTGTGTGTGTGTGTGTGTGTGTGTGTGTGTGTGTGTGTGTGTGTGTGTGTGTGTGTGTGTGTGTGTGTGTGTGTGTGTGTGTGTGCGCTTAGCAATCATCACTGCCACTGTGTGTCAGTTGAGACCTTGCAGAATACGGCTTGACAGAAATGAATTGTCACTACATAGACACACACACACACACACACACACACACACACACACACACACACACACACAGTGAAACATGAGCAAATTAAACTTGGCTGATCTGGAAGTGAAATGACATCCCATTAAGGCCAAGACTGCCATCTAGTGTCAACTACATAAGTCAGAAGACTTCAGGTTAATTAAAGATGAGAAACTCTTGTTCATTCTTAATGTGAAACTTTTATGTCTGCCTGTCCACGTCAACGCAGTCCACCCCTCCCTTCGCTTCTCAAAGTCATTAAAGAGTAAGAAGGCACAAACAGTCCTAGCGTTTATGCAATTCCAAAATAGAGCAGTCTTGCTACGAATTGCTGCAGAATGGGCAGCCAGCAGAAAATCTTTGTATTTGGATCTTGCAGCAGCAAATGGAGAATGGAGTTGTTATAAATTTTTGTATAGCCTCACTCAACACCTCTTAATACAGTCACTTGACTCATCTGTAGTCAGATAGTAATATCATATGATTGGTTTCATTTTTTTTTTTATTTGCACTTTGAGTATGGCGGATCTACCTCTTCTAATCATAACGTGGCTCTTTAGGTGACATGGATGCCATCAAACTTAAAATATTTTGAACATGCTACATTTGCTTTCGCCTTCATATTTCTGATCCGTTTCAAAGACTCCAAATCCAGTTCTGTTTGTCATATGCAATAATGCCCTTCATTACACATTCAGCAGCCAAGACAACCACAGTCTTACGGGACAGTCATTAGTGAATAAGATGGAAGTGGATAATTGAACAGGAAGGAAATCAGTGAGGTGGGAGGATAAAACAGGAAGATGCAAGTACTTAGAGAGGTTAACAGAGGAACATGAGTGTGTTAGCATTGACTGGGAGGTAATGTCATTTTACTACAGTATCTACAATGCATGCATACTGAATTTTTTTTGAGGCTACACGTGTTAAAATACTATTACGATGCAGAGAAGAAAGCTGGAATGTAACAGGTGACGGGGTGTACTTACCCAGCACACTCATGCTCAGTGCATTTGTGCATAAGACAACTCAACACAGAGCCTAAACAAGTAGTTACAGAGGGTCACTGGATAATACAGTTTACATAATATAACCTGCTTGCCTTTGCACTTCTTTTAGACTTTGCCCCACCATGTTCTATTGCAGGCTTTTTGAGAACAAAAAATTCAGAGGCTAATAGGCTAATTAACAAAAAAAAAAAAAAAACTTGAACAGGATCCAAAGATCATATGAAGTTAACTTGACCCAAATAGAAAGGGTTTGGAATGAAGATTACCAAAAGGCGGGTCTAACGGAGTGATGATGGTGATGTTGTTCTCGTCTCTGACGATGGTGTGATTTTGCATTACATTCACAGTTCACTCTCCATCTGCCTTATAAAACACACTGTTCTCCTGTAATGTGATCACAGATCCGCTCGTGTATTACACATATTGACACACAGATCCTTGATCCTACCTGACCCAGCCCGAGCACAAATATGACATCATGATTACACAGTTCGAGTGTATTTATACTTCCACAACAGCGAATGCGATGTTAGTGTGCGACTTCTATTGGCAGCCATGCACGCCTAAGCCACAACAGAAGCACCACCATGTTTGACAGATGAGGTGGTCCATTGAACTTTGTTCCAAGTCTCTACTGTTGAACAGATTTTTGACAAGGGAACATGTTCGCTGATGTCCTGAGGAACATTCTGGACTTCCTCTTGCTTTTTTGGTTTTTAGGTTTTTTTGGCCCCATGCAAATCATATTCTGGGTTTCTACCACTGCTTCAAATATTTCCTATTACTTCATACCTTTGTGACAATTACTGATCAAATGTAGGGAAAAGCTCCCTCTGGATTTTGCTCAGATCTCTTTGATGCTTTCACTGTAAATCTGCAAGAATACACTATCCAAAGAGGAGATCTTTGGGAGTACTGTATGTTCAAAGTCAAGAGGATGCTCCTTTTTGAGTAAGCAAATTTGTATGTTAAGGTAACACTTTTCAGGAAATGGTTTGTGTTTGTCCTGACACTAAATAACAGAGATCAGCTGAGGAGGGCCTGACCTTTTCATTGACCGGAACTGCAAAAAGAGAGACAGGAGAGGTAAAGGAAGAGAGTCATCAAATATTAAGTAGTAGCCTCAGCAGAGCATGGATAATAATTGTTTAAGTGCTACTTCTCAGGGCATTTCTTCCCTCCCTTTGATTTATTTATTAAACCCAATTTCTGCCATGTCTCATTGTGTTGTCATAACTAAAGCTGATTTGGTGCTTTCATGGCTGTCAGACTGTAATTGTCTGAAAAAGAAAAGAGCACATTCAAATCAAGTTGTATGTGGTTGAATGGTTTAAGTATATGTGAAGTTACACGAGTGGCATTCTGTGTTACAGACAGCCTAACCTTTTCAAGAGTCGGGGACCAGACAACTCTGTACTAAGATCGTGATTCAGACTGCAAACTGTTATAACAGTTAAGTGTGACTCAACAGGGAACAGACTCTGCTATACAAGCAAACCAAGCAGAACCAAGAGGAACTGTAGCTCCATGGTTTCAATACAGAACCAGTGAGATCTCATTGGCCTTATGCGGAGTTTCATTGCTTTAAAGCAGTGTCTTTAAATATAAATGGCAAAATTTGCAGTGTATTGCATGCCATTGTTGGGATTTAAAATGGCCTGTAAAATTTACTGACCACGCTCATATGTATAGGTACTCCCGGTCATTAGCCAATTTTGCTCTAGAATTAATTAGTAGCAGTCTTTCTATAGCCAAGTCATCTCAAGGGTCTCTGTTGTTAATTTCCTGCGTTTGAGACTAGATTTGATAGCTATATCACAAATGTGCATGTACCAAAAACAAATCTACACTCAGATGCTGATGTTGATCAAGTGATGTAACTTGTAATACTTACTCCTGAAGGTTAGTGCTTTTCCCTTCTCCATGCGCATTACTGTGCTCCACTACAATTGTGCGCAACAGGAACAGTCTCTGAACTTTTTGTTTGCATCTGGTATGTCACCATAACATCTGTTTTCAATACAGTTTGATGCTTTTTGTTTCTATCAATACACCAACTTTTCCACTTCAGTTTTGTAATTTTAACTCTGTTTTTTTAGTCATGAATTTAGTCATGTTTATTTAGTTTAATGTCACAGAGAAAAACTGTATGAATTTAAGGTTTTCAGGGACTTCAGTGAAGTGAAATTTTAGCCCAAAGCTACCTCTGCTTTCAATAAGTCTGACTTTCTTGGTGTTTTTGCAATGTTGCCACCAAATATAAATCGCAGACTGACATTTATTCCTCACCTGTGTGTGGATGAAATTGCTTTGAGAATAAATTGCAATCTTGTGGCTGTGCTGATAATAAAAATCATAAATAAATGAAAAAAGTAATTTCATATTGGACAATTCTGTTCCTGCACATGAGCCACACTCCACACAGGGAATGAAAACTTGTATTTAGTACCTGAATCTAGCCAGTGCTAGTTCTAACAAACACAAGTTTATTTTTTTCTTGTTTGGCCATACACACCCATTAAAAGCATTTTTACCTGATAATAATAACAGTACAGTCTTATAATGTAACATCACAGTAATGGTTACTGTCATTTCTCTTCCTCTTCCCATCTGCCTGCCAGCTTGTCTGAAACTTGATCCCCTGTTTGTTGTATTCTGTTTGGCACAACCCATGAGCCGCCATCACTGCTAAAATGTTGCCTGTATAAATCAATAATTGACATCCTGCCAGACAGGCAGTCAGAGACCTTATGAGAGAGAGAGAGAGAGAGAGAGAGAGAGAGAGAGAGAGAGAGAGAGAGAGGAAAAGAGGCAGAGGTGGCGACAAACTGAACTGGAGGGAAAAACTGCTACTGTCCTGGTGGGGTCTTCGAAAAAAACTGAAAAGGCCGCAGTTGCAGGAAAATGTAGAAACAACAACACATAAAGCAAGGCGTGACTGTGTTTTGGAAGTGTGTGACATGAGGCCATAAGAGGACAGCAAATGGAGAGAGTAAACAAACAGCAGCTATCGTATCTTTCTACACTTTCCTATTGTAACTACAGTATATGAGGTCATATCGGCACAGATTTACCCGAGAGCCACTGTCTATTACAAAAACCTTAGCATGTCAGTTGTGTTTGCTCAGTTGTGTTGTGTGGTTGTTAGCCAAGACTTTACTACTCTTTTCTAGGCTCAGCGTGGTTTGTTTTAAAGTAGACGGCCACCGGTTAATGATGGTTGCTTTGGACACTGTCCAGCTCTACTGACAGACTGAGGAGAGGTTTGTTTTACCAGTGTGTGGCTCAAAAGGTCTGAGATGAGGTTTTGATGTATTCACCGGACACATTAATTCCAGGTTTTTATGATACAAGTGCCATAAAACCAGCAAATGGAAAAAGGTAGTTTAGATTTAACAGCCAAGATAGAACAATATCATGTGTTCTCCCATAGTGAGTCATTCAGTGAATCACCAGAGCAACATGAGGATAGTTCTCTTTCAAAATACAAGCATGTTCGTTAAGCCCCCGTCAGACAAGTAGATCGAACTGTCAATCTTGAATTATATTGTTTTACCAGAGCAAATGTCACTATCAAATTGAATATTCATGTATGAGAGAAAATCATACATCTCTCTCTCAAACACAGCTGCATTTGTCAAGTCAAGTTATATATATTTATATAGCACATTTTTTTAAAAAGTGCTGCTCTTAATGAAACAGATTCAAAACGGTCAAATAGACTTGATACTAAGGAGAAATAAGCAATAGAAACAAATTAAAATGAAAAGCAAGATTTGTGGCATAAGAGAGATGAGGAGTGACTTCCCTTTTAACTTGAGTAGCCCTGAGTGCACAGGTTGATGGTCCGTCAACCAATTTAAAGTCTGATTTGTCCAAAGTGTCCTTAATATACAGACTGGAAAGTCTTCTTATAGTGCCGACTGCAGTGGTCATTTACTTTACTCATATAGACGTGGAAATTTGCATATTCAGGGTCAATTTACATTGTCTCCAAAACACACTGTGACACATATACGTTTAACAACAGGCAGTGAAAATACACACTAGCCTTATGAGCGACCACAGTGTTCGCTGCAAATGCACACACAACACATGCACATGCATGTGCGCACGCTCACAGGTGCTGCTTTGCTTTGCAAAGTGGCATTTCACAAATTTACAACAGCAATAATTTGCTGTGCGCCCATTCAGCCCAACAGACAAAAGCACACACAAAGAAGGACTGGTGTTTCTTTCTGAAAGGATTACCTGAGATGATAATAAAGTGGAAAGATCATCTCTGCCCTGAATTTCTGTCTTTCTTTATTGACACAC
This sequence comes from Embiotoca jacksoni, assembly GCF_022577435.1. Classification (NCBI taxonomy): domain Eukaryota; kingdom Metazoa; phylum Chordata; class Actinopteri; family Embiotocidae; genus Embiotoca; species Embiotoca jacksoni. The sequence continues at coordinate 6,103,546 of NW_027185252.1, forward strand.
TGCAGCAGGGGCTTTGCCTATTAAACACTGACATGTTATGACAACCTCTGCAAACAGTAATTAAACTATATTAGATAACAAGAGCCTGATATAGCCTGCCTGCCTCCTCTGGCTGAGTGTGACACCAACTAATACACCGACGGACTATTGTCATTTAGTCTAACACACCAAAGATGGCTACCACCCAGGAATTATTCGTCTTAATAAGTTTTCTATCTTCTGTAGAAATATTGATAAGATGCGGTTTAATCTTAGTCACATAAAAAACTCTAATGCTATAATGCAACTGTGGGCAGACTTACAAAACCAATAACTCCTTTTAAAGTTAAGCACACACTCATCATTGCCTCAAAAGCATTGCCAAAGAATCCTTTAACAAAAGGATCATCAGCAAATCTGGCTCTCGCAGCACGCCAGAAGCCTGGTTAAGTGAAGATGTAGCATACCTTAATGGTTTTAAATGTTCCATTTGCAGCATTAGCATCTTATTAATATTGCACACAGTTGTTTTTATCTCTAAACTGGTGGACATGTACAAATTACATATTGTGATATGTCACAGATTTATTTGAGATGATGAAACAAGGCAAAGGAGTACCAGAAAAACCTGCTCCGGCTGCATGACTGCCACCCAGTCAAGGGATCTTTGACAACAATGGATCCGACACTTACACCACAGATCATGTTGCAAAACAATCAGACGCTCCAGCACGGAGTCATGTGCACATTTAATGCAGTATGATCCCCTTTCTGATTTGTAAGCTGAGTGGTCCTTAAAAGAGCTGTCTTCAAACTACACACTGGAACTGCACGCAGGCTGGTTCACAACTCAGGCAACATAGACTTAGGATTTTGTAAAGCAGTCACTGGCTAACAGGTGACAACTGGAGCTGAGACAGTATGTGAAAGGAAGAAGAACAAGTGGAAACAATCTCTTTTCTTCCATGGCTTCTGTCACATAATGTCAACGAGACGCTTGACACATTCACCAAGACAAACATACATGAGGAAGTGCAGCTTATTATATAAGGAGGTAACTCACCATCATGTTCCATGACTTGACCCAGGGAATATTATCAGCAGTGTGCGATGATTCTTGCCTCTTCCCGACACACAACCTCCCTCCCTCCGTCCCCCCATTAACTTCCCCTCCTCCCTTCTCACTGCCTCCCTTCTTCTCCTATTCTCTCTACCCTCTCTTTCTCTCTCTCTCTCTCTCTCTCTCTCTCTCTCTCTCTCTCTCTCTACCCTTTCTCTCTCTCTCTCTCTCGCTCCCTCCCTCTGTCCAATAAAGACCATTAAAAGTTAATGTTTGTTTCCATCTCAGGTCCTCGTTCTCCCTCCCTATCTGAGTCTCGTCTTGTGTCGATCTCCATCTCCCTGCCTGTCAAGATTTTTTTTCCTCTTTCTTCTGGCTACTGAGTCTGGCTCCAGTTTCATCCTTTTTTTTTTTTTTTACTCTCTCCTCCATGTGCTGAAGTCCCACAGTGACGTAGGAAATAAGGAGAGGAGAAGAGAGGAGATGAGGGTAGAAAAAGTGGAAAAATAATAGAGAGTGTATCTAATAAGCAAGAGATGTACTGCATGGTTAGTGTTTTAACTTTTCCTTGGTGAACTTCTCTTCTATATTTATATTGCTGTCAGTCACCTTCGGGGCCAGGCTGATATGATCAGACCTGACTGCATAACAACATGCTATGGTAGATAGAAGACATGTAGGTTAGAGTACGATTATGTCAGTGACAATGTGATTTCTTAATCGAAAGGTGATCAGCCCCACGTGACAGTCCAGAAAAGCATTTTTTTTTTTTTTTACTTTATTTCATTTAATTTTAACAAGGGATTCAACCATTAATTATTTCCATTATCGATTAATCTGTTGATTATCTTTTCATGTATTGCTTTAGTCAAAAATGTTGCACGATGCTCATCACAATTTCTCAGACACGAAAGGGAATTATTTGAATGGCATGTTTTAAAAGAAATAATACATGTGTTGAATTTACATATAAAACCGCAAAAAAGCAGTAAACTTGTCTATTTGAAACGAAGGATCCAGAAAATGTTTAACATTTTTATTGGAACAAATGACTGAAATATAAATATAGGAGACTTAGACATCATTTTTAATCAGAAATGAAAACAGTTAAATTCAAGTTTTTGTGATAATACATAATACATGTTTTCTTTCTGGGACAGGATTTTTTTCTGCCAGGATTTCAAACAAGAAATTTCTGCATTTCTTTTTCCTCTTGCATCCATGAGGGAGGAGCTCATGGATCATAGTGGGCGGGGTTTAGTTTTAAAGCAATGCAACCACCATTAAGCACCAATCAGAGGATCTGATAGCTGGTGGGCTGTTTAATCACTGTCAATTACATTTGCTTTGACCAGACCCATAATGTCACATTAGTTGTGTGTTAGCTCCTAATAAGTAATATCTATTTTTCTAACCTTGGCTGTTGCTAAGTAACACATATTATTGCTTACTAATTGAAAACACACCTGAAGACCATGGCATCGCAGTGACTGCACCTTGATCACAACAACAGATATTAAACCCACAGATTATTTCCATGGCATCAGTAATAATCGCAACACCAAATAAATCAATAGACACAGACTCTGAAAGAGACACGAGACAGAGAGGAATCAAAAAGCAGACAGATGGTCATTTTCTCCCTTAAGTGTTGTGAAGAGCCAAACAACGTGGTAAATATGTCATCTGTATGCTGGTGAAGGTGTGATGTTGGACGTCACAGCTCGCTGTATAGCGCCAGACAAATCATGACTGGAATTGTATGTCCCTTTTAGACTTTTAGATACACACAAACACAAACACAAACACACACACACACACACACACACACACACACACACACACACACACACACACACACACACACACACACACAGCTACAGTATATTTGTGTGTCTGTGTGAGTATCAAACTGATTTTTAATTTCCTGTTCTTTATCAGAATTTTTTTGATATCAAAGTTCAACCTATAGAAAGAAAAAGTGGAGAAAGACATTATAAAATACACTGATGGACTGAAAGTAACGTGTGTGTGTGTGTGTGTGTGTGTGTGTGTGTGTGTGTGTGTGTGTGTGTGTGTGTGTGTGTGTGTGTGTGTGTGTGTGTGTAAGCCAATGTAAACATTGTAAACTGGTCTGAGAACAGACATAATGTCCACACAACCATTAGGTTATTGACAACATAAGAGCAGCTATACACCCTCCAGTATTTTGCTCTTGTTGTTATTGTATTATATATGTTCACGTTTTCCTCAAATAAAATCTTGACTCTGTTATTTTTGGCACTGACGTCTCTCTCCTCCGCAGGCTTTTTTTTTTTTTCAAACTGACCCACCAAGTTATTATTAAATTTCCGTTACGTGCAAACATACACTTATTGTATGTACACAGGGTTATTAGAGGCTGCGCTAGGTAATGTTAACATCCTGTTAATTTGCTGCTTAGGCGTTTCAACGACTGTTAAAAGAGTTAAAGGCTTAGTAAGTAACCACACACAGTTACTGATAGACAGATGGAGGGGGAGAGACATAGAGATAGTGAGACTTTGAGTTTTGATGTAGTCCAATGAAACGGCTCACAACAAGCGAGAAGAACAACAACTGGCTCATCAGCTCCAACAACACCCTCCCACACAGGCACACACACGATTGCAAAGGAAACTAAAAGGCGAAAAAAACGCCTGTATCTCATAAGGTCAACTGGTATTTAAAACGACATGTAATCTTAACTTCTTTTCTCACCATTAAATGTGAGAGCAGCACATACAGTATAGTTTGACCAAAAATAACCAGGGACTGAGTGTGCCAAGAGTGGGAAAGTCCATTTTCAAAAGCAATAATATGTAGGTTTGTTCATGAGAATAAACATGTTTTGTGGAATCAGAGTAATTATTGGATTTCAATTATCTATTGTTTGTCTACCAGTGTAATCGTGTGGTGAGGCATATTTAAAATGAAGCAACAGCAGGCTAATGAGTTCTCCAAACTGAGCATCAGAAAAAGTTTGCAACTGCCCTTCAGAACAACAAACAGGATTGTTTTCTCAACCAATGCCCTCCAACACTGTACATCACCTCTGAAAAGCAAATACGCTGATATGGCTCCACTGTAGCTAAGGTTTGGTTAGGTTTAGACACAAATGTGACTTGTTTAGGATTAGAGATGCTTAGTGGTTTGGTTTTAAATTAGATTTAGGGCAACATTAGGTCCCTAAAACATCAGGAAATGACTGAAGTAACCAGCATTTACTGTCAGTTACAAACCGGAAACCAAATAAGCAGTTTCCCATGTTAAAATTCACTGTTTCATGGTCCCGTCCATCCACCTCGACCTCCTGCTACTGCAGAATTTGTGACTCTACAGAGAGCTTCTGTTAACCTGTGTGTTTTGTTTCACCCACTATTGTAACTCAATACAATGTCACATTTTGAATTTCTCTAATCACCCATTGTGAAACTAGAATCACCACATCCTCCCTCCACTTGTCAAGTTCCCGTTTTCATCCATGTCTGACGTCGGACACTTCACACATATCTTTAACCCGACAGCACAGAACATCTAAACCAGGGGTCTCCACCCAGTAGCCGCTGGTTGACTATGTGTTTGTTAAGTATCGGTTTGTTGTTCTTCACATAAAAGAAGGTTTGGTGGAGCTCAGCTATATGAATAAATGTTACAGTGTCACGTTCATTTTACCAAAGTAGCTCTCAGAGGGAAAAAAGGTCAGAGACCCCTGATGTAAACAATCAGTATAGTTTGAAGGTGGTTATCAAAGATCAGTGTCATCAACTCGGTAACCAACCAAATGTGAAATATGGTTACAATCTCTCCTTCTGTTCCTGAGTAATGGTGTTGAATAATAGCCAGACAATTGCTTTTACAGGGCATTTTGATATCACAGAGCCTTTGAACTTTTGGATATAAAGTGTCATTACTTCACCATTTTATCCTGTTAGACATTTGTGTGAAATGACATCCTAATTATCACTATAAATTCTTGAGTAACGGCCACAAATGTGTTTTGTGAGATCAGAGTGACCTTTGATCTTTGGCCATCAAATTCTACTCAGTTAATGAGTCTTTAAGTGGACATTTGCGCCAAATTTGAAGCAATTTCCTTAATGTGTTCTTGCGATATTGCTTTCACAAGAATGGGACGGACACACAGACCCAAGTTCAGGTTTATTTATCTGCAAAATATATCTATAACTGTGCTGCAGTAATTACACCACTGATTTTGTGATTTTACTCCTGAAGTTCCAACTTGAGATGGTGATAATATGTGAACACTGCAACACAATTACAGTTAGGGTCTTTTTGTTACTGATGCAAACCTTAACCATAACTTCCTGGTATTTCAGCAGCAGTTGCAGAAGCCACAGCATGGCTGAGAGAGGACTGTGTGGGCAGTGAAGGGGGAAGGGCTGCTCTCTGCATTACAATACATTTTAACAAGTGGTTACTGCAGACTGAAAGGGTATGTAATCAATGTTCGGGGAGCAGAGCCAACCAGCAAGCTGACACTCCTCTGTTGTCCTCCTCTTTTCTTCTGTCCTCTCCTTCTCCTTCATCATCTCATCCTTGTATTCCCTTATGCCTCCCCTCCTCTCCTCTCTTCACCGTTTTCATAATTTTCCCTTCGCTCCAGCCAACTGTCTCGTTTACTTTCCACTCTTTGACTCGCTTCCCTCTCCTTGCTCTGTCCATTATTGCTCTCTTTTGTCTTAATATATCTTGTCTGCTTGCCTCTTGGCCTTCCTTTCCATATCTCTCCTCTCTTTTTCATCCTCTCCTGCTATTTTATCTCTTCCTCCCCTTCATCCCCCCTCAAATTACAAGAGCGATATACCGCCCATCTGGAGGACAGCATGCTATTTACAAGGGACAGCAAAGACCATCTCAACCTACACATTAACCCAAAGGGATTTTTTTTTTTTTTTTCACAAACACATACACAAGTGCACAAGTGAGGGCACAAATCCACATGCAGAAACACATTAATGCACATTCTGATATTCTTATACACATTAAAATCATTAAAAGGTAAACAATAATGTTCTTGTTTTGGATGTCTAAGAACCTTAAGTATCGTTTAGCTGACAAAAAAAAATCTCACAGGGTTTACTTCAGTTGCTCTTATTTTCTACTATACCTTACAATTGGCAGGAATAGAAGCATACAAATGTCAAACAAGCTATAGAGTTGCTTTTAAAATATACCAAAGACCTTTACCAGCTTTCCAAAAGATCAAAGATGTGTCTGTGAATCGAGATCAAGCCCTCTACAACAGTGACAAGCATTGACATGAAGAATAAGCAATTGAAGTTGGGATGGATTGTTGATGCTCATCTGGCAATTCAAAGACTTCTTTTTGACCTAAAATTGCCTTCTTTGTGTTTTTTTTAATGCTTCACTCTCGAGGCTGTAGGCTGCATTTTCCAAAAGTCTATGAGTAAAAAAATCAACAACACCTTATTGTATGTGAAAAAGACACCCCTCTCTTTAACCATTGATTCGGTTAAGATTACCCACAGTGGCAATTTTCCGTACCACATGGTCAACCTCATCCCTTCTAGTTAAAAACAACAACAACAACAAAAGCTGTTACTCAGAGAATATTTTTAGAGATGATTTTAGCGATATTTGAGAGACATTTGTGTTACTTGCAGTTTAGATCGTCTCGTCAGTTCTAATCATTTCACATCGTTTCAGACAAAATGCACCGGGCAACAAAAAGTTTGACTGGTGAAATATAGAAAATCACTATGTGTCTGAGGTGCAATTTAACTGCACACTGTTTAAGGATCTATGTTAAAAAAATAAAATAAAAGTAGAACAGCACCCTCTGCTGCTTAATTTGCAAATTTGCTCAATGTACTGAACATTATAATATAAAGAATAAATCTCCAATTGATTATAAAAAATGTCTGTCTTTACTATATAAAAGTAAAACTAATGTAAAAAAAAAAGAAGCAAAAGCAAATTGAAGATTTAATGAGAGGATGCTAATATGTAAAAAATAGGTACATCTACTGTTTAATTTTCAAGTTAAGCTTTTAGAGATTACAAAACCCTGAAGCTTAAATTCTGAGCTGGCAGGAGACATACATAACTGTGGAGATCTAATTTGCTAACTGCAACTACAATCATTTCCTGTAATTACAACTTAACCATGAGCACAGAGCACTTCCTTTGGCAACTTAAGATGGACAAAATAACTGCAACTTCTAGCATGACTGTAATGTTAAAACAGATTAATCAGACTGCTTAACAGCACAGCCCTCGTGGAAAAGAAGTGTGTTACTAAACTTCATGCGTGCAGTAGATGTTAAAGTAAGTGTGTGGGTCGGGCAGAGAGCACTGCTGCAGGATGGGTTCAAGGCTGAAACACTGAAGACGGCTGATAGGAAGTGGTTCTAACCACTGACTCAATATAAAAACTTGTCAGTGCTCGACTGCCATGAACAACACAGCGACAATGACATTTAAGTAAGATTCTGAGGACACAAAGTTGGTTAACACCGTGGCTGAGGTCTGTCATTTTAACACCCTTCCTCTTGGACCCTACTGTTTTACGCTTTCAATAAAGGTGCACATTCATAGTATTATTGACACATAATATAATACAAATTTGAGTACAACTTGGATCTGTCAGTTGCTGGCGTACTTATCCTTAAATTACTTGTCACACCTTAATTACAGGTAATCTCCATTCAACTAATTATACTGTATGATTTATAAAAACAACTGGGTGCACCACTGATGAATGAGGTGTGTCATAATAAAGCAGTAAATTCAGTTAACCATTGTGCTCTTAACTTTACTACTAAATGTGAACTGTAAATACAGCATGAAGAAACAAAGACAGGAAAAAAGAAAGCAAGGAATCAATAAAGAACTTTTTTTGTTGTTGCTTTTTTTTTTTTTTAAGTATTAAGAGTTCAGGAGTTAAAGTAAGAGAGGGGGACGTTTTTTCCTGTGTAAGAGGACAGGAAGCCACTTTTGCTTTATCAATCATTTGAAGATCCTATCTAGTCACAAGAAGTTGGTATTACTTGCAACACCAAAACCATTTTATACAGGTAATGATAGACAGAGGCACACCATATTGCAATATGTAGCAGGAATTCATTCATTCAGTGGATGGGTTGATTTTGTTTTCTTATTCAGCCATAACGTCATTTGATGGGGCTTATACAACTATCTGCTATAGACTGGCCTGTGTGTGTGTCCAGTTTTTGGTGAAGCAGTGTGGTTTCTCCTACCTGAGAGGGCTCCCCGGAGTCTGAACAACACTCTGGAGCGAAATCCGGAGGTGTCACTGTGAGAGCGGAACCTGGGGAGAGGCCACAGCTGAGGGAAAGTCTTCAGCGCTGGATAGGTGTCCTCCTCCTCTTCCATGGTCACCTTCTCTGTTCTCAGCCCCGCCAAGACACAGTTCTCAGATACACAGTGAGGAGAGGACAAGAAACTTCACATGAACCTCAACACCCCTCCTCCTCTTCCTCTTCAAGCTTTAGCTCTGCAGTAGGCAGACAGTGTGTGGTGTGTGTGTGTGTGTGTGTGTGTGTGTGTGTGTGTGTGTGTGTGTTTCTGTCTTTGTTAACAACCATTCGCCTCTGAAAGACAGGTTGACTAATGGCTGTTTGAAATGGGATCTGAGTAAGAGTGAATGTGAAAGGCAGTCCATTATCTGACTGACAGCTAAACCTGTTCTTTTCATTTTTAAGATTATAAATTGCAGAATAAACTTTAATTTTTTATTTTTTTATAGTGCAGGTATTAATTTGTATGTTAGGTTTAGTATTGACTGCATTCACATGCATCACATGCAATTTTAATCTTGTTTGTGTGCAAAATGAATTTTTTTTCAATACATCTTACATCTTCATACAATATATGCTCCACATATCTTCATTAAAAATATGCTGGATTTCAGATCAACTGTTTTAATTACTTTGAATCCCAGGCCTTGAATTAAAAAAAAAAAAAAAAAAAAAAAAAAAAAAAAAAAAAAAAGCATACACATAAAACCCTGCAAAGCACATAAGGACCAGAACCACTTACAAACAATCTATAGTTCTTATTTTCTTACAATCAGTGGAAAACTGAATATTATGTGATCTTGTCGACAGACAAAATGAGGTAAGTGTGCATGAAGAAAGTGGATTGCCAAATAGATGTTACGCAATTACAAATATCAATCTAACATCATGGAAAAATAGACAGGCCTCAGTGGCTGCAGCTTTGAAACGTTAGGTGTCGCTAAATTACCACTGTGTGTGAATATTCTGCTTTCCACCCATGTTGACTCCCAGTGCTTGTTTCACGCGTTACACTCAGAGGTGATAAAACTAAAGAGCTCTCACTCTGAGCTCCTTTTCCGTGGCACTAGAATTTAAAAAAAACATCAGGCAGATTCAGTGTTATTGATACATTTTAACGGAGCAGATTATAATAAGAAACAGATGTTGACATCCAGAGCTCACAGGTCTGATCCAGACTGAACATAATTGAGTTTGTTCATCGTGTAGCCTCTCACCACACTAAACACGTTGACAATGTGCACTGGTTTGTGCTTGTAGTCTCCTCACATAATATTTCTCAGCTTGTAACACAGCATCTGCGGCACCGAATTTACTGGCTGGTAGTTTCAGCTGGTTTGGACCTAAATAGAATAAAACTGGTGATATTTTTTTTGGAAAAATGGTCCACCTTGTGTGTCACACTGCCTTAAGCAAAAGATTAAAATAAAATAAAAGTGTACTTCATGCTACTATAAAAAAAAAAATAATAACACTGGGGTAGCATCCTGAAACATTATGAGAGAAGAAGACCTCAGTGCAGCTCTGTCTTTCCATGCGGGTCTCCTACAGTCAATGATCTGTGCCACCGACAGTGGAGAAGGATCCTACTGGCTGGCAAGCAGAGCAAGCTGCTCCATCTGTTGCTCACAGTGTGAATTTTGTATCTATTTACTGGCAAGTCTCTCAGAACATATAAGGATGATTATCACAGGATTGATCATCTTTTGAACACCTGTCTGCTGATAATGTTACAAATTCGCTCTTTATATCCAGTCACAGTATGTATATTATGCATGACAGGCCTACATAAATAAATCGGTTTAACATCCATGGACAGTCTTGCGCCTTGCTGTGCAGCTTACAGGAACGTCCACTTAACTCGCACTCACGTGGTAGCTGCAATCATTTGCCGATCAATCAATTATTATTATTACTGGGACGATAGATCAATCAGTTTGGGTTACTTTTTAACGTGGAAAAAGTTCAGATTCATTGATTCCAGCTATTTTTTGTTTTGTTTTGTTTTGGTCCCTATAGTCTCCTACAATAATAGAGTGACTATCTTTGTTGTGGACTGTTGATAGGGACAAAACCAGACCTTTTATAGGCTTTGGGAAACACTAGTCTGCATTTTTCAATTAAAAAAAAAAAAAAATTCTATCTATCTATCTATCTACCTCAATATTCTCAATATTCTCAATATTAATATTCTCGCATCAATCTTTTGTTTTCCCCTCAGAGTGATCCTCTTCCTAATAGACCATCTGTGTGAGCCGTGTCCTGGATCAGAGGAGATGGGCTGAGAGGCGCAGAGGACAGACCCACCAGCAACCGACACCCACGGCCGCCGTTGAGCGTATAGCACTTCGCAGGAAGGGAAGAACTCGGGGTAAGACGACCCGGAGCGTTTGACTGAACGAATTTAGAGACGAAAGTCTCTTTAACTTTGTTGTTTCGTTCCGGTTAAAGTTGTCCGTTAATATTTTACGAGGCTCGGCTAACAGGAGTCGCGAGCGTTAGCCTGAGTTCACGTTAACGCGGATGACTAAACTTCTTTTCCCCCCCGAGCGCGGTTAAATATCAGCCAGTTGTTTGTTTTTTTATAACAGGTCCAACGACACAGGGATGCCGGTAAATAACGTAAATACGCGCATACGTATTGTTTTACAAGTTTGCCGTGTGCTAATAGCAAGCTAACCTGAGCGCCCCCCCACCTCCTCCACCTCCCGGTGAAGTTGAGGCCACAGCTGCTGATGCTGCTAACACTGACGGTGTCTCCGGTGCTTAACGTCAGCTCACTTAAACTGTCTGTGACGGTAAAGTTATTATTTTTTTATTTATTGCGATCTGTATTTTTTTTTTTTATTGTTGTTGTTGCTTGGATTGAGGACGCTCGTCAGCTGTTCGTTTTTTTTTTTTTTTAAACACGTCGAGTGAGCATCTTCATTTTAGCCATTTAGACTCCGGACATCCCCAAAAAACACCACAACCCCATGTCCGACCCGAGTTATTGTCGGACCTGCTGGCCCGGTGGGATCCATTCAAAGAGCCGGACTCTGACCAGACGTGACTCCTCTCAGCTGAACCGGAATGACCTGTTCCCACCTTTTTGACCTGCAGAGAGCCTCTGCTCCTCTCTAAGCATTTGCACCTCAGTGTGTTTTATTTCTCCCCCCCCCCCCCCCCTTCAACTTTCAATCTGAAAACAAAACCATAACTCCTGCTGTAGTCTCTCTTGACACCCAGATTAGTGAATGGCTCTGTTGTCCATACGGGGGTTTAAAAAAAACAACAACAAAAAAACATCACAAACTTTCTGCTCCGCAGTTGCTGTCTCCAGATGTTTGCGTCTCTTTTGATGATCCAGCTGTGGTCTAACATGGCGGAGGCCAAAAATACTGACCCTTCACTCCTCGCTGTTGACTTATAACTTTCTGCCATGTGATGGTGGACGTAGCCCTCCGGCAACTGTAAAGAATAGGTTTACCTGGGGTGTGTCTGACCTAGAAAGAAGTCGGCTATTATCATGCAACCTTATCTTCAGAGTTTGACCTTTAAACTTCTCGTTCTCCCGTTGCGTTTTTAACATTAATTTCGTCCCTCTCGTTTCTCCTGTTCATACTCTTTTCTTTTTTTTTCTTTTTTTTTTTTACAGCCGTTGCACCTTTGCTCCGTGAGCTCAGAGAGAAAGAGAGCATTTAGACGTGTGCACGAGTATCCTGGCAATGATCTGTCTCTAAAGTATCCTGGTAATGTGTTTGACCATGTAAACCTCATATCCTGCCGACAGAAACCCAAATATGCTGCCAGGAGGACTCAAATAGAAAGTTGGGATAGTGTGTCATATAAACACCTTATGTTGATCTAATCACTGTCTGCCGTGTGCACGGGGCTTTTCTCAGCACATTGCTTGAAGTAATTGCTAAAAAAAAAAAAAAAAAAAATCCAAAGTAAATGATGATCTTCTTATGTTCTTACACATATTTTATGTATACATATATATATATTTAGCATCGCTGCGTAGAGTTCATTTCCAGGTTAATTCTTTGATTACTGGCGACGAAATGAAGAGAACAAATCTATCACAGTGGTAAATGTAATCGTGTTCAACTGCCAGAAACTAAAGTGCCCTTCACCTCTGGTAGTAGTAGGGGAGTTACAGATCAATCTGAGGTTGCTTTGACGTGAAGCTGTCAGAGAGACGTTGTCTGCATTAGCTGTCAATTTACAAAAAGTGCACGAAGTTCAACTTGTGTGTACATACAAGTGAAAAATGAGGTTTCCTCATGTGCCACATTATAATCACATCCAGAATAAGATCGGCACTGGTGAGCACGTAGACTTTTCACCGGTTCTTTTAAGAAGGGATTTGGGTGTAAACCGCCCGAATCAATCAAAATAAGTTAGAATTAGACAGATACGTGGGCCTGCACTTATATTGGTACCCATGTGTAACAGCAGCGTCATTATTATTCATCGGGAGTCGTGTTTCCGTCCACCTGTCGAACTTATTCTTTTTCTTGCGGCTTTGCTCCGGGCCTCCCGAGGCCTCCTTACCTGGTAAATGTTTCACTGTGTTCACCAGCTCGTCACTAACCGTGTCTGTGCACTGTTCGATGCCGAGCAGTAAATAGCTGCCTGACGCAGTGGAAGTGGTGAGAGCGAACCGGAACAGCAGAGCTGTGGGCTGGACGCTAAACAGTGAGCTAAAAACTCACTATAAAAGTTCATAAAGGAGAGGAGAGCTGCAGAGGTCATAATTCTCTGAGGACTCAGCGACCCCCTTTTTTTTTTATTATTATTTATGATTCATTATTAAAAACAACCATCTGTTATAGTCAGTTTAAAAGTCATGCTCTGTACATAACTCGCTCACAATTATTTACAAACAAAAAGCCACGTAAAGAAAACGTTTCTTTCTATGTTTTATGTAAACAAAGAACGCAGGTGAATATATCGCTGTCAGGTTTTTCAAAATAATCCGTTTCGGTAACGACAGTCCAGCGTTAGTCATTGTATAGTTAGCGTATTTTTTTTTTTTTTTTTTTTTTTTTTAAGACCTTCAAAAACAGGCCACCAGTTTGCCTGTTGACTCAAAAACCTCAACAGTGTTCACGGTTGCACCGTGTCAGGATTCTGTTTTGCATTATCTTCGCGATCTAGTCTGCATCGCCGAAATGTACCGGCACGCTTGGGGCCGAGCTTGCGCGCAGTACTTCCTTTACGGGATCACTAGACTCCACAGAGTCGTCTCTCACATGACAGTCAGTGTTTGTGCAGCGCTGAGATAGTCGCCTCTGACAGTGTTGCTCCTTTCTTATGCCTGTGTGTCAAATGGGACGACCGGGGTGGATGCAGGGGGCTAACTGAGATGCTCCCAGCCCAGAGTCCATCCACAACAACCGGGCCTTTTGTCCCTCCTTTACCCCCCCCCCATCCCCCCCTCCGCCCACACAGTGCTCATAATGTTGCGGAGAAAGAGCGTCTTTATCTTCGCCTTGCACAGACTCATCTCACTCGCATATTTTCGGCTCGGTCCAAAAAGGCAGCCGCTTAAACAGACTATTGCGACAATATGCCTACAGTAACGCTGCGCCCACCCACACGAGCTTTGACATTGAGATGCACGCACACACACACACACACACACACACACACACACACACACACACACGCACGCACACACACACACACACACACACACACACACACGTAGGACTAAACAGACGCACTCTAATCATTTACTTTGTTTGTTGATTGACAGAGAGCAGTAGGTTTTTACGGATGTTGAGGTTAATTATTGCACGTTCTCTCCTGCGCAGCTCCTGTGAGTGTTTGTGTTTTATTTCTTTGTGTCGAACATGGCTGAGCTCAGTGGTGGGGTTTTTCTTTTTTTTTTTTTTTTTTTGAGGTTTTTTTTTTTTTGACAATGCTCAAGCGGGTGCTCAGCTGTGGAGGCAGGCAAGGCAGGCAGGGAAGGAGGGAGGGGATAGAAGGGGCTGGCCAGAGGCTTGCCAAATCGGATGAGAGAGCAGTTGGGAGGAGATAGCGCTGAGAGAGGAGAGGACTGTAAGGGAAGAGGGATAAAGAAAGAAAGAGCCGGGGTGGGTGGAGGAGGTACGAGAGAGAGAGAGTGACAGTGTGGAGTATGTGTTACAGAAAGAAAGAAAAAAGAAAAAAAGAGACTCAGAGAGAGAGAGAGAGAGAGAGAGAAAGAGAGCGTGGGTGAGGCCGATATAAAAGGATAAAGGCGGGGTTGTGGTTTGTGTCACATGATCCCCTCACTGGCTGTAGCCTGGTGAGCTCCAGGTGGCAGAGAGACCACAGATACAGTAGATACAGAGAGAAAGAGGCAGCGAGGCACACCACAAAGACAACTGAAATTCCTCATTTCCTCCTTCCCCTGTGCCTCACACATCTCTGTTTCCACTCCTTTTTCTCTGTGACCAGTCCCGTTTGCCCCCCCCCCCCCACCACCACCACCACCCGCCCACCCCACCGCCCACCCCCGCGGCCCCCCAGGCTCCTCTCTCCCCCCGCTCCCGGCCTCAGCAGGCCAGGGAATGTCCCGGCGACGAGATGCCTTACGTGGACCGACAGAACCGCTTCTGTGGCTTTCTGGACATCGAGGAGAATGAGAGCAGCGGCAAGTTCCTGCGCCGTTACTTCATACTGGACACACAGCAGGGGAGCTTGGTGTGGTTCATGGACAACCCGCAGGTAATTATAGCTGTGTTAGCTTAGCTCTTAGCTTCTCTCCCCCCCCTTCCCCCCCAGGTAACTAAACAGACAGATGTTTGATTTGTTGACGTTAAACTGGACAATCTACAGGCTGCTACCTGCCAGCTAGCGTCAGTTAAAGACGATTAACCCTCACGCAACTGTATGCTGACTGCAGGCCACTTACGGCTAAAGCTGTCTCCATTCATTATGAGCACAAAATTAAGTACACTCTAAACGTTTCCGCTGCCAGAAAGCCTTACAAGGATGGGAGAACTTGTAATTATGTAATTCTAGTTGACAGAATTAGGAAGCACATATTACAGGCACAGGAGTATCCCAGGGCCAACAGCGTGCCTCGGTCCGGGCTGTCGGCAGACTTTGCTCTAAATCATTCTGAACGAGGACAGAAGAAACTCACGTTTTAACTCTGAACCTGCGATGAGCTTCTCGTCTTCCTGTCCGTCTTGGACGAGTCCAATGAAGTCAGCGGTTATATTTGCACTGACCGCGGCGGTCATCGTCGTCTGCTCCGTGACCCCCGGTGTCAACAGTTTTCACTCTCCTCTTAGTTTGTACAGCGTGCTGGTTCGCCGTATTTGTAAGTGCGCTGTTACATAAAGTATTCATAAATGATGTAGTGCAGGAGACATTTTGAATAATTCAGTGGGTCCCTTTCTTTTTATAGATTGAAAAAGGTTAAATTTTAATGACGTTAAATTTGGATCCCCCTAGTTTCGGAAACACAGCGAGGCACTGAAATGAACTTTCATGGAGTACATCCAAAGTATACTGTACTTACTCTATAATATTGACTCGCTTTGCGGAACTTCACTTCACTGCCTCTCCACTGCGAAGGCTCTTAATAACATAATAATAAGAGGCCTTAATACCATTTGCGCCGTGTAATTGTAGCGTTAGCTTCCTTTTTATCGCATATGTTTTTCTTTTTTGCCGTTCTCCATCAGAACCTTCCTGTCGGTGCAGACTGTGTTGGCTCCCTCAAGCTCACCTACATCTCTAAGGTAAACTGAATTGCCACCCAGGTTTATCTGACGCCACCATGATAAGATTACGTATAAATAGAATCAATTTACAGTATTTTGTTGAAGTGGGAGGCTAACGGTCGTGGGCTTTGTCCTCCCTTAGGTCAGCGATGCCACTAAGCTCAGGCCTAAAGCGGAATTCTGCTTCGGTAAGAAAACGCAGATCATCACAATTTTTCTGTCTGTTATTCATTTCTCCGCATTAATACCACCATATCGATAGTTTACTTGAGCGGTATGGTTACAGAAAAATATGGACACGGCAACAAAGAGTTCACTGATCTTCCTAAATCCTTGTCGTACAAATAGTTTTTCTCTGCCGGGCGCGGTGCAGCTGATGGGAATGATTGATACTATTAATCACGTTCAACAGGAATTCAACGTGTTACCGAATCTTTTAAAAGAAGAGAACTTAACAAAAGTGCGCTGTGCCGCGCAAACATCTGCTGTGATGGTGTGCTTAATCGCATGTTGACTAAGCTGAGTACACTTAATGTAACCTAAGGGAGGAATGTTTGCTGTCCTTGTCTGCCCCCTAAACCTGGTCAAGCACTCCTCTCCATATATTTTCTCCACCACTGACCAGGCAGCCTTGTTCAACACTGTGTTTTTAGTCAACACACAGACATGCAGGAGGCTAAAGCCGTTCACGATCTGGGTTTCGTGTCGACCTGGTTAAACTGTTGTAGGATTGTTTGTGCGTTTTAGATTCGTTTTTTAGATTGTTGATTCCAGACTATCATAAATTAGACATGTTTTCTGAAAGCCCTGTTTTATAACAGTCCTCTATATATATTCTGCTGCAGAGAAGTCTAAAGGAACCCTGCGGCGCTTTCATTGAAAACAGACTGCACACATCCTTAAAGCCTCACAAGCCTGTCTGATACGCCCGCCAAAACTTTTTCAAAGTTTTAAACCTTCATCGTTTACATCAGTGGTCTTTTTCTTCCTGTGTTTTACTGGTGCGTTGCTACTGCCACCTCACGTTGACACAGACACACTCTTCTCACTCTGTAGGGAAATGGAAAAATGTTGGCTGAATAATAACCATCATCTGTTTATTTAGAAGTAAATATCCATCCCTGTTAGTGTTTACCAGCCCCTCTCCTCCTCTTCCATGCAATTCAATAGCAGGAAATACGAGTGTGTGACAAGAACTTGACTACAGTGGCTGTTTTGTGTGTGTGTGTGTGTGTGCGCGCGCACACACCAGTTGCCTTGTTGAGGTTTTGACAGGATGCCGGCATCCTAATCGGAACCTGATTCAGAGATGTATGAAGCTATTTTTAAACTGCAGTTTGTGAGCCGCATGTTTAGCTGGTATCTATGAATCCTGCTGCTCCCCCTCTTCCTGCATGTAGCAACTCACGAAGAGACGTACCAGGAAGAGGTTATTTAGAAAAGTGAGGTCATGGCGGTCACACGTAGAGATCCCTTCATTGTAAGAAAGACTTGTTGGATTCTGTGATTGATGATGGCTGGTAGTCGGTGTCCTGTGTGTGATGGTCAGAGAGCATTTGTGTGGGCTTTGGTGCTCGGCTGCATTTCCCAGCCGCATGCATTGTTTCGGAATGTGTAACTGTGAGTCAGATCTGATACTCACTCTCCTAAATTTGTCATCCCACTGCACTTTCCCCACTGCCGACCAGTTTACTTCCTCCACATATCGTGGAAATGATTATTTTCATTATCAATAAATGTGCTTTTTATTATCTTGATAAAGCAATAAGCTGTCTCGGCTTTACAACGTCAGAGAATTGAGGGGAAAAAAAAGTCAACCAGTGTTTCCTAAAGTTCAAAGTGCAGCCCACAATCTTTGGTTTTGTCCCGCCCAACAGTCCACAACCTAAACACATTCACTTTATTGTCGAGGACTAAAAGAACCAGAAACGATAACATATAAGAAGCTTGAATAAGAGAATTTTAACACTTTTTTTTGGTTATTGAAACGACTCAAAACAATGAATTGCCAATTAAAATAGTTGGCGATTAATCATCGAAGCTCTACAGTGAACACGCATGTAGGTCAATACCGTTGGATTATTTCATGCTGAATGATACCAGACAGACAGATTTATTTACAGGGAAGTGGAAAAAAAACAGAGTTTGGTCTTGCATATGTCTTAGAGCTGGACCAAACCCACAGAACAAGGAAGAATGATCCTCATTGTGCCACAGAGTTTTTGCCTTTTACAGCTCGCCCCCGCCAGATTTACCAGTCCAGCTTTAGTGTAATTTATTGCCATGGTGTCGAATGGAAATGGGGAAGACACACGAACGGTTTGAGCTGCAGAACTGAAGGATTTATGGTGAAGAGAGTGAACGAGAGACTTGAGTTCTTTCAGCTCTTAAACCCTGATCCATAGCTAATCAGCATTTGACCCAAAAATGTTCTTTGTGATTGAAAATGGGGTGCGCTCGTGTTCACATGGGTGTGAAAATGTGCGAGGATATTTGATGGTTGGTAGCTGCGGGATTTTGTTTTTCTCCCCCCCCCGCCGTCACGTTTAGAAGTGGGTAGGTGGTTTGCCGACTGAGGCGCCTAAAACTAGCTGGGTCATCATCCACAGAGAGTAACTGCTGTGGGAAAGTCTCGGGCTCGGTTGTTTTTCACTTCCGGAGAAATCTGTGGCAGTGGATGTGCTGTGACGCTCATCATATTTCCAATACAAAAAAAAAGGCCATAATACCTGTTAATCATCGCTTCCTAGTAAATCTTTTATTGGGTGTGATCCATCTCACACACAGAATGAATCAGATTGTGTGGTGGAGAGCATGTAGTCCTGAATTTATTTACTTGAATTACTTTTTATTGTTCCCGCTGCTGTTTTTTTTATGATCTATTAGTCATCAATGCTGGGATGAGGAAGTTCTTCCTGCAGGCCAATGATCAGCAGGACCTTGTGGACTGGGTCAACGCTCTCAATAATGCCACCAAGATCACTGTGAGACACGCACACGCGAACACGCACACGCGAACACACACACACACACACACGCACACACACACACACACACACGCACGCACACACACACACACACACACAGTGTCCACAGATTAACACAAGACACACTCCATCCCTGATACAGCTGATCTAATCTGTTCTTTTTGGCTCATGTGTTTTCACTTGGAAATGCTTTTATTTCCTCCTCTTCTGTTAAAACGAATGAGAAGACTGTCAAGAAACTAGATAGAAGTGAGTCACAGCCTGACTAACAGGATGCTGCGTTATTGTACGGAGTTCGGGGATGAAGGACCATTTCCATTGTTCTCCATGAAGCCTCAGCCATGCAGAGAGGAAATGGATATAAAATGTGTCAACTGCGTACATAAAGTTACGTACTCTCCTTCAACTGTGGAGAAACTGTACTGTGTATTTCCCGTTCTGCAGAACCTCTATTTCTCTGTAACATTCGTGCGCTAACTTCAAAAATGCCCTCCAACTTCTTGTGTGTGCATGTTGTTTCCAAAGGTGCCAAAGTTGCCCGATGGCCAGCAGAACTCGGAGAACCAGAAGGCTCTGCCAGATGTCGTAGGACCCAAGAAACAGGTTTCCTATAAGACAGAGATCATTGGAGGAGTGCCCATAGTCACCCAGACGCAGGTAAACGTGACCCACAAATGCTGCACCGCACGCTGGATTTCCATGCACATGAGCTCTCTGTTCATCAGGTTTAAAGTATTACGTTCAAAGATTCAAAGACACCTGCAAGGAAACTCACCAATGCCAAAAAGCTGTGAAGTA
Organism: Embiotoca jacksoni; assembly: GCF_022577435.1. Taxonomy (NCBI): domain Eukaryota; kingdom Metazoa; phylum Chordata; class Actinopteri; family Embiotocidae; genus Embiotoca; species Embiotoca jacksoni. The sequence continues at coordinate 6,123,401 of NW_027185252.1, forward strand.
GAAAATGATGTCGGTAGAACAAATATACAGACGTAAAGTAAGGATTCTGTTGTTTTTGTTTTTTATTTGTACAGCACAATGTCACCAGTTTGCCTCAGGGGCCTTTACAATATGTCCAGCCTAAACCCAAAGCAAAGTGTTGATTATTTAAAAAAAAAAAAAAAAGTACGTTTATTTTGTCGAAAAGCCATTAAAGGGATGTCATCTATTATTGCTCAAAGGGGGGTTGCTTCCAGCTTCTCAAATGTGAGATTTATTTGCATAAAAAAAACAGAAAGTTGTTAAATATCACTTTAAAGTGAGTTTGGACTTTTGGTCGGACAAATAAACCATTTTACGACATCACTTCTGGCTCCAAGACGGTGCAATATTTCACTATATTCTGTGTTACATCTGAGGGAAAAACTTTGTTTGTGTTATTAACTTTTTATTGATAGCAGTGACATTACACATTAAAAAGATTTCTGACACGGGCTGCGGCTGATGGGGTTTCCTCGTCGCAGAATCTACAACAACATCTAAATGAGTCTTTGGAAAGTACAAAATCTGTGTTTGTTGTTTATCAAAAGGAAACCTCGGATTGTAAAACTTGCGGTGTCCTTCTCCCTCCAGCATGAAGGCGGTGACTGTGCAGACCGAGCGGAGCGGGAGGCCATGCATCGCTCCCACAGCCAGCTGCCGTACTTCTTGGGCAGGCCGGCTCAGGAGCACACCGTCATCAAGTCAGGCTACTGCGTCAAGCAGGGAGCTGTGGTGAGCAACTGCCGCGGTCTCGTCTTTCTGTTTTGGTTTGACTGGACCTTTCGGTTCTTCACTTCGGCGTCTCAAATCGGGGACGGTCTCCGAAAAGTCGACTGCGCTCAGGCAGAATACGTAACGCGGTTATGATCCGAGGAACAGTTGCAGTTAAAGCAACTTCCGCAAAAATAAAGGCAACATTTCAGCTAAAGTGGCACCAACAAAAATAATCAGCGCCGTCATGTGGGAGGAAATGTCTCATGACTTGTGGAATGATGAGGTTTCAGTTCCATCATAAATAATGAGGCCATTATTATTCATCGAAGGAAATGCTACTTCTTCAATGTTAAGTTCTGCACTTAAAAAAACAAAAACAAAAAAGAATGTAAAATGCGTAGGTACGGGAATAAATGCTTCTATTATGGGAGCAAATTGGCAAATGTGACAGTTCTTGGAATCGAAAATAAAAAGTCTGAACATCTTATCCTCTTCCTCCGCAGATGAGGAACTGGAAGAGACGATATTTCCTCCTGGAAGAAAACTCGATGAGCTACTTCAAGTCCGATTTGGTAACTAGTTCTGATTACATTCCATGAAGCTTTTAAGAAATGTTTTTTTATTGACGATATGTGGATTTCATTCACCCCCACAGTCTGAGGTAAGAGCCAACACAGTCTAAGTTACAACATGTTTTATCTGCAGGCTGTGGAATTCATTGCCTTTACTTCGCATGTCCTGTCATGCCTCCTTCCCCCTCTGCCTTTCTTGCGCGTGCGCGCGCGCGCACACACACACACACACACACACACACACACACACACACACACACACACAGACAGACAGACTGTCCTCAGGATAATACTGAACGTCCCACACCACGTCCTTGTCACGGTCTGCCCTTATTTGACAACTGTATCTGTATATTTGGCTATCAACAGGCCCCGAGGACACAGACTCCCTGTCTGCTGGCTCAAATGTCCGGGTCAAGAAAGTTACAGCCATCGGGGTTTTTATTTGATTCTTTGCAGTCTGCTTCTTCTAGGAAAGATCAATTTCTTTCCTTCCAGTGAAACGTAAAACAAACTCAGCAAGTCGGCCTCACTTTTAGCAGCATATTAGAAAGGGCATCCGCAATGTACACACAAATAATGATATCCATCCTGTGTTATGACCAGTTCTTTTCGTGTCTTTAGGAGAAAGAGCCTCTGAGAATGATCCCACTAAAGGAAGTTCACAAAGTCCAGGAGTGCAAACAGAGGTATTTAACATGTCCTGACATTTTCTCATTGTGCAAAAAAATTTTTTGTTTGTCCAACAGGAATGTGTTTCTGATAAAGATAAATTCAGATACAGATCTAGTTGAGATAAACGTGAGACAACTTGTTTTCTTCTTCTTCTTTGTTGTAGTGACATTATGATGAGAGATAATCTGTTTGAAGTTGTGACCACATCGAGGACGTTTTACATACAGGTACGTCTTCTTTAAATTCTCTACTCGCTTAATGTTTGCGTCTTTACCTGCATGTTTCCCCTTTCATCTCTTGCCTACTTCCCATTGCCTCGTCTCACTCTCTCATTCTCTTCTCTCCTTTCCTGTGTTTCCACCAGGCGGATAGTCCAGAGGAGATGCACAGCTGGATCAAGGCTGTCTCTGGGGCCATTGTGGCCCAACGGGGGCCGGGGAGGTCAGCTGCCACAGTATGTATCCTGCACTACAGCACACCGCAAGGCCACTGTGGTCATTACAATTAGTCATTAACTTAATTCTGACTGCAGTCACAAATTCAGCAGAGAAAATAACTTCAAACTTAACTCTGTCTTGCATGAGCACAATTTGAGACTCACTGAGTGACATCTGGTGGCTGCAAGAGTCAAGTCGAGACTATACACGAGACTTATTTGTTTTCTTTCACTCATGTCATTTATGGATTTTTGATTTTAGTTTCTTTTTCCTCTCATGGGCAGCTATAAGTATCACAGGTGCATAATAGCAGAAAGGGTAGTTTGGCTTTATGTTTCAGGTTTTCAGGTTTAGTTCAACATTATTAAGTTATGAACAATATAAAGCTGTGGTGGTGTAGTCCAAAATCAATATCGATAAAGCTAACTTGTGTTCTGTGTAGCCTACAGTAGTAGTTCTCTACTCCCTAGCTGCGGACCGGTACTTGGCCTTTGGGACATGAGCCATCAGGCTGCAAAGAAACATAAACAGAATCATTAATTCACCAAAAAAAAAAAAAAAAAAAGCTGATTATCATGTAATTTAATCAGCTGTTTTTGGCCATTTTTGCAGATTTTTATCTTTAACTTGGGACAGCCTGTTCTGCATTTTCTCTCCCCATCGCCACCCACCAACAGAATACTGATTTTCTTACAGTACATTTTCTGGATGTTATTAGACAATCAATAGTTTATAGATGACATTAAATGAGAGAATGCGAAGTGAAAGAATTCCCATCTGGACCCAAACTGGAGACGTTGTGGTTCACGGACGACACTTCCCTTCAGACCCACCAGGGCGCCTGTTTTTTTTTTTTTTTTAATCTAAAGTAGGTAATCAGTATGCAACATAACCCGTTCAGTCATCACCAGCTTTTACCCTTCGGCAGTACATGAAACTACGCGAGTTAGTTCTGTCAAGAGTCTCCGCGCAGAGAGACGGACAGCTTAGACCTCGCAGGTGAGAGGAGGAGTAAACCACTTCTGTAGTCGTGGCTGCAGAGGAAAAATGGGCTTCTGCCACAGTCGGTCCCATCTGGCTCGACTGGATTCATCCTCTGCGCTGCGTCTGTTTCTCTACACTTCCCTCTCATGCCTCCTGTGTCTTTCTGTCTCTCTTGCTTGTTTTTCACTCTCCTCTACCTCTTCCCTCTTTCCTCTTTTATTTTTTATTTTTTTTTACCCCCACCCCCCTTTCTCTCTTTGTCACATCCTCTCCCAGTGGGCAGACGGCCCATCTGGTCTAATCCTGCTTTGCACTGTGTTGTTGCAGATGCGGCAGGCCAGACGGCTGTCGAACCCCTGTATACAGAGGTATACGTCTCGAATCGGGGAGTGCAGCAGCACGTATGTCGGCTCGTCTAAATCCCCCTTTGAAGCTATAAGTTCACCTTTTTAATACTTTTTTTTCCCCACTCACTGGCTGGCCCTTTTGGTTGTAGACACTTCGAGAGCACATCAGATCTGACTTCAAATCTGATGCTCTTTTTTTTTTGTTGTTTTGTTTTTTTTGCTAAGAGCCAACCACACCCTAAGTATGGCTGTGATAACCCAACAAGCGCTCCTCCCTTCACGCCCTCATCCTCGCTGCTTCTCTCATTCACCTCTCCTCCTCCTCCTCCACTTTTCTTTTTGCTGTACTGTCACATGAAGGTCGGCTTAAAGTTGTAGGTACTTTGCATTCAGATAGATAGATACTAAACAGAAATCTTGTTTCGGGGATTTGACTACTCAATGTGTGCTTAATTCTCTTGCATGTTGATGGCTGTGGCCACAGGCATGGCAACTCAAATCAAGCACACACACACACACACGAGTCAAATGCTATAAAGTTTGATTTTTGCCCAGGTCCAGAATGACTTTTAAAAAGCTGGAATATGACCATCTGAAAGACCTGCTGTCCCCCGCTCCCTCCGTTATAGCTTCACTTTGCACAGCTTCCGCCTGTCTCCACCACTTATCGTGATTGTTTTTTTTTTAGTGTCAAAATTTAAATATACATGTCGAAGCCATGCAAAAACATACATTGACTGCATGAACTATCTGACCAGCCTAGCTGTGAATAGCTTAAGCCTGTTTCTACCTGTGTCCTTATTACTGTGTCTTTCACACCTTCTGTTTCTCTCCCCTTCGTGCCCTGTTATCTCTGCAGTCTGCTGCAGCTGTGTACCTGTCTTAGATGTGTGACATCCTGCTTGTCTCTCCTCTTCCCTCCTGTTCGCTGCCTGTATGTTTTGTTTTTTTCTCTCTCATACACACGATAATAAGATACTTGTTTCCATGTTGATTTCCTATACATACCCTTTATGTGCTAAATGTTGAACAGCTTTGAAATGAGGACTCACCGGAGCTGAATCCACACATCCAGAAGTACAAACTATGTGTCTTTGTAGTGATATGTTTAGTGATATGATAATATTTAGATTTGTAAGAGCTAATATATTGTACAAGGGGCTAATGGGACATGCTGGTGTTATGTGTTCATATCAGTTATTCAGTACTGCAATGAAGAGCAGGCAATTCTCCAAGTCTTCGGTGCGGTGGATTATCTGATTGTCGGCCTAACGTCCCTAAAATTCTGCCTGAGTTTGATGTTGGATGTTTAGATTCGACATAAAGCATTTCTTAATACCTTTGTGCCTCTATACTCAGGTTTTTAGACACGTTCGTGCTGTGGGCCTGATTCTTAAATCTTGTGATGCTTCAGCGATAATTAGGATTTAGCGATCAGAAGTTGCGCAAGCCTGTAAAGTCACATGGCGTCTCCCTGCCAAAGTAGCGTCATGTGGGAGAAGCAAAATAAGGAACCTTAAAGATGACAGATACTTTGAGTCTCTTGGTGCTTTATGGTGGGAAGTTTGTCTAACCGATCGCTACCCATCTTTGCTTTCACTACCTCTGTTGTGTTTTTGTTCTTTCTGCTCATTCCTCTGTTTTTTTCAGAGATTGAAATCTGACAATGAAAAGCTGTGAAATAATGAGCAACCAACCAACCACTGCTTCCTATGGCATTCTGTTTGAACTTCCACTGCAACCTATTGAGACTACCCAAACTAAAACCTGCTGACACTACTCTTCCTGCTACCTCTACTACTACTACTACTACTACTACTACTACTGCTACCACTACTACTACTACCACCACCACCATCTCCACTCTCTAGCAATGCTACATTCTTCAGCACCCACAACCTTGAAGCTGCATCAGGCCCAACATGCTGGTGCTAATTCCAAGTCTGTAACTCCCTTTGGCTCTTCTTAAATACTCTTCACATATCAGGGGTTGACTTTTCTTCCTAACAACGACTCTCTCGTTCTCGCTCTCTCTCTCTCTCTCTCTCCCTCCCTCTCTCTCTCTCTCTCTCTCTCTCCCCCTCTCTGTCCTCCTGCTGTTTTCTGCTGCAGGAACACGGCAGCCGTTCCACTTTCTACCGCAGCCCCGCGGGTCCCCCCGTCCCTCGCTCGCCCATATCTGCCATGCCACCATGCTACCCCGAGTGGGGGGCTGCTGTCACGTGCGGCACATGCTCGCAGCCTGGCGTGGGACAGCGAGCACTTCATGAGCCTGCTGCCACGCCCCAGTCACAGCCACAGCCACACGCCAGCACGCCTCTCCCTGCAGGAGACGCGCCTGGCGAAGTGACCGCCGTCGCGAACTCCGAGGAGTCGCCATGGCGACGGCGGAGCAGCTTTGAGCCCCACGTGCCAGAAACACCCCTGGACCTAGAGGATGCTGATCTGCCAGTGAGCGAGGTATGACCCGTTTAACTGGACGTTTAAAAAAAAAACCAAAAAAAACACAAAACAAAAAAAACAAACACAAAAAGTGCTTCTCTGGACGGACGCAGAGAAAAAGAGGGAAAAAAAACAACCTGTGAACCAGGTGCGACTGTTTAGCAGGCTTTGATTAGGAAATCAAAGCCGTTTCACAAACGTTGGAGCTTCTCCATGAGTGTGCCAGAGAAATAAGTCGGGTCAGCCCAGAACTGCACTCGTGTGCCAAAGATGACCCAGTCTCCACCCACGCCCCGCTGCCTCCCACGCTGTCGCAGTTCCAACGACATAGTTATTTCCCCGGAGTTGTTGTTGTTGTTGTTGTTGTCGTCAAAACAAAACTACACATTATATTTTAGTTGTGCTGATTAGAATTCAACGACGAAGCTTTATTTGAACCTGTGCAGGCACAACGATGCATTCAACGGTATTTATAGGCAGAGGATTTTTGTAAACCACTTTGTGCCAAGAAAATAAGGGAGCTTTTAAACGTGTAAGCTAATTTCCTCATGTCTGAAAAGAGTGTTCAACCTGAGGAGTGGCATTTTGTCACCTCTCAAATCTACTAATACTAAACTGTGTTGGCCGTTCATACTCGTTATTCTAACACTGGATTTGTCTGCTGTTGTCGGCCAGTGTTATGGTTACGGATCAAGCCTAGTCAGAGATCAAATCCTCATTTAATGCAAATTAGTAATCAAAGATTCCGGACTGGGCTCGGACTCGACTGAAAACAACGCGCGTACGAGCTGATGCGTATAATTATACGAGACCAAATGTTTTGCAGCCACTTTTTGTCCCGATTGTTTTTAACAGCTGCCAAAACATCGACTTGAATTATTTTTGTTTTTCGATATACAGGAGGGTCACTTGTTCATATAGTGGTGTCCTCATTGAGTTTTTGACTATTAATGACCGCAAGCTAAACTACACTTGCATGTAAATCTGCAGTGAATAGTTTTTACAGTTAATCCACCGCCGGTAGTCAAATGAGAGCAGAAGCGCAAAGGGAAAAAAACAAAGAAAAGCTTTCACAGCGCTTCACTTCACACCCTGAACTACATTTCAGTGCATCAAACTTTGTGTACTCGTGATGACGTGGGAAAGGAGCAACAACATTTGAGTAAACGGGAAGAAGAAAGCGAGGACTGGGCTTGTATGCATTTTGTAATTTCATATTGATAAATACAACCAACTATAAGGCAGGATCAGCTATAGATCTTCTTCATGTCCTGACAGTCAGGCTCACGAGTTATAACCTGCAGTCCGTAGTTTGAAGATAATACTGTACGAACGCCATCTTAAACATTTTGGGTCATGGTTTAACAGAAAAGCTCTTCCGTTGCATGCTAACATTTTTGAAAGATTCTTCAGATTGTCTTTCCGTTCATCTACAGACGCTCTGGTTGTCGTGTGTTCGCTGACTAGAAACAGATTTATTTTTTTATATGCTTTTAAGATGTGTCCTGATCCTCTTCTCTTGTATCTGTGTCGCCGGCCCAGTAGCAGGCAGTTGCCTCATGGTGTAATTTAAAAATGTCCCACTGTAATCCTGCTAAATAATACACACTAATCTTTTTTTTGGTGTTTTTTTTGTTAAGTGCCTGCTTTATTTTAGCCCAGCAAAGCCAAGCAACTTCACCCCCCCCCCCTCCCCTTTTCAGTCTGGTGTAATCGGTTTGAATTGTCTCTATTTATTATGTGGATGACTTGAAAGAAATAAACACTGAAAATGTGCTCGGGTTTCAGTATTGTGCTCATCAGTCTCCAAAGAACAGGATCTGTCTGCGGTGGAACATGAGAGGTTTCCAAAGTCTGGAGAAAAAGAAATTCAGCAGCGCTCTCAGCTGGATGCGAGTCTTTGGTGCCTCCTCAAAGCTTCTTCTGCCCTCTGGTGGTGAGAACAAAACCTTCACTTTGATCCACTTCCATTAACAAGCCACTAAACTCAATAAGTCACTAGTTATGTATTCATCAGTGACGGGAGCGTTTTGTTACACCAAAGTGGAAATTTAAGCCGTTCAAAGCTCCTCGCATGAAAAGAAAAGAAAGTAAAAGATCAACGGAAAATGCAAGAAGGCAACAGCACACGCAGAGTCCCAGGAACCACTTCACGGGACTGAGAAGGACAGGAAATATAATCACTGTAAGCATGAAAAAAAACAGGCTACAAACAGAAGATCCACCAAATCCCCCGAAACAAATAGCTTTTCTGCTGACTCATTGATTCATTTTTGTCTCCATTTTTTTTTTTGCACAGGAGCTGCAAAGTTTTTTTTCTACTACTTCTGTAATAAACACAGAGGCACGATACATATTCCGTATATCAGGATTTGGCAAATGTATACGACACCACATACAATCAATTTAGTACGAAGCTCCAAAAGCCACACAAACTTTGATGCCCTAATTATCTGTGTTTTGCAGAATTAGCAGCCAACATTAGAACAAACCACACTTATTCATATTATAAGTTTAGAACTATCAAAAGGAAACTGTTTAGATACTTAAGGAAAAGCAGCAACGACACGATGAATAAAAGCCCCGCACTGAAAATAGTACTTTATTTAAAAAAAAAAAAAAGGGTTCGCAATATGTACTCAAAGTCAGTTTTAGTTATATAGCACGTTTAGATACAACAAAAATTGACCAAATTGCAGCACAACTTCAGACACAAAACAATCAGGAAGCATTTGGTCATTTCAGCCGTCGAAGACTTTTTAAATTTGAAGCCAAAACAAGATTAAACCCATAAAACACAAGAATATCAAAAGTTTCAAAAGTCCCAATTAGTTATGAAAAATGATGGGGGGGAAAAAAAAAATGCCCCTGAAAATGTTTTAGCATCACGTGCTTTTTTTTTTTTTTTATGACCGATGCATTACTTTCTAAGTATTTGTTACCGTGGTGGAGGTACAGGCGACTGTTTGCTCGTTACACGTGTAGTGACGCAAAGTAAACAAAAAGGAATATTTCCATCGAACTGTGGTCCGTTTTTCTGAACTAATAAAGAGTCTGGATCATTTTGTTGTTGTCCAACTTTTGTATCTTCTATATGTAAGCTGTCGGGAGAAATGTGTAATTTACCGTTTTCTTTTGACCGAGTCTGCCGTGGCACGACTGGTTCCTCGAGTGCGTAACAGCCAATCAAAGAAGACGGGAGAGTTGGATTGATTTTTTTTTTTTTTTTTTTTTTTTTTTTTTTTTTTAACAGTTTTTGTACAAAACAAAAACAAAAAACAGTTTGCAGTATGAAACGGAGATAAAGTAAAATACTCCGCCGCTGCTTATCGGCTGGTATGGCTGATGATTTGTGTGTGTGTGTGTGTGTGTGTTCATCATCTCTTAATGAGGTGCCTCGTACATATTGGGCCTTTGGCTTCATGCTCTGTGTGCAGATGGATTAACAGAGTTGAGGTCAAGGAGCAGCTCTGAATATTTAAAGGCTCTTTAATCAGCCGCATAACTGTGAGCCGTGGCTCATTCCAGGTTTCGGTGTTTGGATGTACAGCTTGCTGTGGATGTGCTGCGCGTGTAGGACTCTGGAGATGATGAGGGTGCTGCCGCGGAAAGAGGAGAAACGGGTACAGCCCACTTGCTTTCCCTGAGGCTCGAACGTACATATACGGTAGCTCTCGGCTCCCTCGGGGGAGGACGCAAGACTTTGGTGTGGCTTGTGACGTGGAAATAAGGCCCTCAATTTGGTCCTTTCGAGGGCCTCTCTCACGGCCCCAGACCTCAACGCAGACTGGCGAGGAGAGATCACACAGACCTCGGCGGCGTCCATCTTTGGCTGAGCCTCGGTCGGAGAGTGGGTGTTCCTTATAGATGAGGTTGTTTTCATCTGCAGATTTTCCCACCACTTCTCGCCTACGTGCTGCCACATAACCGGACTAATGATGATGCTGGAAGGTCTCGCTGCTGCTGCTGCTGTGTGACTTTCGTTCATTTTTACATGAGCCAACAATGTGTTTCTTTTCTCATATATATATACACACTTGTATGTAAAGACACTTCTTTCTGAGTGTCTTCAAGCTCCAGAGGTTTTATATATATATATATATATATATATATATATATATATATATATATATATACATGTGTGTATATAAAAAGTGTCTTTACATACAAGTGTATATATATATACATACTGTGCCCTCTCATTTAACTCAAAACAATTAGCCTTGAATTCTGGTCATACATGCATACATACATGCATATATGCATACATGCATATATATATATACAGTGGGTACGGAAAGTATTCAGACCCCTTTAAATTGTTCACTCTTCGTTTCATTGCAGCCATTTGCTAAAATCAAAAAAGTTCATTTTATTTCTCATTAATGTACACTCAGCACCCCATCTTGACAGAAAAAAAACAGAAATGTAGAAATTTGTGCAAATTTATTAAAAAAGAAAAACTGAAATATCACATGGTCATAAGTATTCAGACCCTTTGCTATGACACTCATATTTAACTCACATGCTGTCCATTTCTTCTGATCCTCCTTAAGATGGTTCTACTCCTTCATTGGAGTCCAGCTGTGTTTAATTAAACTGATTGGACTTGATTAGGAAAGGCACACACCTGTCAATATAAGACCTTACAGCTCGCAGTGCATGTCAGAGCAAATGAGAATCATGAAGTCGAAGGAACTGTCCAAGGAGCTCAGAGACAGAATTGTGGCAAGGCACAGATCTGGCCAAGGTTACAAAATAATTTCTGCAGCACTCAAGGTTCCTAAGAGCACAGTGGCCTCCATAATCCTTAAATGGAAGAAGTTTGGGACGACCAGAACTCTTCCTAGACCTGGCCGTCCAGCCAAACTGAGCAATCGTGGGAGAAGAGCCTTGGTGAGAGAGGTAAAGAAGAACCCAAAGATCACTGTGGCTGAGCTCCAGAGATGCAGGAGGGAGATGGGAGAAAGTTCCACAAAGTCAACTATCACTGCAGCCCTCCACCAGTCGGGGATTTATGGCAGAGTGGCCCGACGGAAGCCTCTCCTCAGTGCAAGACATATGAAAGCCCGCATAGAGTTTGCCAAAAAAACACATGAAGGACTCCCAGACTATAAGAAATAAGATTCTCTGGTCTGATGAGACCAAGATTGAACTTTTTGGCGTTAATTCTAAGCGGTATGTGTGGAGAAAACCAGGCACTGCCCAATACAATCCCAACAGTGAAACATGGTGGTGGCAGCATCATGCTATGGGGGTGTTTTTCAGCTGCAGGGACAGGACGACTGGTTGCAATTGAAGGAAAGATGAATGCGGCCAAGTACAGAGATATCCTGGAAGAAAACCTCTTCCAGAGTGCTCTGGACCTCAGACTGGGCCGAAGGTTCACCTTCCAACAAGACAATGACCCGAAGCACACAGCTAAAATAACAAAGGAGTGGCTTCGGAACAACTCTGTGACCATTCTTGACTGGCCCAGCCAGAGCCCTGACCTAAACCCAATTGAGCATCTCCGGAGAGACCTGAAAATGGCTGTCCACTAACGTTCACCATCCAACCTGACGGAACTGGAGAGGATCTGCAAGGAAGAATGGCAGAGGATCCCCAAATCCAGGTGTGAAAAGCTTGTTGCATCATTCCCAAGAAGACTCATGGCTGTACTAGCTCAAAAGGGTGCTTCTACTCAATACTGAGCAAAGGGTCTGAATACTTATGACCATGTGATATTTCAGTTTGTTTTTTTTAATAAATTTGCACAAATTTCTACATTTGTTTTTTTCTGTCAAGATGGGGTGCTGAGTGTACATTAATGAGAAATAAAATGAACTTTTTTGATTTTAGCAAATGGCTGCAATGAAACAAAGAGTGAAAAATTTAAAGGGGTCTGAATACTTTCCGTACCCACTGTATATATATATACACTTGTATGTAAAGACACTTTTTTCTGAGTGTCTTCAAGCTCCAGAGGTTTTATATATATATATATATACACATACTGTGCCCTCTCATTTAACTCAAAACAATTAGCCTTGAATTCTGGTTTAGAGTCCTACCTCTTACCGTTTCCTGTCCTGCACAAGGCCGACCAGTCCGACTGCCCTCCATCCCTTTGCGCCCCCTTTCTGATTGCCCTTTCGATACAGAAGCTTGTGTTACCCGGGGCGCCGGTGCGCCACAGGGTGCCTCGTCGCTCAAGTCCCACCGCTCCCAGGCAGCAGCGGCCCAGAGAAGCGCCTTCCTCCTCCCCGCATTCATCCACCAAGAGCCATTAAAAGAGCCCCGCACACACAATCGATCACATTATGTCGAGGCGTTTTATGACGCTGATTTATGGCCGCGGGGTTGACTGGACTCTTACAGCTCACCACAGACATCTAAATCTAACAGAGGCTTGTTGTTCAGCAGCACTCAAATTTGTTCCTTTAATACTGGAAATGCGTCAGTCCAACAAACAATGTTTAAGGTGAATTTATGGTATTTTTTAAGAAAAAAATGTTTGAGGTAGAGGCACAATTTTTAGTGATTTACACTTTAACTTGGCAGCCGATGATTTTTTTTTGTTTTTTTGTTTTTTTTTTTTGACATGGGAAGTTATGACCCTGCTCGCTGGGCGCTTATGACCCTGCATCAAACCGAATGGATAAATTATGTTCTCTTGCAGTCTTCCAATGAGAGCAAATTTGGCTGTTTATAAATGCGACATGAATGCACTGCATTCGCTCCACAAATCCTACAATCCATCCAACTTTTTTTTTTTTTCCACCACTCATTTTTCTAATTAGCCATGAAGCTTGTGTCGATGCCAGGAGCGACTAATTCAAGAGGGAGCAGTAAAGCAAAAGCATAAATAAAGAAATAGTCCCGGAGGGTGTGTGGAGGGCTGTAAAACATCGTGGCTCCTTATATCACTGGATGTTCTATTTTTTTTTTGTGTTTTTTTTTTTTTGATCAAATCAGAGTCTTAGCAGGAGACACTGCCATGTCCTTTTTTTTTTTTTCTGAGTGTCTTCAAGCTCCAGAGGTTCAGTGCTTTTCTAAAGCTGACCCTGACCTCCTTCAGCCCCCCCCCCACCATGGAGGGAAGCAACGGAGAGGAATGGATCCACAGAACTACTTTCTTTGCAGTGCTGTTACACCAAAAACATGTAAAGGTTTTGTGTCTCCCTGACACCCTGAAATAAAAAAACCCGAATGTTTTACACCGCTTCCTTTACATGCCTATTTTCTGCTCTTCCGTCTGTTTTGTTAACCTTCGGGAGACGCCACAATAACTCGGCTCTTCCGTTCAAGCACGTCACGTAAACGCACCAATCACCAGCCGTGTTGTGATTGCCTAGAAAGTGAGTTGCCTCTATGATGCGCTGCCAGCGAAAACGTAAAGCCGCGTAATTGGTTGCGCAAGCGAAGTTTCTGTTAAATGCCTCTCCAGCTGCAATGACTTCCCCCCCTCAGCACTGAGCTCCCTCATCCCATAACACTGCAAGCGGAGAGCGAACTTTTGGAACTCTTTTCAACTTTTCTCCTTGACTTTTTTTAACAACTTATTTTATTTTTTAAAAAAAGAAGTTTTTTTTATCATGTTTTTGTCAGTGCTGTTGAGCGTAATAATCGCAGCCTGTGCGTCCGTGCCGGCAGATGCGCAAATCCCCAGCCGGTACGTTATCGGATGTCCTGCCCGGTGTGACAAGTCGATGTGTCCTCGGTTACCAGCGGACTGCCCGGCGGGACAAACCCTCGACGTCTGCCAGTGCTGCCCGGTGTGCGGGTCCGGGGAAGGTGAAGCCTGCGGCGGCAACGGAAAGCTCGGAGACCCCGTTTGCGGGGAAGGGCTGGAGTGCTCGGTCCCCGGCGGGGTGGCGTACACGGTCACCGTGAGGAGGAGAAGCAAGAGTGGGATTTGCGTCTGCAAAACCACAGAGCCGGTGTGCGGAAGCGACGGGGTGTCCTACCGGAATATCTGCGAGTTGAAGAGGGTCAGCCGCCGGGCGCAGAAACTGCAGCAGCCACCTGTCCTTTTCATTCAGCGGGGAGCCTGCGGGAAAGGTAACGCTCAGGTTGTTTTGATCAAGACAACAGGATCAATAAGAGTTCAAAACACAGAGAGATGTTGGTATGAAATATTAGGAAGTTAGACGAGCGTTGCATGAAGAGCCATTATTCTGTGTTTGGATACTTTCCTTTGACATAAAACCATTGTGCAACAAAAACTCTGTACTTTTGCAGCAGAAGTCCTCATGCCAATCATGAGCCGTTTATTTATTTATTTATTTTTGGCCCATTTTATCTTCATCCTTCACAGGTCACTTCTTGAACCTGACCCCTCAATCCTCACTGGACATTTGTGGTTTGAAGTTCAGGCAGATGTTGTAGCTTTAAACTGCACTCAGAGGCACACAATCCCCATGTGTCTGTGACAACAAGAGCCACTATTCAAGTGGGTTTCCATCTCTTGTTCCTGCATTACAATTAGACTCGATCAGAGAACTGTTTCTTTTACTTTGGCCTGGCTGAATGAAGTCATGAGTTGTCCCCTGATGTGAGGTTTGATGTGAGAACTTTGGACAATCTCTGGCATATCCAACAGTCACACGGCTGTAATCGGCTGGATTGTTTTATAGAGCGTAGTTCGTGGCAGGGTGGTCTGCATTAGCTTCACAGAAAATAATTTTCAAAGCCTGATAAGTTTGATATACGCTGTTATTAAATAGTTCTGAAGGGATGTTTGCAATATTTGGAATATGTGAGCGTTTCAGTGGACCTGTGCTTTGTCAGAGTGTCATGTGACAAGTATCCCCCCCCCCCCCCCCCCCCCTAATCAGCGAAGCTCTATTATAAACAGACATTGTTCCTCACTCCTCTGTGAAACTCCCCAGCCCAACATCAGTGAGTCATTCGTCATCATGAGTGCCATATCTTAAAACACACAATGAAACATTCGGGGATGAAAAATGGTCAAACTGAAACGCACACTTGTGAGGTCACAGGTGGTAAAGACATCGAAATCCTCCCTCTGCTTTTTGGTGTGCATGTATTTCACGCACGTCCATCTGAAGTGGGCACCACGTGTGCACTTGCACTTGAAAACCTCGGAGTGAACGGCTTCAACACCTGTCGCCTCAAAGGCCTATAACTTCCCTCAAGGCTTGGCACCCCATCTCCCCCTTCCCTCTCCCGCAACTCTTTTGCTACAACCCTCCAACTCCTTCCTCTCGCTTCTTCTTCTTCTTCTTCTCCTCTCGGTGTCTCTCGCTCGCTCGCTCCGTGTTTCTGTTGTCACCCGTAAATCACGGTTAACAGTCACATGAAGGAATTCCTGGCTCCGATTCAAAGCCTTCGATTCCTCCTCTGTTGAAGACCGTTTAAAACAGGCAGCAGACACTGAGCAAAAATACAAAATTAGCAACCCATATTTTCGGTGGGAAAGGTTTACATGGACATCAGAAACCGTGTGGGCGCTTTGGTAGGGCAGACTGCATCGCCACATTTGTTTGTCAGTCATGTAAGCAACCGAAATGGTTAAGTCATTCCCAGGCAGCTAACCATGTCTGAAACAGAGCAAGACTGTGGTGAGTGCTATTGATTTTTCCGAGGCACCCGGCGAATATTTCCGTAGATGCAATAAAACGAGTCGCATTTCATTTGCTGCATCAGCTGTGACTCTGTCTGCAGTGGCATCTCTTTCCTTCAAATGAACTTTAGCACAAGTTGTGATCAAGGCCGAAGAGTTTTAGAACCGCCAGAGGCGATACTGAAAAGAAAGTCGACCCCCTCTGAGGGACTTGAGCTACCCTGCAACCTGGCCCCATGTTAAGAAAACATGTGCAAGTTTAGTTGCATGATGTCATTTCGTGTCTGGATGGTAAAGATGTTAATTATGAAAGTAATTCGTTTTGGAAAAGAAAACTAGGTCAAAATCTTGGCTGTGACCTTTGGGTCACATGTTAAAAGTGACCCAATTTTTAATAGACATCAGGTTTTAGGGCGTTTAAAAGCCTTTACTGATGCTGACAGTGTTGCGCTTAATATATCTGGACTAGAAACTACAGAGGTGCCACAAATCTGGACACAGAAGTGCATGTAGACAAAACTAAACGGTTAAGAGGAGTAAATAAAGGCGTGAGCATGGAGATGATTCTCACAGTACTTTCTCCAAAATCTGTTTGGACTTTACTTCAGTTGAAATCCTAGTTCAGTTTGTAGCCGCTCAGTGACTCTCCTGCTCTTTTATTTCATTGCTCGCTCATGTTGCTCAATTCACTCTGTGACTCCGGCGGGTGATATTTGCTGAATGTGCACATTCTTCCTCAGCTTGTCTCAGCCACTCATAACATTAAACCATCATCTTTGTGCATGTGTGTTATACTTTTTTTCTTTTATGTCGTTTCTATCAGCCTGTCTCTGCTCCTGTTCCTGCATGTCTGTCTGTCTGGTTTTCTCATCTATGTCCCTTCCTGTTCTTGATGCCTGCAAATCTCTTTGCTACTTTTATTCCTCTTTCTGCTCAACTATAGTTGCTGCAGCCTCTTTCTGACACATTCTTTACTTTAATGCTATCGTGTGCGCGTGTCACGTTATTCTCACTGCAGCAGGAAAACATCGCATTTGTATGTCCTCTTCCTCCAAATTCCTCCACATTACCTCCTATTTGCTCTCTCCGTGCTCTTGTTTCTGCCAGCGTTGTCACTGTTGGGGCCGCGTTAAATCTCGCCAAGTGTTGCACTGTGTGTTGCATTGATGCTAAAAAAAAAAAAAAAACGTACCAGAGTATATTGACCTTCTGTATTCGGTGTTTGGGGCGAGGGGGACATTGTCTGTAAAGACACAAAAACAAACTGAACAGCGTTGTTAAACTTGGTGGCGAGATAAACTGGGGAACCAATGTGCAATATCACTTTACATGACAGACCAGTACACCATGACTTTAGCTCACAGCAATATCATAGCAGATCCATTTCACCCTCTGTGGGCTGAGAGCGCAGGGTGAAGGTTTGAGGACATAAAAGAGGCGCTACATTCTTTTCTGATTTTGTGGATGATGTTTTTTTTTTTTTTTTTTTTTTTATCTGATGATGTTATGTTTAGTGTCGAATTCAGTTAGTGTAAGGAGTGTAGTCTCTGGTAAACAGTGCTTGATGGGCGTACCCATCAAGCACGGTCAGTTTACATTATTTTGGCCAGGATGAGAATGTCTCAACAGACACCAGATAACAACTTTATACACTATAAAACACAGAGAGTTTTATCTGCAGAAGATAGAGTTAACTCATTTGGTAAGGGCTGGATGAACAGACACTAATTTGTGTGTCCCACACTAAACCGTATTAAAATGGAATAAAATTAAAGATGGAAAAATGAGGTTATACAGAGTTACTCACACTGTTGTTCACCTCCAAATGTTGCCATTGTGTCATTTTAGTGTTATAAACATCGGCAAATGTTCAATGTTGAGTCATTTAAGTTGTGTACTGAGCCAAAATCAATGACCTTCTGGAAATTATTATATAATAACATACCAATAACTTCCCATTGCCTGCCATGATTCTCAAAGCCTCAGTTGCTGAATTTCCTCCATAAAGCTGGTTAAGACCAAAAAGGAAACGGCAACATCTGCATTTTATTTACTTTTTTTTGTTTATTTTTTATTACCACGTCTTTGACAATGACCATAGAAAATCTTTGCTTCAGCATTAGCCTGGCTTTATAGAGACTCAGTTCGTCCAGCAATAAAGACTCCGAGTGACAGTGCGTGAAGAGGAGAAGGTGACTTCTACCTTCTCATATCGTTCACATTTTTAAATTTATTTTTTTTTTATAGAAAAACACTTCAGTCTGCAGGCACCAATAAAACAGAGAGCAGTTTGTATGGGAAAATTGTTGAGATCTCAAAAGTGGGCTGTGGGGAGGGGTAATGGGGGTATTGGAGGATAGAGGGTGTGTATGTGTTTGTGTCAGAGAGAGAGGGAAAATAAATGGTGCTTTTATATGAACTTTATTTTTTTTATTTGTTTTACTTAATGTTGTGTTTGAACTGTTTTCGTCACATTTAATGCTTGAACTGCCCCCAGAAACAATCTTTTCAAGACATCTGATTATTGTTAGCGGATACTTAACTTTATTAGACTCTTTCATTAGGAGTCACCACACTCCTCAATGTGTCTTCCATGTGGGTGAAATCTTTACTTCATCAGGTCACAGCGTTTGTCAGCACGTCATCGAAACACTCTTATTTGACACACAAATATCAGGGCCTTCAGGATATTGCTGATTTTTGATTATTTGATTGTGTCCCACATATGAAATATTTCGGGGATTTTTGGGCTTAAAATTATATCGTGTTTCAAACGCCTCTAAAAATCCAAATCAAAACGGCTTTTCTTACCCAATTCAGCTTTTGTATTTAATTTCAAATAAAGACGTTTGCCGTCTAATATCCGTCATCGGTCATTGACCAACAATTGATTTCCACAAGTGAGCTGGTGAAGTTGAGCTACGCTACAGCTCACATACAGGTAGCATGCAGATGTGACTGGAAGAAGTTTCCAGTTCCATAGTGAGCTACTGTGCAACTATAAGTCATCTCTGTTTGATTTGACTTAACCCTCTTAAGACCCACTGCCGTTTTTTTTTAATTTTTTTTTTATTTCCACCTGAAAAAACATACCACAATTCAGTCAGTAGCAGCTCCACAGCTGTAAAGCCAAATGAACAACCTTGGGCTCTGTGGATTAAACACAGTTGGGAGAACTTTGAAATACAATAAAGGTTCTTTTGTTCTATTGTACTCTGTCAGAGGGATTTACCTTTATTTGGCCCTACATTTTTAAATGTATAAATGTTACACATACGGCAATAGCTAGCTGTTTACTGCATGATGGTGCAATTAAGGATCTTCTTCGTCTCAGTATGGTAACAATTTGGACGATGGAGGGATATTTCAAAAGCAATATGATGATTAGACCGTAAATCTTATAATCCCAACTTTCTCTCCACACGTCAGCGATATTCAGGATTCTTGGGGTCAAAGATGAATGAGTAATTTTTTGGCATTTAAGTAGATAGCGGAATTTCAGTTTGGCTCCAATGTCAACTGAACTCTACCACAGTAAAGTCTTCCTAAGCTCAGTTAAGCAGTGAAACGGTCGGTCTCCGTCCATAAATCAAGCAACAATGGCTTGGCGGTGCTCTTTAATGTAACTGATGTGCACAACAGCCGATCCATGATATCCTCACCACCGGGCCTCCCATCTTTGCGGCGGCAGTCGAGCATCCATGGTAGTAAATTTCCCCGTGTGTGTGTGTGTGCGCGAGGAGGCCTCACTCATCATAACATGGTGAAGTGGAAGAGACTCGGAGGCTGTATGGACGCTCCAGAAACAACACAGGTTCTGGACACCGGGCCTGCTTTCTCTAACCGTAATCCTATCAGAGCTGACCACGGGGCCCCCCCGGGTGTGAAGCTACTGTATCATGGAGAAAATGACTCAAACATTTCCATTACTGCTCTTTCATGCTGTGGTGAGAAAGTTGTGTGGCATTTATCAAATGCAATACTTGTTTTAAAGTTCAACAACAAAAATGTATGTGGTGTTTGGAAGAAAGCAGTTCCATTTGTTTATGAGCGGCTTCTTTTTTTAGCTCTCGGCTATTGGCTCTAAAGACCGCAGTCACCTCATCATTTTCGCCCCAACTGAAATATTTCAACGACTATTAGATGGATTAGGATGAAATTGTGTACAGGCATTCATGCTCCCCAGATGACGAAAAACGTCTGACGTTGGTGATCCCATGACTTTTCCCATAGACTTGTATAAAAAAATGGATTTTGTCTTCATGTCATCACCCGTCGGTTTCCTGGAAAGAAGTTTGAAGCTCAGTTCAAGGTGGTGCAGGCCGCGACCATCTTGGTGGCGCCTGACTCAAACAAATTCAAAAACGGACTAACAGGTGGTGCATAAGCCGAATGAAACCTGATCTGCAACCTGCTGGGCGCTTGCCCACTCTAATAGCATCCATCTGTCACTCAAAGCAGCCCCATCCTAAATTATGTATAACTTTGAGCCTTAATACAATTTAAAACAGGGGAATTAGCTACAGAGACCAAAATGTGTTTCTGTACCAGACTGTTAACATGTTTATATCTTATTTTAAGTTGGGCATTTTAACATGTGGTGATTGACTTACTTTTGGACCCAGCCTCTAATGGCAGTTTGAGGAGCGATGTTTTTTTTTTTTTCATGCTGCTTTGGCTTCTACTTTTTTTTTGCCCTGGGGGATGCAGCTTGATTTTTTTCCTCTGGTGCCACCATGGGGTAGACATTTCTGTCTTATAGTGAAGGCTGGGGCGAGATTGGACCAGCAGAAGGGACACTCTGCCTCTGATTGGTTGTTACTCTGTGACAGGTGTAAGGACGGGGTTAGGGACCGGCTGATTTGACGAGTAAACAACCAATCGGCGTAGAGATAAAAGCGTGCGTCTCTCCGGCAGATCAAATCCAGCACCAACCTTTCAAAAAATGTCTTGATGACTATTAGATGGACTGACCTGAAATTTGGCACAGAAATTCAGAAAATGAGAACCAATGACTTCAGTGATCAATTACTTATCTTTAGCGCCCTGTGCAGGTTTTTAGTTTTTAGTTGTTCTTAGAGGATGAGTCTTAATGACTTCGGAGATCCTTTTGACTTTTCCTCTTGCGCAGCACTCGGGTTAATGCTTGTGGCTTTCTGTGAAATGTCTCAACAGCTAATGGTTGGGTTGTCGTTAAATCTGGTGTCTGACAGTGAGACAGATCAGGTGAACGTATATCACCACAATTTCCCGTCTGTGGGTCGACAAATGTTTTCATACCGTGTAATTTAGTGGAATTCGCCGTGGCAGGTCGGTGCTCATTCCACGCTTGCGTTAGCTTAACGGCACCTCAAGTGGAAAGTCTCTCCCTCATTCTTTAACCTCGCACTGCAATCAATGATGTCCCAGGGCTCATAGGGACCTTTCACTCTCACAAAATCTGTCCTGCGGGAGAAAGTAACGGCTGAAAATTGTCCTTGTGAGACTAAATAGTTCAAGCCACGTGGCAAAATGAGGGCTTAGGAATGGAGGGATGAAAAGGTCTCGGGATTGTTGATTCATAGCTTTGCTTTCACTGTCATTTGCGTGGGATTTAATTACCAGGTAAATCAGTCAACATTTCCTGACTTGCCCAGTGCGGGATGGGTGATTCAGTGTATTTGGCAGTCCTCATACATGCAGCGTCAGACAGTGTGTGTACGTGTGATTGTTATACCTGACAGTTACTACCTGATGGTTTAACACCTGTGGAATCCAGGATACCCTCAAACATGGGGTAAGATGAAGGTAAAGGTCAAAATGAAGTATTTACTTGGAAAGGATTTGGCCAGAGTTTGTTCATGAGTGTGTGTGCAAACGTGTCAGACCTGACCGAGACAGTCTCAACCGCAGATGAACTGTCATCTTTTCTTTTTCCTCGATGTGTTATGACGAAGGGCAGCATTTTCTATTCTCACACAGCTCTTACATCATGCAGTATTTCAGTGCATCTTTTGTTTGTTTTTTACTTGTCTGACATCCTGTGTGTGTGTGTGTGTGTGTGTGTGTGTGTTTAATGTATTTCCAGCTCAGGACAACCCAAACAGCCTGAGGCACAAATACAACTTCATCGCCGACGTGGTGGAGAGAATTGCTCCAGCTGTGGTTCACATTGAACTTTACCGCAAGTACGAGCCGTGTGTGTGTGTGTGTGTGTGTGTGTGTGTGTGTGTGTGTGTGTGTGTGTGTGTGTGTGTGTGTGTGTGTGTGCGCGCGTGTGCGTGTGTCTTGAGGGGCTACACTGAAACACACTTGAATTTACAGCCCACCTGTGTGCTTAACCAGAGCACAGCGACTGATGAAGCCCCTTAATCTACACTTCAGTCTTTCAACGTCTTTCCTTTTCATCGTCTCACCAGCTTTCATGCTCTTTTATCTCTGCTCTTTGTCGTTCTTTGGCACCTCGATTCTTCATCTGCGGCATCTCCGGTCTGTCTGTCACTGTGGTTTGTAAAGTGGTTCAATGTCTGCAGCTCTGTGATTTCCACCTTTTTCTGCCTCATCCTCTTCCAGCTTTGCCTCACTCACATCTGTCTCTCGTTTTACGTTTCCTTAATCTCTCCAGCTCACCTCTGAATATCTTCTCACTGTTTATACATTTAACTTGTATTCGCAAAACCTCACTCGCATGCTTTAAACGTTGTTTGCTTTCAACCTTCAAGTCTTACAACGCTGTTCCATCATGCATTGTTTTGTTTGTTTATCTAGAAGAAACATGCTGAAAGAGAAGAGAAAGAATAGCAAAACTCTAATCCCTTTTTACTCCCTCGCACCCTCCTCTTCGTCTTCTCCGCAGGATGACCTATTCCAAGAGGGAGGTGGCAGTGGCCAGTGGTTCTGGTTTTGTTGTCTCAGAAGATGGTCAGATTGTGACCAATGCCCACGTCGTGGCCAATAAACACAGAGTGAAAGTGGAACTGAAGAGCGGCGCCTCCTACGATGCCAAAATCAAAGACGTGGACGAGAAATCGGACATCGCCCTCATCAAGATTGATCCACCGGTTAGTGGATGAGCGAAACAGTCCGAAGAACTGCAAAGAAATAAAACTTCGGACAGCTCTAACTACCAAGCTAGAGGTCTCTTAAGTTTTATATCTTGAGAGTAAAATGTTGTGAACCACCCTGAAAACCCTGCTTGCTTTTATATTTGTTTTGGCCAGATCTCCCTTAAAGAAATAGTTTGACATTTTAGAAAATCTGCTCATTCACTTTCTTGCAAAGAGCGAGAAAAATAGGATCAATACCACTTTCCTGTCCATAAGTTAAACATGGAGCCAGAGTCACAAGTCGATTAGCCTGGTTTAAGTGTAAAGATTTACCAGCGGAGTCCCATCGCCTCTGGTCCCCAAGAAATAATGAGAGATTTTAACTCCTTGTTCACAACACAGCTTGTCATTTCTTACATTTAAGCGTGAATTAAAACAAATGAGACAGAGCCAGGCATGCCGTTTCCCTCCGCTTCCAGTCTCCATGCAAATCTAAACTTGACTGACTGGATTCATTTATCAATCAGCCTACAGACGTGAGATTGGGATTGACCTTCTAAAATTATCATGTAACTGTTGTGGTCAATTTCAAAGGTTGGAGGATTGAAGTCGGGCATGAACATGAATTAAATCTTGCAGATTATTCAGTGCAAGTGAAGTAAAGTGAGAATAAAGGTGCAACCAGATGGGTCTTTAAAAGACAGCTGGCTGGCCGTCGGTCCACATCCTGTTGATATTCAGACACAACAAGCTGCAAAAACAACTGACATATTACACGAGTCTTCTCACGAGAAACTCACAGAGACACTCGCTTCTCGCTGACAGGTAAAAACCTGCGGTCAGTTTAAAGCCTGCGTTTATATCGAATGGAAAACACTTTGCTCCACGGGACATATGTTTGTTCCATTTTCTCTCCGGCACCCTGCATGTCCCCGTCTGTCTGTCTGTCTGTCTGTGTGTGTTTGTTTCTCCGTCCTCTGGACTTGTGGGATCCACGTTTTATGTTAATCGCAGCCAGTCATGTGAAGGAATGTGTGGCGGAGAGCCAGGGGCCTATTGACTGCGAGTCATAGCAGAGCTGAGTGCATTATGGCGCTCACTCTTATGGCTGGGTGACGCAGCTGAAAAGATGTTCATGACTGCAACACAAGGTGTATGACAAAGACCTCCAATTCTCAAGAGGTCCGACCGTTCGGGTTTTGTGCGGCCGAACATTGTGAGCAGAGGGTGCGGAAAAGAGCAGTGACAGATGCTTTGTGTTTGTTCATCCTATAATAAAAGCTGCTCCGTCGGTTGATGACAGGCCGGTCTCATTCGGGGGTCTTCATTTCCCCTGTTTGTTTGCACTACATGCTCTGTGTGTACAGCCTGTGCCAATTCAGGCATGAATGATACTTTGTGGGATTGTAGCTTGAAAAATATCTTACCGTCACGATCCAACAATTGTATACAGTTCATCATTGCAGAGGTCTTTGTTTATACGCTGCGTGCTGAAATATTTCCCAGCTTTTCACTTAGAATTTATACGAAACATTTCTCTGCATGACACCAGGATTTAACTGGCTGGTAAACAACAGGTGAGAGTAATAAAGCAGGGTTGTTGCAATTAAATGACAGTCAGATGTATCATACTGGTGGGAAACACATTCAGCATCATGAGTATTCGTGTTTGGATAAAGAGTGTGAAGTCTGAGTAAGTTCTTCAGGCCATGAGTCAGTGACGAAGCCCCAGACGACCTGTGGCCACTTTGGAAAGGCCACATGATTTAGATGGAAGTGGCATTTCTACTAATGCGGTGCAGTTAGCATGTGTGATATTTGGAACTAGTGAGAGTTAATACATTGAGGAGATTAGAGGATGATTTAATTATAACGAGAGGATGTTGTGGATTACATTTAAACTGGTAATTACAGTCATCCAAACCTCTTGTATTTAAATGTAATGTTACAGGGTGTTTAGTTTCAGTACCTGAGGAGTAAAAACTGTGAATTACAACTTGAAAATATTCTTCTTTTATTCAAGCACAGTTCACTTAGGGTATAGATAACCAAGTGATGTCAAATCTGGAGTCTTTGGAGGCCAAAAAAAAGTCAATTGTACGTCTTTATAAGAAGCCTGTAAATCTGTCATTGAGTCTCCAAATCAGGACCATTAAAATCAGACAGTATTTTCCCTTCAAAGCTGTTAATAGCTCAACTTGACAATGCAATCTTCACTTAAGGTCCCTCATTTGCTTGTTCGGCAGCTTTTGACCGGATCACACCGTCTTCTTAAGTGAGGATTGTTTTGTGGGTCAAGAAAACTGTGAAGTTCAACTTTAAACCATCATGGATGAGACGTCCTCAAAAGACTGACTCGTGGACAT
Source organism: Embiotoca jacksoni (assembly GCF_022577435.1). Classification (NCBI taxonomy): domain Eukaryota; kingdom Metazoa; phylum Chordata; class Actinopteri; family Embiotocidae; genus Embiotoca; species Embiotoca jacksoni. Next base: position 6,148,552 of record NW_027185252.1, read on the forward strand.
TTAATGAGCTCATCTGCTGGTAAAGACTGTGTGACACAGTCAAAAGCTCCAGAATAAGACGGCATTAATTGTGTTAAGTGTACATAGCTGAGATTAGAGCTTCAACGATTTGTCAATTTAGCATATAGGTATTCTAAATATGACAGTTTCACCGTTTTCCTCATTTTAACATTATCGTAAATTGAAAATTTCTTTAGATTTTGCATTGGTGATCAGGAACGGGCATTTTAGCGGTTTTTTGATGTCATAAAAGCCGAACAATCAGAGGCGGATCGATTGGTTGTAAAAATAGTTGAGTTGCAGGCCAAGCTGAGACCATTGGATCTGATTTTTAAAAGTTCACAAATGTCTGGTTTTTGTGGGTGTTTTATCTTTTACATTTATTTTTTTGTCATGAAAATCTCTGTGTCCACAAGCAGGAATTTGAATATTTTGAAGCAAAATTACCATTTCTGCTATTGAAATGATCCCTTTCGTCTTCTGCTCTCCCTCCATCATTCCCATTTGCCGTTCCTCTCTGCTCCTCCAGTCATCATAGTGTTGTCAACATCAGCACTCCAGAAGCAGCCAAAGATAATCAATATAATTGTACAATGGTGCAATTGTTTACGAGTGAGAAAGTTTAAAGTTAATTTTTTTTTCTTGACTGTAATGACTCTCTTCCCTCTTCTTTCTCTTTCCTTCTCCATGTGAAATTAGAGTTTATTGGTAGCAAAGCCCCATCGGTTCCCGGTGCTGTGGTCTGCCCCTCAGCTCTGGGGAACACATTAGTCTGTCTACAGCAGCTGGAACTTCAGAGAGGAAGGGAAGGGGGAAAAAAGTGCTGCACTCACTTGTTCCTGTGTAGACGATATGGGGGGAAGAGAGAAAGCGAGAATGACAGCGAAAGAGCGGGCGATGCAGGGCAGGCCTGGAAAATGCACCCGTATGTCTGGAGGACTTTGTGAGCTAATAGGCTAATGAGGGCATTGTGTGATGTGGCAACAGCACAATGAAGACTGAAATCATCGAGCTTCAGGTTTTTAAAGTTATGTCGTCCTCATGTTTGGGCGTATTCACTTTCACCTGGAAGGATTCAGTCTAGCTGGAAAGACTACTGACATTCATTTAACCGTGTTGAATGATATTGACCCCCGCAGACTTGGAAGCAACCACACTGGAATAACTTCAAAACACATTCCCTGCACAGTACCTTGTACCTTTTCATGTATTTCAAGTGGCCCGTGCAGTCATTTACACTGGATCTAGGTGCATATGAATCAAGCAGATGCAGCTGACTGCAGCTTTGCTTTGTTCACCATGCAGCTTAAGGGTTCTTCCACACTTCTGGGCACACCCAAAAATGTGACCACATTTATGTTAATTTGTGATTTAATTTGTCATTGTTTATTTGTAGCAATTTAATATGTAGCATATGAGCTTAGGAATTTAAGTAATAATTACAGAATGTAATTTAAACACACGGGCTGAACGGAGGGACAGTAAAGAATTGCAGTGGCTCAGGGGGAACTGTTGTGTGCAGGTTGTTTTAGGGTGTGACTCCCGCTCAATCCTCAGATGCAATCTGGAAGAAGATCTGAATGCTTCGTGTCTTCGTTGCTGTCGACTGTCGTGCTAGTTTACATACCGGCAACTGTAGCTACAGTAAACGTGTTAGCAGAGAAAGCGTTAGCTCAACAAGTCTTAGTCAAAGATTTTAAAGCAAATCAGGAATCTCACCTGTTTTGTTTTTGTCCAAGTAAGTTTAACCGTTCAAGCAGTTTGAAAGTATTTTATGTATATTACTGCCCTAATATAAGTGCTTAACAAGACCAAACTGCTCTTTTATTTCTGACTTCTTCACGAATCTTCAAGCAGTTTTCTCCTGACATGCAGCTTTAACCGCAGTCTTTTATATCGTGTCATGAAGCCATGAAAGTCATATTTAAGGGCCTTTTGAGAGTTTTTTTTTCCATTTTAAATATCTTCATCCACATCTGACATTCGCAGACTAAATTAGAAGCTACTTTTTTGTACTTCCATCTGAAGTCAAAGATTACTTTAAATGTTGAGAGGTAAGTCTGTTATCATTGTTACTGTAAACATTACATATGCTATACTAGAATGGAAAGAGAACAGTGAGAAGATGAGGTAACTTAAAAAAAGACTTAGCCTACTGAAACTCTTGGATGAGTCATTAATTTAACCCTTATGCTAAAATCAGCTTTACAAGTGTTGTATTGTGGCAGGCAAACCGGGCCTCATGTTTCCCATATGGTCCCCTGAAACAATGGCACTGTTTGTATCACCCATCACCTGGTATTAAGAGCCTCTCGTGGAAATTTGCCTGGTGCTGGTTTGGACTGGGCTTTTAATGGAGTATGTATTTGTGTGTGTCTGTGTTTATATGCAGTGAAGAAAGAGGAGGACTGAGCCTCCATGCGGCCATGTGTTTCTGCATTTATCTGTTGATCAGTAACACTGGCTAAATGTTTCCGCAGGAGATTTCTAGATTTCGTCTGCGGTGCCTCGATGAACACTGGTGAAATTTGCTATCAACTATTCAAATCAGTGTGCGTGTGTGTGTGTGTGCACATGGATGGGTTTAAGTCAGCTCACTGTGGGGACGTGGAGGACACGCTTCATTGCCAGTGGAAAGACACTGCATGGCGTCCTTTGGAGACAGGCAGAAGGGGAATGAATCACATTCTCCTCCTTTCCTGACCCATCTTTTCTCCTTCATTTCTTGCCCCTGTAACCAAAATGGTTCCCATGCTTAAGGATGCAGTTGGGTGGGAAAAGAGCCAAGAAAAATGGACACACACACACACACACACACACACACACACACACACACACACACACACACACAGTTCCACCCTGCTGGGCCTTGATACACATTATCTTGGCCTACTTTTTGGCTACGTCATTGTTTTCCAGGCCTGCCGGACAGGCAGCAGTCTTGCCTAAAAGTGTTTGGGCTTACCAGTCATTGACGTCACTGTAGACAATTATAAGACATGAAAACAAAGTTTCAAATCAGCCATAGCTAGTCAGAAGTCTGATAATTAACAGTGTATTTGACGCAATCCTGACTATCAATTACATTTATTTTTGCCCTAAATGAGACAGCTATGATGCATCTTTTGGCGATGTAATTATGTGACAACTGCTGGCTACTTTTAAAGGGGGTTGGGAGCCTATAATATATCATCAGGCCCTTTGGGTCACCTGCATCAGTGGAAAAAGACACATTTACGTCATTGGCATGTAGATATGCAGACATTTTGTTTTAATTGGCCTGATTTTAACCATCCTCTCAAACCCAGTACACTCACAGTGAGTGGAGTTTTGTTCCATCAGCAGAAGCAACATGTCTTACAAGAAACCGTTTTACTAGTCCACAAATCTCATGCTGATTGAACTCCTCTCGGTCAATGAAATTGTCACCATGAATAATGTAGACAAAGTAAGTAGATTTAAAGGCATAGTTCGGTTTCAGTTCCCCATCGGATCAGGCTGCTTGACACCAAAGTAAAGCATTGAAAATATTCTAAACAGACCGTATACATAAAGTGATGTTGATTTGTTTTAGGTCGACATTTTATTTTTTATTTTATTGTATTATCAGAGGCAGATATATCTCAAAATTTGAACAAACAGCTCAATACTACGAGAGATAAATGAGAAAATGTTTTTTGTTTTTTTTATATATATATAACTTTTAACAACTTAGCAAGTTGTGCCCTTTATTATCTACCAACTCATATAATGCAAGTTTTATACTCGTCTGGGTCTGGCATATACAGGCAGGTCTATAAGCTTCTGCTCGGTTGAAGAGATTCTGGTGAGCTCCTCCACCCATATAACAAATAGTCTAGACCACAACTGCCCCTAGACATATAAAACCTATAGGAATTAGTAATATTGCCCATGATTATCTCTGCAGGCACAGTGCAGCCACTGAAACATCTTTCAATTTGAAACTAGTTGGAGACTGTCCTACTAAGAAAAATGAGTGGTTTCAGCGAGCGTCCTAAAACGGTGAGTGAAGAAGACTTTTAATGGCTGTAGAATATAAGATGAGACCAAAAGAAAAAGTAATGGTGCTGTTTAAGTTTGCACAGTATGGATAAAACGTTATCCATATGTAAAACCCTTCCGTCTTTGAATAAGACCACAATCAGCTTTTCAAACCTTCATCAAGTTTTGATTATAGTAACCATGACAACAAAGGTGCCTGAAAAAAGTACTTTCCCTAAACCTAACCAAGTCATTTCTGAGCCCAAACCTAACTAAACCTTGTCACATTATAAAACTAAACGGTATTGTTCTACAGTTTTAGTGTACATACACGTAGTATTTTGTGATTGAATTGAAGGACTTGTTGATCCATTTTCTAAGCATCTTGCTGTTCTGGGTCACCAGCCCTTATGGAGTTCACGTTCAGCTCCATATAATTAAAAGTATGATCTCATGGGTATGACCTTTTGGTGGAAGAGAAAATAATACATATACAGTAGGAAGTTTTCCTGAAGCAAATGAACACATTGGACCTCATCTCCTCTCATCATTGTGATTTGTGCAGTTCAAAGTTTTGTGGTGTCTCGCCAAAACTGAGACGCCCTCGAGTCCTCTGGAGCTTTCATGCAAAGCTATACACAGATTGGAACGTACACACGAAAACTCACAGACATATGTTTGCTCTTATACCGACCAAAAACCTTCTCAACAACATATGGAACCCATAGTGGTTTCCATACTGGTATTGGCAAGGATATGGTTTTACCCAGCGCATGTTAACATGTTAATTTACCTACAAAGCGAGGAACTGCTCAGTGGAGAAAGACCTACTTTATGTGTTGACTTTGATTTACACATACTTCTGTTATGTTCTGAAAAAATAATTACAACATTCACCTACATTTCATTTTTTGTCATTCAACAGTACCAAACATGCACAAACAGGCTTCAATGCACACATAAATGCATTTCTTAAATGCCATACAAGCACTCAGACTGAAATTACACACACACAGTGTCCCCTCTTTCCATCCCCTCCACCTGATCATCTGATCCTCTGACTTAATGTTATGTACTGCGTGAGCATGCTAAATCCTGCCCCATTTTTTTATCGCCATTCACACAACCCCGAGGGAACAATTTCAGATCCAAGCAGTAAAACCCTATACCTTAGTACACTTATGAATTTTGTAAAGCAGAACTTATAAAAGTATGTTTCCTGCTTTGAAGTCACCTGCATGAAAGAAACAGGGGGACGCTTAAGTGACTGCAGTCGAGCTTATATACAGTTCACGGGTCAACCAAAGGTTCTGTGTGTGAATGTGTGTATTTTGAAGTGGTCTGGCTGTATATGCGAGCAGTGCCAGGTGTGTGGGTTTTATCATTTACAGACTTCAGTTTGTGAGGGTTCATGCCCAGGCGACCTCCTCCCTCGCTCTGTGTGTCCGTATGCGTGTCCACATGTGTCTCAGAAACGATTAAGCCACAGTCCATCGCAGCTCGACTGGAGCTGGAGGTTTGCACCTGGTCTAGTCATAAAAAGGTAGTTAGCGTAATGGCTTTTAAATGAGGCTCCAAATGGCCGAAGCTGTAACATTAAACAATGATAAATCTCTAGAGCAGCTCTGCAGCTTTTGTCAGAGCAAGCTGTTTGTTTGTCCGCCAGCTTGTCCCTCCGTCATGGCGTTATAAAATCTGTCTGTGTGCGGGAGACTGAATCGAAGCTCAGCTCAGCTCGGCGACAAAAGATGGAAAAATGTCTGGAATTTTTCTCAGCACATCCCTCACAACTACCTCTTTGGTCAAAGCAAACAAAATGGTTTAGTCCTCCCTCCCCCCCATCTCATACCCCTTCTCTCTCTCTCTCTCTCTCTCTCTCTCTCTCTCTCTCTCTCTCTCTCCGAGAAAGTAGAAAACATGGCTTCCCTTGTGACATGAAAGAGAATATTCTACGACATCATCAATGTGAGGCGATGGAGTCGTCTCCGGCCTAACAAAACCAGAGCCTTTCATTTTCAGAGAAGATGCCGTCTTCATAGACCACATTTTCAAAAACTTCGCAGCGGGTTTATTTTTCTTATACATTCTATGTTTTTTTTCTCTTTTTTTTTTTTAGGTCTTAAACCAAAAACATGCTTTTGCTCATAAGATGGTTTCCGCCAACTCCGGCTGCATGCATCACCGTCATTTCAAACAAAACTCCATTTGACTCCCTCGTCTCACATTCTCCGACTCTCTTCCTGCGGTTTGTGGTGTTTGTTGTTCCCTTCTTTCACCTTACCTCCCTCCTTTACGTGTGGCTATAGTGCTGTTGGGTGAAGAGCCAGTGCATCGTAACCTTCGTCTGAAATAGCCGGGTGAGTCACTTGGGTGGTCAGGAGAGAGGCGGACTCGCATGGCGGGAGGATTTTCCGTGAGTCGTTCCAGATTGCTGACTAGTAACAATTAGTAAGCGATATGTAAGCTCGGGGTCTTTTGAACCGTTGGGTAGTCTGCATGTTACTGTTTGTTCTGCCTTCTCACCTAGATGCTGTTTGCTTTTCAGCCTACTCCTACATTTTGCACTCCGCTGTATGTACATGATTCTTCTGAATGCAGTGTGAGTTTGTGTAGGCGTGAGTGGCACGGGGTCAGATAAAGACCCCTATAAACAGGCCCCATTTATTCATATCATATTAATATTGACTGCAGTTGAGGCTGCAAGGTTTTCACGTGATAGCAACAGTCGCCATGACACAACCGGTATCACTAACTGCTATCATCAGCACGGTGAGGGGCACCGGCCGAGTCCTTAATGTCTTGGCAGAGACTCACATCCACCTGATGTCCTCTCTCTCTCTCTCCCTCAGCTGTGTGCGTTTTTCCTGGCTTCCTCCCTCCATCTGGTTATTCCCTTATCTCACATGGAGTGTGACAGGAGAAGAGGAAGTAGGGGGGAGGGTTCATTACACAGACTGCGACTCCTGTGTCAGGTGTCTGTTTGTGTGTTTGTGCATGCCAGATGCATGTTTATTGGTTAATGTATGCACCTCTTTGGCATGTGTTTGTGTGCGCGTGTGCGCTTGCTTTATAACATCCCCGTACTGTTCGAAGAAGCCCGCAGGAATCAGGGACGCGGCCTCGGACATGTTTGTTAGTTGTGTATGTGTTCGTATTTGTGTACCAGCGTGCGTGCGTGCGTGCGTGCGTGCATGTGCGGTAAGGTTGAAAGGTTGTTATCCTCAGTTACGGTTACGGGCTATTGCTATCTTTGTCATCTTCTAATAATAACTTCACCTCAAGGGTCAAGATCGTTTACAGCCAGGTTTAACATAGCAACACTGAATCCGAAAGGTTTGTCTTCGACGCTTTCCCACGGCCTAATTTTCCAAATTGTATTTACACAAGTTTATAAATCATATGTTTATCTATCTGTTTATTGTGTCTATGTCTGAGGACACCAGAAGCATGTTGGCCAGTGAGGTGTCATGGTTCATGACTGAGAATATTAAAATTTGGGATTTGCTTGTTACGTCTAATTGTTCAGCTTGGGACGCATATTTCACATAGATCCTTTTGTCTGTGTGTGCCAACTTGTGTCACTGTCTTGGTTACCTTGCAGCCTCCACTGGCTCCTATTTATAACGCTGAGTAAACAAAATTGATACACAGGATGAGCGTTCGGGACAGGTTCACCCAATGGGTCTGCTGCGGCCGCAGCAGGGTTGTCCGTCTATTCATCTGTCCTATTCTCATGAACACGATATCTGAAAAACAACTTGAGGGACTTCCTTCAAATTTGGCAAAACGTTCGGTCTCAAAGCTGAATTGATTAGAATTTGGTGGCCAAAGGTCAAAGGTCAAATCGGGTTTTTTCACCATAACTTAAGAATCCCCATGCTGATTTTGACAGAATTTGACACAAATGTCTAATCACGATAGAGTGATGCCAGTTTATATCCAAAGACTCAAAGGTCAACTTCACTGTGACATCGTAATGCTTTCCAATTCACTATCCAAATGAATTGGTGACACTAATCTTGATACTGTGATTGTATAGATCTTCCGTGCCGTTTGGTCGAATATGTGAGTGAAGCATCCACATTTTAGAATTTGTAGCTTCTTTATAGCAACATCCATATTTGAAACATGGTCTACTGTCATAAATGCAACTTTGTTTTTTTTTTATCAGAATCAGATTTAAAGGCCAAATTCCTTAAAAGTCTTCACTACATACAGTATATTCTATGAGTCTGGACAGACGTGGATGTAAACTGCAACTCGACTGGTTGGCAGAGGCATACAACCACGACTCAGTAATTTTTGTTTATTTCTTAGGCCGTCCTCGCCTGCTGTCAGGTCATTGGGTACAGTCTGTGCACACATTCAACGTGATGTGGCGGTACATGAGCGTTGACTGCGTGCTGCCCAGCAGAGATGATTTCATTCAGAGAAGGAAACTGTCACAGCAGATGAATAAATATATCCTTTCTGTGTCTGTCTGTAGAGGCATGCTCTCAGTAGGCTGGTTTCCACTGCCCAGTGAAACAGGCTCAACCAGAACTTAAGGTAGTCATTATTTACTGTATAAAAGTCCATTTTCCAGCATCTGTGGTCTGTTGGCACACATTTGCCATTAGGAATGATTTGTCAGCTGGGCTTCACTTTCAGCCCAAGAAATAAGCTTTTGATCTTGATTATTAGTATTTTGAGTTGAGTTGTTTGGCTTAATGTCATTTCTTCCTGCGGCGGTAAAGAAGTAATTGTTTTTGTGTGGGAGTACAGCTATGCAGCGCTGAGTGGGTTGTCTTTAGAAGACTTGTGGTTTAGATGTAATTATTTTCCTACTGTCCACTCGTAAAACACATGATCACGAGAACTCGTTAAAGCTCACTAGAGTGAAGCAACACTGAATGTTTCTTTTAGAGTAGCTGCTGGCTAGGACAGTTGAAAATGCATTTTCTTTTTTATACCAGCATCAAACACAATGAAACACATTGATACTATATGAAAGTTTATGCAGACATCAAACACATCCTTTGTTCACTTTCTCTCACATGAAAATTAGAATGACTTGTTATCTTGACTTGAAGAAGTTTAGGCTATGCCATTTCCAATTTGTCGAATCACAAAAAAAAGCTAGGCAAAATTTGGGAAACAAAAAGAAGAGATTCCAGCCAAGCTAGCAGCTCTGTGAGGCTGCGCATTTAAATGGTGACACCGGTATGCTTAAATACCAGCTGTGACAATGCAACATGCGAACAAGTTTACCATTTTGGTTTAGCATGTGAGAATGTGCAAATCACAAAGTGATGCTGATAGGAACTTTTTTTTGGTCATAAACTAAAGTTTTTCTGGGTATGAAAAGTGAGAGGGGATCGATAAAAGCAATAGCTTTTCCTGAGGTAGTCATGGATGTATGTCTGGCCATAGTCGACCATCCGCTATTGCCATCTATTGCCAGGCAAACTATTAGCATTGCTTAAAAAAATACTGCATGCAATTCATGCACGATCCCAATCATATGAGTATGTTGTCCTTCTGTGTTTCCCACGGGCAGACCAAGCTTCCTGTATTGTTGCTGGGCCGTTCGTCAGACCTGAGGCCGGGGGAGTTTGTGGTCGCTATTGGCAGCCCGTTTTCCCTCCAGAATACAGTCACAACAGGAATCGTCAGCACCACTCAGCGAGGGGGCAGAGAGCTGGGCCTGCGTAACTCCGACATGGACTACATTCAGACCGATGCCATCATCAACGTAAGTGAATGAAGATGTATTATCATTATGCATAGACTTTGCTATTCTCAGGTAATCAGCGATCAATCTTTTTGATTCACAGTACGGCAACTCTGGAGGGCCTCTGGTAAATCTGGTGAGTTATTTCTTATTTTTGGTGGCAAACAGAACCAAATTTGTATGTTCCCATGACTTGTTAAAATCCATGCAATGATTCACAGTTTGTTACTTGACACTAAATTGAGGTTTGCCGTTTTAGGATGGCGAAGTGATTGGGATTAACACGTTGAAAGTGACGGCTGGCATCTCCTTCGCCATTCCCTCCGATAAGATTCGACAGTTCCTGGCCGAGTCCTACGACAGGCAGTCCAGAGGTAATGAACTCTCACAAATTATTCCTTGTTTTCATTTCACTGCTTCTCCTCAATCACCAAGACAAAGTGTAGAAGGCAAAAGAGCTGGACAAAGATCCCCCTTGGATGTTATTTGTCATCTCTGTGTGCTCTCTCGAGATATATTCACTAGATTTGCAGCTTTATAAATCCGTGCCGAGCATTACCTAATAGAATTTTAACACCGCAAGTAAATGAAAAAGAAAAATGCCAGAATCTATTGGTCTGTTTTTTATTTTACTATTTTTCACCCTGTTTTATAACAGTATTTCATATGTGGCTGCCAACTCCTTTGATTTGTCTATATGGTGAATAAACTACAAAACAAGACTCGGCTAAAAAAAAAATGATGAAATACATAAAAGAGGGATTATGTCGATGATCTAAAGTAATATTTCTATCGGTCACATACTGAGAAAAGACCAGGAGGTGAAACGACGAATGATTGAACTGTGTTGTTTATCTTTAGGGCGGACAGATACTAAGAAGAAGTATATTGGCGTGAGGATGATGACTCTCACTCCAGCGTAAGTTGCACACTCTTATTAGCAGTCCAGTAATCTCCAGAACGTATCGAATGAGCGTTTTTATTTTGCGTAGATGATAGGAAAATGCCATTTTTACACTTTGTTTGTTTAGCGCTCGATAAAAATGCTGATTGGCTGCTGAATCTTCTCTCCCTCTTTCTACCATTAGCCTAGCCAAAGAGCTGAAGGCTCGACACCGTGACTTCCCCGACATCACCTCGGGAGCTTATGTTATGGAGGTCATCGCAAAGACACCAGCTGCAACGTAAGGAAGATATTACACCCACATGGCTCCAAAAGCATTGGCTAACTGCACTGTAACTTTATGGTTTTCAGCGAAGTGCAAATGGAAGTCGTCTCTGACATGTTTTTGAGCAATGGGATATTTTCTTTGGCACCTAAAACTATACATGTGCAGTGAAAACACACCAGACTGTCATCACTCACCTTGCAGCCCCTGCTCCCCTCCCGCAGTACAAATAGGCAGTATATTTAATTTCCTTTCTTAATTTTATTTCTCTTGTTCAACTGTCGAGTGTGTGTGCACTGGCACACACGCACAGCCTCCTACACAACTGTCCTACTACGATGTAAATTAATGGCTTACTCCGGCGTGCCTGGAGTGCCTGGCTCTCTAAAATATCCCCCTCCTCCCACAATCTCAACCCACTCCAATCAGCCACCACCACAACTCCAGCTGAGTGGGGCGCAGGAGACGCTGAGGTCAGCTATTTCCTTCAAACCTCATGCAAGGAGGTTACTAGCTGCGCTGTGGTTTTCCTGTGCCTGCTCACCCAGCCCACTCCACAGTGGTCTCTCCCCTATAAGGCCTTGTCAGAGTTTACTCATTGCGTAAATCACCCAGCTTCTTTTTTTAATTTTTTTTTTACAATAAGATTTCTGTGGTTCTTTTTATATTCTGTGTTCTTTTCTAAACTCCCCTTTGATCTTGCTCTGTGCTGTGTTGGTTTGTTGCGTTTGGAAATCTTGACCCTGCTGTAGCGAGCCTTCTATTCGTTCTGCTGGATGTGATGGAGCAGCTGAGTGTAACGGGGGAATACCGAGTTGTGTAAATGGGTGCTGCTACAAGTGAAGGTGTGGTGGTCTGTGTTTACATGTGGCTTTGATTAAGCAGTTGGGTTAAGAGTCAGCTTTTGATATTTTTCTTTCTGCCGTGGCCTGTGCATGATTTCAGGTTTACTGGTTTGTTTTCTTCTTTGCGGATGTGTGTTTGGCTAACGTGTTTTATTTGCTTAACCTCGCTGCGCTATCATCGGATCATTATCGCTGCATCATTAAAAATCTTACAACAGATGTTACCATAATTTGTGCTCAAAGGCGTGTAAACAAACCTGACCAAAGTAGAGCTTAAATATACTTATATAAAGTGCTCAAGCATTACATCTGCATGCCATTAAATGAACCTGCCGTTTTTACTTTTTAACAAAAACCTAAAGAGGAAATCATTACTTAAGGATAGGAAGCAATTGCCATAAAATCAACACATTTTATCAAAAGACCAAAACCAACAATGTGTCAGACTGTCTCAATAATTTCTGACTTCCCTACCCAGTCTGAGGCACTTACCCAGTGCATTAATTTTTTACTGAAGATGTAGATTTTTTATATGCCAGAGGTTCAGTCATTTTCCATAGCCATTACTCAAGCAGAAGTAAAGGCTGCATTTACTGGGGACAGAAAGAAAATAAACTCCAGTGCAAGTGTAATGATGTGGGTCACTGGTGTTTTCTTTTTTTTAATTTTTTTTTATTGTTTTTCTGACAACAGTGGAAGAATAAGAACAGAGGAATAAGATATATCAGGATTTTTTTTTTTTTTTTTTTTTTTTACAGAAATAATGCTTGTTATAGGATCAGTCCATTGCTGGTTTTGATCTTGGCCACGTGATAGTGTTCACCAAATATAAATGTACCATATCTATTGTCTTAAAATTCAAGTTTTTACAAACTGGATACGGATTAAGACGACATGCAGAACAGCATTTAGCCTGTTAGAAGTGTAATACTCAGATAGTTCTGCTGATATCAACTCAACATCTACTTGCCATTTATTAAGCCCTCCGTCAGTCATTTATTCTTCTTTTGTCTTCCAGTGGTGGACTCAAAGAGCATGATGTCATCATCTCCATCAATGGCCAGAGGATTTCATCAGCGACTGATGTCAGCGCCGCCATCAAGAGAGGTGACACCTTGAGAGTAGTCGTGCGCCGTGGCAACGAGGACGCCATCCTCACTGTTGTTCCCATGGAGATCGACCCTTGACCCTCTGTAAATCACACCAGAGGAGCTGGAGCTAGTTTTTACTTATCACCAGAGGACCTTATATTGGAGGGGGCTTCTACTGACACACCTTCTCCCTGTGGCCAAAAGCCAGTGGCGCCACACACCCTGGAAAATTCTGGCTTTGCCTTGAAAGGAACGACTGTACAGATGCTCTAAAAGCAGTGCTGTACTTTGTTTTTTGTGTTTTGACTTTTAGTCTTTAATGCTTTGATCACCGCTACTGTTTGGTCACAAACATTAAAAAGTTGGTTATTGGCGTAGTGTTTTCACCTGCTTTCTCTCTTTTTTTTTTTATATGGACCTTTCAACAATTTAGAGACACATTGAGCACATTTTATTTGTATAATTGTTGTTTTCTAAACTCCTGTTTTTAAGTACTGTAGAATGTTTTTGTTAATTATGTGATGTATACTGAGAATAAAATAAAGGGTTCACCTTCATTTGTTTTGACACTTGGCATGCTGGCTGTCTCATTTTCTTTCCATCTCTCTTTCATTTGGTTTTAGACACACATAATCAGTCACACAGATGTTGAGAAGGACTGCACCCAGGCTGATATTACAATATTTTCTTTGTATGTGTGCAGAATTCATTAAACCTTTGTTCGCGCACATGCACACACAGAAAGCAGTTGGGATCTGGTTTAAATTTTATTTTATTACCTTCATATGGGCTTGATAGTGGTCTGGTGTGATTGTTGGGCCAGGGTCTCTGCAGGCTGACCTCAGAGACAGGAGTGCGAGCCAAAGTGAGATCCGACCCATGATGCCGTGGCCACAGATGTGGGCCTCGCATGAACACACTTAATGTTTTGGTAGAGATTTTTGTTTACCACATCAATTTTGGAAGAAGATGATGAAGTAGACGTCATGAGACCTACAGAAACCACCACAAAGTACAAAAACAGCTTCAGGATATACAAGGTCTGTGAAATGTTTGGAAAGAAAACTGCACAGAAGCCTCTGTTTTTCTTTATTGTAACCAACCATTGCTGAAATGTAAAGTCTGGTATGCTGAACCGTGTGAAGTAAGATGAAATCGAAACTGCCATACAATGTTGAATAGACATATTTTGTAATTTAGTGGTAAGCTACCCTGTTTTTACGTTTGAATTGCAGACCATGTCTCTTATAACCACTGGATGTTTATCCTTCCCATCCTTTTTTCCATTCACATACACCACATGGAAGCTGTATTACAGAAAAGTGCTTTACCATGATGTTAAGCAGCCCACAGGAATGTGTCGCAATCACACTTCATTTTAAGAATCTACTGGACATTTACTAATATTTTGACCCGTTTTGATTAAATATGATCACATACTGGGCACCCTGTTGCTGGGTATATATATTTGCGACCAAAGGCCAAATGTTAAAATAAAAAAAATAAAAACAGTAAGACAGAGATGTGACAGTAAGTGTTGCTGCCATCTCATGGTTCGGTGTCAGTGTTGCAGTCTATTCATCTTAATTTACGCTTCGTACTAGGCTGCAAATATTTTTTGCCAGATGTTGCACTCATAGTTGAAATTCAATGTTTTTATTTCCTTTGGCGATGCCACAGATTCCTGACTCATTTATTCCAAGACTGCAAAACATCCAGAGATTACAGTACACATACGGAGCCTTGGATTCAGTTGTGAAGTTGACCTGTTAATGAAGTCATGACTGTCAGACTGCCAAGACCTGAGCTCAAAACCATCAGTCACACAGGGCATGGCCGGATTACCTCACTGCCTCTGGGCCTTGATGTGGACTGATAGCCTCTCTCCTGGCCCAAACACAGACAAACGCCAGGAATCTGTATGTTAAACACTGACTGAATAGTGTCATCAATGTCCAAACGTTTCTTAATGATGATAGAAACCGGATGACTAAGAAAACCTTTGGTCGTTTCGTTAATTGTGATCTACAACTCATCTGAAAAACAAAGAAGTATGTTACAACTTTACTGTACAAATTAGGGCTTCACAGCCCTGAATATTAGAGGTAGAGATGATATGTCCTGTTGTGTAATTTTATTTGAATGAGAAATAAACTTAAAAAGACCTGAAAAACATGTCGAATAGCTCCCATGGGAAATTACTATTCCTCTGTTTTTAAATCGAGGCCAGCCATTTCCGCAAAGGCCTTCCATGCTTTGAGGGAGATGTTGTGATGTCTGCCCGGGCTGAGTAAAGGTCATTTCAGTGTTGATACAGTTGGGACCACTTTGCACTGCCGACCCAGCCTGTTTAGAGTGCACTATTCAATCATTTGACACCATCTGCGCCACAGACGAGTGCCAGCGATGGTGATGTATATATCTGTTTGAATGTTCAATCCACACAACAATCAAATTTAGCTGTATAGAATTACAGTTCTATTGATTGTCTGAAATATCTTCTTTTTTTTTTTTATTGAGACAACTAGTAAAGTAGTACACTTAAATATGGGTTGTCTTTATGTTCCAATGTTTTTCTGATATAGAAGTCAAGATATTAATAGTGTGAATAATTCCGAATCCTTCTATGATGTGATTATTTTCTTAGGTAATTTGAGGTTGTAAAACTAAGACTATTCCCTTGTGTTTAAAGGGCTGGTTCCCTCAAATTTACAAAACATATATACTGTCTCATTTAAGTCTTGTGGTACACTCTCATGTGCAGTTTGGATTTTATTTTCCCTGGTTTTGAGACATTAGTATCAAGCCCATTAAGTAGAGGCAATAAAGTAGACGTTTGTGGACACAACCCCATTTAAAACATACTTTTAGTGTATGTGAACAGTTTTCATTTGAACATTTTTCCCTTAACAAATAGCCCCTGTGAAAACTGATAGCGTACTTTGAATTTCAGATGGACACAGCCTACTCTCTAAACACTGATCGTTTTATTTGATCTTTTATGTAAAAAAAAAAGAAAAAAGAAATACATAGGCTATATTTGTTTTATTATTAAAGTCGTTGAAGATCGTAGTTAAAATAATTGTATGGGTATTTTTTTTTTTTAGTATTTTAAACACGTTACAGTATGAGTGTTACGTTGAGAGTATATAGGTTTAAAATAATTAGATTTGCAATTCTCAACATCAACCTCGTGAGATGCAAGTAGCCTATACTACTCGGTTGGGGCAATGCACGTGTGTTGTTTAAAGTTACGTCAACATACAAGCATAAATGGTCCCTTGAATATAAACGATCATTTACAGTTTCTCTTCGGCACGTCTTCAAGTTTGAACTAGAATAACGCGGTACTCCAGCGCCCCCTATTGTTTATTATGGTTTCAATTCTGAACCAATCAGAGAAGCGCTTACTGACGGAGCGCTCAAGCGCCGGAAACCAAGCCCGCTCCTGATTGGCCGGTTGCGCTCTCGCAGGCGCCACTACACGGGGGTCTTTCGCCGAAAGCATCGAGGAGGGAGGGGAATATCGTAATGGCCGTCAGTGGCACCACAAAATGCGAAAACTCCGGATTATCCACTATATTTAGACTGTTGTAGCCGCGGGTGCTCCGAGGACGCCCGTCGTTAGGAAAGAGCGTTGTCGTGGGGGACGTATTCGGGCGAGAGATGCGTTTCTAGTGTCGTTTCTTCGGCGCTGAACGGACTTTATCCGCCTGGTTTGTGCGCGAGTTGAGAGATCAGGCCCGGCCGGCTGGCTAAAAAACAAAAAACAAAAAAAAACAAGCGGACGCTTAGCTCGTCGCAGGAGTTGAAAGGTAAACTGTGTGTGTGTGTGTTTTTTTTTAATACACATTAATATCGATATTTTAAATTTTTACTTAATCGCACTCTTTAAGATTTCCGACGTTTTGATGCAGTCCGGTGGAGAAATGTAAACAGGAGACTTAGCATCGTTAGCAACGTTGAAGCTAACGGCTAACTTTATAGTAGTTAACTTTGCAGGCCGTGGGAGAGTTAAAAAAAAAAAAAGAAATAAAAAAATAAAAAAAAGACGCAGGTAAGTTACCTGTCCCGTCGGTGTGCGTCGTCGGGTAACGTAATTAACTCCCCCAAGTTTTGTTTTTGTTGTACTAAAGTTAATATAAATTACTCTAGCTCTCTTTCGTGTTGCCCGTACTCGATGTTTTTGAAACGTGAGCTAGCGAGCTAGCCGTGCTAACTTTGTGTGCTACATCATCAAGCAGCTGACAAGATAACTTCGCCACGTTAATTCACACAACCTCGTGGAAAGGATTGTTGAGGAATACGCACATCGCTTTTTTTTTTTTTTTTTTATTTTTTTTTTTTTCCTGAAGCGTAGTTTCGTGTTTCTTTTCGACGTGTAATATATAACGCACATTAGTTCTGCTTTACGTCCTCTGACGTGAGTGGTATTGTTCAATGGTTTTCTGCTTCTCTTCACAGGGAATATGTAACATAAAGCAACCAACATGACATCCAGATTCGGCAAAACGTACAACCGCAAAGGTGGGGAGGCTAATTCAAAGTTTGAAGAGGTCTTCTCCAATAAAAAGCCCACTCTGACCACCAAATGGGGAGAGACCACCTACAAGGCTCAGCTGGGAGCCAAAAGGCCCCTGTTGAAACCTGACATTTCCGAGGTCTCCAAGAGGCCCAGGCTCGAGGAAAGCGACAGCGACGAAGACCCGTTTGGTTTCGACAGCGACGACGAGTCCAAGACCGTAACCTCTCACGGTGTGGCCCAGGCGAAAATCAATGAGGGGGACGTCAAGAAGACGACTGCAGTGCAGGGCAGTGGGACAGCCACTGCCGCTGTGTCATCTGCACAGGGCTCTACACGCTCAGCAGCCACATTCACAAGTAAGTATTCAATATACAACTGACCTACATGGGCCTTAAAGTACCGCCTGGATTTTCTTATGTTCCAACATTTACTGTTTGCTCTTTCGTTGCGGTCTCCGCTTTTTATGCAACTGTGTGTTCTTCTCCATTCATAGGTAAGCAAACATCAGACGAGAAGGCTGTTAAAAATAACCTGCTCCGGTACAAAAGTACATCCGATAGCCACCAAAAACCTGCTTATGTGACCTCTTCCTCAAACACGGTCCCCACCGGCGATCAGAACTTCTCAGTCTCCCAGAGGCCCGTCTCCAGCTCTCCTAATATAGACACCCCTCTCAAACTGTCCAGCGTTGCACCAGGGGGTAGCAGAGACTTCCAAACCCTTTCCTCTGATGATGGACTGCTGTCTGAAGAGATGAAAGATGCCGAACTGGAGCCTCCTACAGAACCGCCGCCACAACCAGTGGACAGCATTCCCACTTCCCCATTTATCCTAAGGGCCTCAAACAGCAAGAAATACCAGCGGCCCGGCCGGCCTTACAAAACCTCATCTGACCCTCCTGAAAACAACAGCAACAGGCCCACTGACCCAGCCAGTGCCCAAGATAAACCCAACAGTGTCCTTTCTGCTAGTGCAAGTAGTACTGCTGCCAGCGCTAAAACAGCAGCCAAGCCTGCAGGCAGGGGTGGTGGGAGGGTACGGGATTACACAGTTCTGCACCCTTCCTGTCTGTCAGTCTGCAATGTCACAATCCAGGACTCGATAGAGCGGAGCATTGACGAACTGGTCACCCCAGCGGCTCCTGCTGACCTTGGACAAGCAGGCCAGATGAAGAAGAAGTCTGACGCACCGCCACCCAAAACTACGAGGTAAGTCTTTTACTTTTATATTCTATTTGTCCTAATTGCCAAATTGTGGATGGAACCACTAAAAGATTGTTGTTGTTTTCAAGATCTTTGTCTGAAAGATAGCACTGACTTTGGCTTTCTTAATTGTGAGGATGGGTAATATAGACAATAATATTATCCCAAAGTTTTCTTACAGATTGAAAAAAACTGATACTTGTGATATATTATTTGTTTATATAGGCCTATAATTATTTTGTGTTAAGTATCAGTCATTCAGGTTTGGGCTTGCATGAAATATTTTTTAATTTAAATGTATAGTACCACGCATGCACAATATAATAAACCAGTTACATGTGGTGTTTTTAAATTTAATATATATAAATGTATGGCATTTTTTTGTTGCGCTTCATTATAGGCTGACACGCACACACACACACACACACACACACACACACACACACTTTATAATAGTGTGCCGCTGAAAATCTTTAATGTCCTTTAATCCATCATAAAATATATATAATATATAATGTATTGAGAGTAAAATAAAAGTGTAAAATACAAACTATATTGTTAGTATAGCTTTCACTGCTTGGCTATTATTGTGAAGGCACATGCTTTGCTTGTAGGTGTCCCCTGCTGCAGAGTTTTTGACAATAGTTAAAAATTTGTACACGTTCTTGCTGTTTTATGTTGTCGTTTTTGACAGGCAGATCAATTTGAATTACCAGTTGGATAAAGGCCAGGAGGGGGTGAGCCTTTGGTTTGTTAGGGCAATGTCAAGTCCTGCTCTATGATAACTAGATTAAAAAAAAAAAAAACTGAGTGGCAGAAGCTAATACAAACCTGTCCTTTACACAGCTAATTTCCAAAGATCTATCATTGTATGGAATGTCACATTAAATTGACTTGAATTATGATAAGCACAAGAGACGGATTTTCAATTTAAGCTGCTTTGGTCAGCTGTTTCCAGAATCTGTCATTAGTGTATGTAGCGGTTGTGGTCCATTACAGGTCCGTCATGTACACCATGTTTCTGTGGTCTCTAAACAGTAAGATTGTTTTGTTTTCTCTCGTTGTTGCTGTTTGACGTTTCTGTTCACTGAGCTTGATAAAATTTCAAGCCTCTCCTTCTGAATCCTGCTTTGTTTTATTTGTTTACCCTAAAGGAGTGTTTTTCTGTTCTGCTTTTCCTGCTCCACTTACCATTTTCTTTCCACAGTCCCAGTACAACACAGCAATAACAACAAAAACAGAAATACCAAATCCTCTTTGTGTATTCTTGTAGGTTCAGACCCACCCAGACAAAGACCAAGAAGACCAAGACTGAGACCAAATTAGAGTTCTTTGGCTTTGAGGACAAAGAGGACCAGGAGGGCGAGGAGGGTTCAGAAGGTGCCATGGCAGGCAAGAGTAACTACAAGATTAAGTACTTTGGCTTCGATGACCTCAGTGAGAGTGACAGCGATGATGAGAGCACCCAGGCCAAAGAGAAGAAGGCCAAGAAGGCAGCTGCAGCCTTAGCCGCTCTGAGCTCCAGTGTGGACAGCCCCCATACAAGTGACTCTCAGGACAGTCAGGCCAGCAGCAATACAGGTAAGCAGCGCTTGATGTTACAAAGACAAACGCAGATTTGGTGATCGTGTAACTTGTCATTTGTCACATGGTGTCAGTTTAGTGCCGAAGTTTCCAAGTTAAAACCTTTTTGGTGTTCAACCCATTTACATACTGATGGTTGTTTGTCGCCATCAACAATCTGTTTTTTCTCCAACAGATAATTTTGACTTCTCTGATGACTCCAGTCCTGGTGGCACTGATGGGCAGAGGGGGCGCTCGGGGAAGCCAGGTGACAAATCCAAGGACATTGGTGGATTCAAAAAGATTTTCAGTGGACCCAAAAAGGTATCTTTGCATGTTAGAAATGGCAAACTGGTTTCACTCCAAAGTAATGTTTTGTTTGTTACTATACGGTTTCTTTGAGTATATGTTTTTACATAAACTACAAAACTGAGCAGGCACAAACCTCTTGGTCTGTTCAAATCTGCTTGGGTTTACCAGGAGTCTGCGCTCAGTCCGGGCGGGTCAACATTGAGCATCTAACCTACTTCATGACCTTCATCTTGACCAGGGTTTAATCCAAATCCGGTACTGTTTGGCTTATCGGGGCTAAAGAGTGTGACCAAAAACCCGTCTACTGCCACTACACAGTTCATTGGTCACACTGGTGCCCCTGTAATTAGCAGGCCGGGCTCTGCAGATATTTACCCATAATCAATTATTCTAAGCGTATTTCTGACCTCCCCGGTTGCAGCATTAGTTGACTGAATTGGAACGTCACTCCACGACAGTGCTCCTTGCCACAAGTGCAACAAATCTTTTGCATCCAAGAGCGTAAACGAGAGCAATCCGTCGAAACATCGAGCGAAGTGTTTGCCTGCTTAGCTCGTAGTTTGTTGTTGGCCCAGTTATATATATCCTTGCAGCCTGGAGCCCACACAGAGTTCATTAATTATTCAAACATAGGTTAATAATTAAAAGTAACCATTAACAAGTTGATTATCATGGATCTGTTAATAAATACAGTGTAAAAAGTGCAAAGCATTGTTCAGAAATTGACGCTGAAAAGTTGACAGTTTCAGTTTTTGATCAGGGGTGGGTCATTTCGTGATTTGCGGGCTTCAGGCAAACTACTTCTTCACAGTAACCATACTCAAAGAAAGTCACATATACATTTTTTAACTGAAAGGTACAGTATGTAGGATATAGTGTGATCTTTTTGCCGAAATTAAATGACGTATTTATGATTATATACTTCAAATAGCACAAGGCTATCACTAATCTGTAGACCACAGACATGTATGATCAGAATCTGATGCGCTAATAATGGCTCACGGGATCGCATCAAAATCTGCCAGTGCCCTCATTAATTTTGTGAAGTGAGCATTAGTAGTCATCTAGTGTTTTTTGTATCTCTGTGGAATCTGTCTCATGGATGGTTAAATTTTATGTAGATTTATTGTAGGATTTTTCTAATTGGTTTGACTGTGATGAGCTCAAGTTTATTTCAAGGGGCAGTAAGGATGTCTTGAGATTTTCAACCAGCTGTGGGGGGGTGATGAAGCAGGACACTTTCTGAATCTATAATAGTTTACATAATGTGTTGGTAAACCATCAAAAGGCGCAGTGGATCATTTTAGATGGACCTAAATTATGTGCTGGTGCATCTAAGTGAGAAAGTTAGACACACCAGTGCAGCCAATGTAAAAAGTTAGTCTGGAGCCCCACTTATTGATGTTTACATGACATTTACATAACCGAGTACTCAGCATGTCTAAAAATAGACTGAGATAATGCAAAAGTGGAGAGCATCGGTTGCCATTTCATGTAATGCAATTGTATGATTCAGCAGTAATGTCGGTTGGAACTACAGTGGAAGACTTGAGGCTGTGAACAGTAATGCTGAAGGATTTACCTTCTGACAGCAGTCTCACAAGAATCGGTTAAAATGTGTGTTCAGTAGCACGCACCCAAAGTAGATTTCCAATGTGAAAGGGATTTGAATATTTCCTCTTGGCCTAATAACTCAGCTCCGATTTGTGATTTTCGCGGTGTTGTGTCTAATGCCCACATTTGCTCTGTTTATCTGGATCGTGTTTTGCAGTGGCTTTGGGTTATTTGTTGTCTGTATTCCTTATTGTGTCTGTACCTTGTCTTTGTAATATATAATTGAGTCCCACAATGTGTCATTTTCAGGAAATGTTTTGTGCTCCTTGGGGACTGTTGTGCTCCACACTGAGGCTGCTGTTGTCTTAGCCTATCAGCATGATTGCACCGTGCCATGTCATGGGTTCAGTTGCACTAATTCGCAACATTAACTTAGCAACTTCTGTGCAATGCTAGAATGTTTTTGGGACATTAACATGGAGGTTTATGTATATAGTCTTTTTTTAATTTTTTTTTTTTTAATGTTTTTGGTGCTTTTAAGTGATGATGGTCATCCACCATTAGATATCAGGTGTTATTCTATGATTCGGTTCAGCTAACTAACTAATTCTTAAATTCTTACTGTGTTCCAGTCTCCTGCTAAAGCTGTATACAACGCTCGCCACTGGAACCAACCTGAGCCTGAAGAAATACCTGTGCCTCCACTGCCTCGATCTCAGACTGCTCCGGTAAGATGGCGTGTTTGGTATTATTGGGTTTTTAGTGCACTAACTGTGGGCAACATTGTCAGAAATGCACACAAAAAAATGTCAGTTACTGTGAGACAATGGTGAATTTGTCACATTTGATCTCCTTATTAGGAATATATGTATTAATTTTGCGCACCAAGCAGGCAAACACTATTATAGTGTATTTTCTAAAGCAAATGCTAATAGTTGGCACGGTTTGTTTACATAATTTCCTATTGTCTACAATTTAGGATATTGTTTACTGGTCTTTGTAGTCAACAGTTCTGTGTTAATTGCTCTCATTAGTCACTTGCTGTTTACATGTAGTTATTTTCCCAGACAAGTGAACCTAGGCTTACTCATATAAAATAAATAAATAAAATGTGTGTCTAAAGACAAGCTAATCAGCGTCTGGCAACTGGGATTTAAAAGTTGTTGTTAACTTTGCACTACCTCATTTGACATCTGTTAACAGTACTTATTAAAGACTTGTGTGCTTAACAGACTGTTCAGCTGTGGTAAATCTTGGGGACATGTCATTAAACAGATTTTGTTGCTTTAGCATGAGCCCCATTGCTCCGCTTCTTTTCTTCCTTAGGCCATTTTATCGAGCAGCAGCAAGGACAGCAACTCCCATAAAGATGACGGCTTGTTCAAAGCTCCTCCACCGCCACCCAAAGTTATTAAGTCAGAGACCATTCCCACACGCCTCAACCAGGATATTGTCACGGCACTCAAATGCAGGAAAGAAGACAAGGAGGTGAGTTCAGAGAACACCGAGATGGTGAGGAGGGACTCTCCTTTGCTGATAGCTGCTTGTTTTGTGACCAATTCTTACAACATTTGTCTGCATGCTGTTATGGATTAATCTGTTTTTCATACTCAACCGAGCTGCTTTTACCCATTTGATGTATACAGTCAGGGGATAACATTCATTTAATGCATGTCAAGCTCACTATTTATTTTGAACTCCATTGTGAATTGGGGGTAGCAATGAGGACTGCTGCTGTTAATTTAAACTCCCCTATAGATGGTGTCATTTACAGACGGGCCTTCTAGCCCCACATCAGGCTGTTAGCCAGATCCCCTGAGGTACAAATAGCTTCAAATAAACTAAGCTGTCACCATACACTGATGCTGTCTTAAACCCACATCTTCTCTCCTGTGTCATGATGTGCACTCACAACATGACTGCTGATAATGTTTATTCTGGTAAACATACTGAGCCAACTGCTGATCAGGCCCTAACTCCACATGGTGAGCTGTTATTGATGAGGAGTCTTAGCACAGTCAGCTATTTGGGGTAATGGAACCCATCTGAGGAATTTACCAATTTGAGCGATTCTCTCCCTGTGTGTTGTGTGTTGTGTGTTTTTTTGTTTGCTTGCGTGAGCTGATTGTGTCGCTGGGCAGATGCACCGCTTCCCATTTATCTGTAATTAACCCCATTCCCCTTCTGCCAGCTGTACACGGTGGTGCAGCATGTCAAACACTTCAATGACGTGGTGGAGTTCGGGGAGAATCAAGAGTTCACAGATGACTTTGAGTACCTTGAGACGGGGCTGAAGAGTAGCCAGCCACTCAACACAAGATGCCTTAGGTAGGTGTAACAGAACACTTGGCGCCTCCTCCTTTGTGGGCCATTACACAGGAGCACTTTAATGTTCTAAGTCTGTCCTGGCAGATTTTAAAGGCACTGAACCCCATTTAGTTGAATGAATGGTACAAGCACCCGTCCCTTAATGTTTATTCACAGAAAAATGATAATTATTATCCTTAACAGCAATAGGGTAAGGGAGCACAGATTATAAATATTATTTTGAAATATATAAAGACGGTGTATTTTTCTATATTTTGTCTTCTTATCTGTCCATTTCTGTTAACGTTTTTTTTTTTTGTATTTTTTTTTTTTTTTATCCAACGCCTGTTGGAGTAATATGCAGAGACAGCACTTCCATCCACTCTGTTGTGGAAATGAAATCCACTCAGGAGTGACGGCCTTGAGTTCATAAAAGAAGCTGCAGGGAGCCCTGGCTCATATAGGATGTTTATCAGGCTTTAGATACGCAGAGAAAAGGATGAAAAGACAGAGTAGAAATACAGAACTGAACATGTTGCAGATGGAAATCACAAATGGCGGCGCTGACTTTGTTGAAGGTTGTGACACATTCTGTCACATTAATCTAAGTTTTAACACACAACTGATAGATATTTCTCTAAAGTCTCTATGATGGTTTCTCTCTCTGCTCCAGTATAATCAGCCTGGCCGCCCGTTGCGCCATGCCCAGTTTTAGAATGCACCTGCGGGCCAGAGGAAAAGTGGCACAGGTCTTCAAAATGCTCAGCGATGCTCCACAACATCCGGTCAGTAAAAAGGCTATATTCTTTTTTTTTTTTTTTTTCTCTCCTCTTTCCTCACCTGCTTCTCCAGACTCCTCCTGTCATCTTCCTTAAAATGATGTTGACGTTGTGACAGATGGTAGAAAGTTGCAACAGATGGTAATGTTTGTCACTTTTGAATAATTGCTGCTTTCATTGTTTATTTTATAACTGAACCTTTACACGTCACACTACATTTGACTTTATTAATCCCACAGTGGGGGAATTTACTCGTCACAGCAGAATAGAGAAAGACAAAAAAAACAAAAACAGATCTAGGATGAAGTCTTCAATCATGAGCTTTCGCTGGTGTTCTTAGCTACTAAATAATCCAAATGTACCTGCAGTGCAGGGAGACCTCACACTGACTCAAAGGGCCCCCTGGGTTCAAGATGTATAGACCAATAGGTGTACATTTATACTGGTAATCCTCAATATTTTTGTCAATATATATTTTTTTAGTTTTACAATTGAATCAGTCACTGCTTCAAATGTGCACTTAAATTTCACATATATACCGTGGCCTGATACCGTTTTTCTATTGGGTAATTAACCTGATATTTTTAGTCTACTATAAATAAATCATCTGTGTTTTTAAATGGCCTTGAGTGTATGTGACCAAACAGCCTTCTGGAAATTAGAATGCTCCATTCAATCTGAAGAGGGAAATGTTTGTCTGAATTTCTTAATCCTCACCCCTGCAGCATTTGCTAATAAAGATGGAAGTTCACCGTCTACATGCCAGCAGTTATTCAAAAGTCAAAACCTTTGTTATTTGTTATATTCAAGTCAAAACCTTGAAAATTTGAAGTCCAACTGCAGTCATCATTAAAGCATAGCATTTCCGTGGCGTATGAACCTTTTGTGAAAAGCTCCCTTGGTTGCACGGGGGAGAACTGATTGTCTAACTCAGTCGTGATAGTTTACAAATATTAGGATTTTTCCAACTGCTCCAGGCTGCTTAAATCTTCGGACACCTGGTCTCACCTCCATGCGCTTCATCTGTACCACTTTGTAAAAGCTGCTGTCTTACTGTTCAAACAGAACCTCGCTCTGTGCACGGCGGCCCTGATGTACATTCTGAGTCGGGATCGTCTTAATATGGATTTGGACAGGGCATGTCTGGAGCTAATGATCAAGCTGCTGGAGCTTGACCAGGACTACTCGGGCCACCAGGATCAGCTCACGGCAAAGGAGGTAGCAAAGGTCAAGGAGAAGATTAGGAAGCTGTGCGAGACTGTGCACAACAAGCACCTCGACTTGGAAAACATCACGGTGAGTTGTCCACGAGTAATAAAACAATCATAACAAATAGGCCTCGTGTCTTGATGCGTCTTAGTTGTACCAAGTAGCCACCTTCTCTCCGAATTCTTAAGACATTTTTTAACGAGCATGAATGGTTCATTGGAAATGTTTTTACAAAAAGAAGAGAGAAAAAAAAAAAAATCGATGTCAATCTAATCTGGTTTGCATGCACCTCACTTGCTTTAACCCTTTTTACTTTTTCTATTCTGTGTTTAAGTATTTACTAAGCCCCTGTTTGGGGAAGATATATACAAAATGTACATACGCTAATCCTGGTGATTGTGCTTTGGAGAATCAGTTTTATTATGTAGAAATTGATGTGAAGGATGATAGAGATTCTCATAAAGATTATTCTGTTGAGCTGCACTCGGCTTTTTAATCACAAACTGATTGATACAATAACCCATTAGTTCCTTTTCATGTCATCGTTTTGTTGAACTAATGGCACTGTTCACATTTGGTGCTTTATATTTCTTATCTGCCAGCCTAAATAGAGCATTTCTATTTTGGATGAAGATGATTGTTATGACACATGATTATGAAACAATCTGTTTCTAATGATTTCCAACAATTATCAAAAATCTACTCGTGTCATTGTTATACTTGGCAAGATGTATTTCCAGCTTTTCCATTCGCGTCATAGTAAATAAGGAGTTGCATGCAAATGACGTGTGTGTTTATTTTACTCTCTTGGCAGACGGGCCACCTCGCCATGGAGACGCTGCTCTCGCTGACCTCCAAGAGAGCTGGTGATTGGTTCAAAGAAGAACTTCGCCTGCTGGGAGGCCTGGATCATATTGTAGACAAAGGTAGGCGTGTGTGGGGTGCAAACATGTTTTAAGTTCATACAGTAGGTAGGCGGCGTGCATGTTTCTGCTCTTGTGTGTTTGTGCAAAGACCTGCTTTTTTGCTGCAAAGGTAGTCACGTGCTTTGTGTGTTTTCCGTCACCACAGTGAAAGAGTGTGTGCAGAACCTGAGCCAAGAGGATGACAAGGAGAACCTCGTGGCGTCTTTGTGGGGAGCTGAAAGATGTCTGAGGGTGCTTGAAAGTGTAAGTACAGTTCTGTACGTACGGTTCGGTCAAGTTGAGTTCTCTCTTTCACCAAAGTCGTTGAAAAGTGACACTCAAAGACGAGAATAATCGAGCACCAAGCTGTGAATTGACTGCTGACTTTTCCGGGTTACCCGATGAAAGGCTTGGTCTAAAACACCGAATTTTCCTTATCAATTACATCTCTTAAAGGGTCATTGATCAAACGTCTGAGCCAAAAGAAGTGTCTTTTCTCATTTTCTGCTTCTTGATTCGCATTCGAGTTTTTCGGTGCGCTTTCCCCTCTATTGATCCTGCTTGTCTTTCATCTTTTGCCATCAGGTGACAGTGCAGAACCCAGAAAACCAGGGTTACTTGATTGCCTACAAAGACTCACAACTCATCGTCTCTTCTGCCAGGTGAGAAGCTGCCACCGCTTGCAGCTATTATTGACTTGACACGGACTGAGGCGCCGGCTACTATAACAACAGTTCATTCAGCGTACTTTGTTACCGTTTGTAACATCATTGTACCCGTCATATTAAGCAGCGTTCTCAAAGGGTATTATGGATCTTTAACTTGCCTGCTAATGAAAACCTCTTCACCCTGTTAAAGCAAATAAATAATTACAGAGGCCGATTGTAGATAAAAGAAAATGACGTGGATAACCATGTCCTTGGTTTTGTCCCAAAATTGTTACGATAGGAGTCTATTAGGATTTTCAAGCTTTGTTAGATTGTTTGATTAAAAATGGCTTTAATAGTTTGTTTTTGTGGGCAAACAATAGCAGTGAGAGCTGCTGCGTCATATCAAGCTAATCAGGTTTTTTTTTCAGCTCCTTTCTCTTCATCGGTTTATGTTTTATATCTCCCCCCCCCCCCCACCCCTCTCTCATTTTAATAATTGATTTATTTCATTTGTCACGTCTTTGTTTTTTGCCTTTCTCTCATCAATATGTTTTTCTTACTTTGATCAGAGCTCTGCGGTACTGCGAGGATATGATCCAGCGGTACAGCAGGGCGTTAAACAACAGCTCTCTATCATCGTCGAGTGCAACGCTTCCCCACTGCAGCTTCAGTAACGTGGGCAAGGCGGTGGAGGACTGCATGAGGGCTATTATTGGAGTGCTGCTCAACCTCACCCATGACAATGGTATCGTCATTTGCAACTTAATCATTTCTGCCTCTGCCTTTGTTCTGGGTTTGGTGCTCCTATCTGGAACAATTCAATATTATAGCATGTTGTTTGTACTATTATTATCATCATTATTATTATCATTACTATCATTATTTTTCAGTCATGTTGACTTATATGAGCAGGGGTTGATTATGGTATTGTTTTTGTCTGCAGAGTGGGGAAGCACAAAGACAGGTGAGCAGGAACAGTTAATAGTGACTGCTCTCAATTGCGTCCTTCGAGTCCCACGCTACATCCCCCAGGAGCAGCGCTTTGATGTGCGAGTGCTGGTGAGGCTCTCTTCAACAAAACATCTCTGCAACAATAAAAGTGTTGCCATCCTACCAAACCTGTATTAGCTCTGTGCCTGTATGTTTTTGTGCTTCTCATTTGTGTATTCTGTCGTGCATTCCAGGGTCTGGGTCTACTAATTAACCTTGTGGAGTACAGCTCCAGAAACCGCCACTGTCTGGTGGACATGGAGTACTATGTCGACGACTCCTGTCTGGAAGACAGCCTGATGCAACCAGCTGACCCGACACAATCGGACACATCGGCACAGTCAGTGGAGAATCAGGGAGACGTGGCTGACAAGGCAAAGCCTTCCGGAGCTTTGGGTGCCCTGGTGAAGGTAGGACTTTTTTTTTTTCCACAACTTTTTGAATTTAATTTGACCACAAAGTGATGCGCAGTGGTGAGGGAAAGTTTGTGTTTTCACTGTTCAAATGTATTGCTATGATAGTTCAAATGTTTGCACTGGACGGGAATTTGAAATGATCCATCTCCCTGACGAAATCAAGTTAGCAACCGTAAAGTGTTCCCTTCAAAGTGTTTTTTTAAATTTTTTTTTAAATGCATAAAGGTGTGGCTGCATACTTTTTTGACAGTGTAAGTCAATTCATGCTGGTTGGTGGAATTGAATTTCAAGATAATAATGTCATATTTATGTTTTCCTTTATTATTGATATTACTTCAGCCAAAGTCCTTGCCCGTTCTTGGAAAGTCTGAAAACAACCTTTCAGTGTAAATTTGTGATAAACTTTTCAATTACTTTTCATGGTCAAGACCTGAAGGCTTGTTTCATAGTATTTTGTATATCCAGGTTCTTCTGACTTCACCATAAAGAAATATCTTTACTCTCGTACATCAACTGCTGTTTTTTTTTTCCCCTCCTCCCCTCTAAATTATAAAAAATCCGCAGTGTTACCTGGCTCCAGTTTTGGTTTGTGTTTGGAGTTCATATCTGTGTATTTCTCTCTGAATCGTAGCACTTCCTTGAGAGGGAGCGTGCTGCCATCCTGGCTGAGGCTAAGACTGACGACCTCATCAGTGAGGCTCCCAAGCCGGCACAGGACCAAAGTGGAGAGTGGCAGGAGACGTCGGGAGAGATCCAGTGGGTGGAAGCCGAAAACAACGACAGCCAGGTTGAGAAAAAAGAGGAGGAGGAGGATGAAGAGTTGGACCTAAATAAAGGTAGACGTTTGTGCGTGTTTGAAGTCGTGTTGTGTTTTTTTTGTTTTGTTTTTTTTGCTTCTTTGCTGATTCGGGATGGAGCATTAAAAAAAAAAACTGGTTCAGATTTTGGACCCATAAAACTGCAGTTAACCACTGGCCCGTTAATGAAATATCTAAAGTAGATCTTGAAATGATAATTTAATTAGTAAGGGGCAAAAAAAAACTTGCCAGCAATTATTTTGATGACAGAAGTTTCCAAACCAAATTTATCCAACGTTACCGAGTTCCACCTTCTGACATTTTACAGACCAGCAATTGATCAAAAAGGTAATTGATAAGTCTGTGCTGAAAAATTATGTTTCTGTGATTTCTCCAGTCTTTGACGGAATACTGGCGCTGGAAGATCTTTTGATGACGAACAAAGTGCACTTAAATATGTTAATTACTCGTTTCACATTTAACTCCATGGACGCTCACGAGGCAGAAGTATAAAGAGACTTTCGCTTCGGGAATTGAAATCGACCGTAAAAGTCAACTGGCCGTAGATTCAGCCAGATGTCGACGGCTCGCGTGTTTATTCTGTCACCGCAACGCATCGTCACTACGCACGAGCAGCGTAATGATGAACTGCATTGTCTCTTAAGTCTGTGAAAGATTTAGGCAAATGCACTTGGAAGTCCCTCCCCTGAGAAAATATCATTTTTGTGAAAGTCCACCGTTAGTCCTTTTCGTCGATATTTTCAAGATGTGTATCTATTGAGCAGTCCATGCCATGCAGAAGCTTGTATAACCTTGTGTAACTGAAATAGCTAGTAGATAGATATATATTGAATCATTTATTTTCTCCCTTGTGTCTGCTATAGCTCTGCAGCATGCAGGCAAGCATATGGAGGACAGCATCGCTGCCTCCTACACCGCTCTGTTGCTGGGCTGCCTCTGCCAGGGCAGTCAGGTGAGAATACAAGAAACCCAGATAAACACAATATAATTGGAGATTCTTTTTATACCCCAGGATATCCGCGTTATTGATCATCCGCCTTTTCTGCCGCCCTCAGATAAATGTGACTACTGTGAGAGAGCATCTACCTAAAGGAGACTTCTCCATCATGACCGAAATGTTGAAGAAGTTCTTGAGCTTCATGAACCTCACCGTGAGTATAACAACTTGTGGGTATCAGTTGGGCACTATGATGCCGACAGTGTTGAGACTAAGAATATTAGAAGGAACTACAGACATGGAGAGAAACATGCTAAATATCAGAATTACGCAATGCCGACAAATGAATTGATTTTCCTCCGAAAAAGATGAACCTTCATATTTAAGTGATAAAATACTGGGACTGCGGTCTCCACTGGTTTTTTTTTTTAATTTTTGTTTTTTAAACACAAGTGTTGATGGAATCCTAAGCTCCAGGGGAATTGAATCGAAGATACAAAAAGCCACTTAATTGGACCCATTGAGCAAAGGCCCTTTTGTGCTCTGGTGTGGGCAGTTTAAACAAACATTTTTAATGGCCAGTGATTCTGTTTGCATTTCCCAATAGTTTCAAATAATTGCAACATTTTTCCACTCTTTTTCTGCACCTTCACTCGGCTCCTCTCTGAGCAACCAGCAGAAAATGGATTAAAAGGAAACCCTTTATTTCCGTTAATGGCGAGACTGAGAAATGCAAAATGACTGAAATAGGCTGTTAATATTAATATATGAAAGCCTCTTTGACTGTTTCTCATCTGAAACATCTCTCAATAGCTGCTTTAAACTCACTTCAACAGTTTCTAGTGGTACTTGGCTTCTATGAAATACTGTGACAGTAATGCGCCATTATAATACGAAATGTGATCAGTAAATTGTCAGCAAAATGTGGATGAATCTTATCTGTCCGAACGGCATAATTCAAGTGGTGATATGAATTCGGGAAACTTGATTTACATGTAATTCAAAGATTAATATAAACTGAACAGTTACACAGTCACAGATGTGCGTTTCGCAGCAGCTCTGACGGCGGGAACCATCTGCCTCAGAAATATCGCCTTTGAACAGAAGCTCCAGCATCCTCGCAAAATTTGCGAGGATGCGTCAACGCCTCACGAGTACGGTGGACCATGTTCGCGCTCTCACGCTTGTTTTGTTTTTTTGTCTCTCCCCCCTATTCTCTCTCTCTCTCTCTCTCTCTCCACCACACAGTGTGCAATGGGCACCACAGGACAGAAGTCCATCTCACGGGTCATCGACTACCTGGAGAACTGTTAACAGACAGCGAACTACAGCAAACACATTCTCTTGACTGCACATTAAAGGGATCCCAGGCTACTCCGGTTTCTCTCCCAGCCCCCGCCCCCCTCCCCCTACCTCTCCCCCCCCCCCACCTCCTCCCTCCCCGCCCAACAGGAACCACAAGGGGCCCTTGGAGTCTCAGCAGCATTCCCTTGACTTCACCTGATCACACGGACGTTGTGATTACTCTGAAATCTTCACAGATAAAGGCACACACTGATACGGAACACAAAAGTTTCCCCTCCCGACTGTGGAGCGCACAGCCTGAACCCAAGCCCTGCTAACGGACGGACCTGCAGATTTCTTCAGTTCCGGATTCATCCTCAGGTGGGAATCAGGCACAGACTTGGCTTAAATACCCTGCGAGCTTCTCCATAATCTGTGGAATGTCAAATGAAATGGCGCAGACCTCTTCGTGCGTCCCCCCCCCCCCCCCCCCGAAGGATTGGCAGTAACAGCCTCCCCCACCCAGCACCCCCCCCCCACCCCCCCCACCCCCGCCCCCCCGGGGAGGAGTCTCTTGTCCGCTGTCGGGTTTCTTGATTTGCGGTCGCTTAGCTGGAGTGCCGAAACCTCCGAATCGAATTTTATGGATCATTACATTTTCATCCCTGCTTATCCACGTCCAAGCCAAGGGTGAAATCATTGATCAGCATGAAAAACAATCATTTTCATGGGTGTTAGAAATGATGTCTCTATATGTAAAACTTGTGTGGAATGATTTTTTTTTTTTTTTGAATGCTTACATCCATTTTACCTTACATGTTTGCGGTTGGCTTGAATGTTTAAGGGAAAGAGAGTTTTTCAGCTTTGATTTTAATGTTTTTATTGTGCCCGTTAATTTTGTGAGCTTTTGTGTAGGCGCTCTCTCATTATATTTTTTATTTTAGATCGTTCTGTTTTCCTTGAGGGCATTTTTATTCCCCACGTTACGAATTGCTGTTAACGAAATCAGGACCGCGTGACACGCCGACGTTGGTAGGCTGTTCTTTATTTGTCTTGGTAAATGACACGATGTCACGACATTTGGACTTCCTCGTCACCCATTGTCAGTTTGCTCATATTTTAGTTCGTTTTAGATTATTTAAATTTCAATTAATTCAGCAGTGTGTAATTACAGTATGCATTTAAACCTCACAGGTATAACACAATGTGATGAATTACTCAAAGATGATGGTTGTGCTTCCTTTTCAATTTGTAATGAAGTTATTTTTTAATGTATTTAATTTAATAATTTCTCCTCCTGTGTAAATGCAAAGTCTTTACCTAGTGAGATGCCATTTGTGTCAAAAGTTCCACGACATGTTTTATTGTACCGTCCCTCCAGGATTTTGCAGAGTTCCTTCGTGCTCAATTTTGCAGCAGCTTCTCTCAAACATTTTAATGCAGTTTGCAGGGTTTTGTGATTTCTTTTTTTTTTGCTGTAAAGTTGCAGGATTTTTTTTTTTTTTTTTTTTAACCAGTTAAGGAGGAGCCATATATAATCACTTCCTGTTCGACCATACGTCACAGTTAACTGGATATTTTGTTTCTCATTGTCTTTTTTTAAAATTTTTTATCGAAGTTAGACAACATTTTTGTAGTCATGAAATGGACGTTTTAGAAATGCTTACAGGATTTTATGGGAGGATTTTAGCGAGAGGTTTTGTTCTCAGAATATTATCCTTAAAGACAAGATGACATTCTCTAAAAAAAAAAAACCAAAAACCCCAACTTTTTTTCAGAATTTTATTATTTCAAGTAGGGAACTTTTAAAAGAATAAATACATGTTTCGTGGGAACATTCTTAAAATGTTTTTAGAGAATGTTATCTTACCCGTTAAGAAAAATGTCAAAACAATAAAGAACATTGGGTAGATTTTGACCAAATGACAGAAAAGTAGACTACATTGGCAACATCTTATGCAAAAGAAACTGCATTGCATGCTTTAAAAAAAAAAAAAAAATTAATTCAACACAGGCTGTGTGTACCAAAATGAAGTGCAATCATGTAATTCAATGCCTGGCGTATGATGAGGGTGATGAGGGGAAGTGTGACGGCTTGTAGCCTAATTTTCATAAGACCACATTTCCCCCCAAAAAAACTATTTTTTTTTTCCTGGTCACCCGGCATTTGGTTTGAGGATAAGAGAGATGGTTGAAGAGCCTTGCTGACTTAACAGAGGAGGGCTTTTTTTTTTTTTTTGGATACATTTTTGGAAAGGCTTGTTAGTTTGTGCCGTTATTCCTTCAGTAGCGCTTCTGTTGAGTACTTTTGTGGTGGAGAATTTGCGAGCTCCCGCAAATTTCCCAGAGATTTGATTAAATGTGCGTCTTATTATTGTCATCGCAAGATCACGCTTTCCTGGAGGGACTGGTTTTAATCCGCCCCGTGTGACCCGGCTCAGTGGCGGGACACGGTGCAAAATTGACAGTTTTGGCTTAAACTCGCGAGACATTTCATCAACTCTTAACTGCATTCACTGAAACGGGATCTGTAATTTTATGCTGATGTTAATGGCGGGGGGGGGGAGGGAGGGGGGGGGAACTCATGTTTCTGTATGTGCAGCCACGTGCGACGTCACGTCTTTACTCATTATGTCACGATGTTTCTGTATTGGACGACGTGCATTCAGCTCCCCCCCCCTTTTTTTTTTTTTTTTTTTTTTTTTTTTTTTAATTTCTTCTACCGTGGTGTCATTTTACCTGTGATGAAGCACCTGAACCTTCGAAACGGCCTCCCGTCTTGTACTGCTCCCATGTACGATCACTGATCTGAACGACAGCCATACCTGTATAAACATGAGCGTTATCTGGTTTGTAGGGCTGCGGTGGGCGTCGCCGCAACTGTGTTTACTGTCGATTACTTTGCAAAGTTCTTTTGTCTGAATGGAATTTTAGAATGTAAATACTCCTGTATATAGCAGGTAATGGACATTTAAAATGCTTAGACTACTTTTTTTTTTTTTTTTTTCTTTCCCTGAAGCTGATATTTTTATTTTATACAATATTTCTGAGTTGTTTGGAAAAACAAAAATTGCAGGAAGAGAAAAGAAAAAAAACAAAAAACTGTTTGTACCCATTTCAAGGACGTTGTCTTTGGTTACATGTAAATAGTTGTATCTCCAAAAGGAAAAAAAAAAAAAAAAAAAAAAAAAGTTGCTACTTTCAGTACACTCCCTATGCGTTTTCTTCCTTCAGTTGTTTTCTGTCATTTCCAAACTTCTTGAGTTGAACGTTTTTGTTTTTTTTATGCATTCGGAGCTACGGGGAGGCGAGCACTTGACTGAACGCGAGTAACGTTCAGCTTCCTCTGAAGCTTTTATGTTTGCAGCAGCCGCCGAACGCCTTAAATTTGGTGCTCTGGTTTCTGCGGCCGTAACCCCGCCGCCGAGCCCGTGTACGCGCCAGGCGAGGGACGTGTGCGTGTGTAAACCCCCCCCACCCACCCACCTCCCCGTTTTTCCCTTTCTCGTCCCTGACAAACTGGCTGGGATGGAGTGAGAGTCTGGAGCGTGGACGGTATACTTAACGGCACTCAGCGGTGACAGCCCGTGGACGTGGTCCCTCAGCTTGACTGACTGCTGCATAATGGAAACAAAACATTCTTGTTGCGGTCGCAAGCCGGGAGTCAAACTTACAAATAGCTCGGGGAGCGAGGGGAATGTAGTGAAATGCTATCTGGCAACACACTGATTCCGTGCGGGCGACGGCCGTGTCGACCGTGATGCAACCAGGCGGGCACAAACGCAGCCTTCAAATCGGAAATGTCGGGAATTGTCGAAAACGGGGCAACGTGTTTAGTAAACATTGGAACAGATAACATGTGATTATGTCTTTTATGTCTCTGTTGCCCAACATGCAAATGGGTAATTAGACTCGGGGTTGTGGAGCACATTTAAATTCCGAAGAGCCGGAATGTTGAATGTAGACACCGCTGCCTTTCATCCACCTTCTATTCATTATTCATGGCAGTTGTGGGAAGTCACAGACAGCGAGAATATCCCCCCACCCCCCACCCTCCTCCCCTGTAATGATCAATGTGGCACGGAAGTGGATGAATAAACGCACCGAGGAGAAACGTTTTCAATACTTTTAACAAGATTGGTAGGGTGTCCTCTGCTGGTTAAAAAAAAAAAAACTGCGGGGGAGGGAAGAGTGGAGGAGAAGAGGATGCAGAGCAGTGGATTACCGTTTCCCACCTGTCAATCAAAAGCCTCTCGGTGTAGCTGCACAGCCTAAGGCGGAGAACTACAACTGATTTTTTTTTTTTTTTTAAGCTTCCCAGCATTCATCCTTTCATCCTCCATCCGTCTCTGGCCACAATTTTTCCCTGCCTCGAGTCATTTGTCTTGTCGGCCTTTCCTCTCTCCCCCCCCCCCCCGTGCATCCGCGGCTTTACTTTTTCAGGAAGCATTATCTTCTTGTTTCTGTGGTGTTTTAGTACAAGATTTACTCCAGCGAAAATGAGCTTTTTGATTCCATTTGATGATTTATCTGAAGCTCTGTTGTGTTTTGAAGTGATTGAAAGCTTGATTAGCCTTTAGATTAGGTTTTAAGTGTCGTCTTGTTTGATCTTTAAGGCAAAAATGACACCAGGCCTCAGTGCCACTAGGTGGCGTGAGTATTCAGCCTCTGACCAACTGAAATGTAACACACACACACACACACACACACACACACACACACACACACACACACACACACACACGCGCGTATCTCATCAGTAGTGCTGCCCACTGATTTCCCCTTAAGCACTCGGCTGTCTTTGGAGTCGCAAAATGCGCTCGTCTCACGGATGCAGTAACATGCACGCACACAGCGTGCATGCCCCGGAGAGAAGTGAACCATTTATGAAGAGGCTCAATAGGTGTCCTGCTGACCATTGACGCCCTTATTTACTTATATGAAGGTGTTACAC
This sequence comes from Embiotoca jacksoni, assembly GCF_022577435.1. Classification (NCBI taxonomy): domain Eukaryota; kingdom Metazoa; phylum Chordata; class Actinopteri; family Embiotocidae; genus Embiotoca; species Embiotoca jacksoni. The sequence goes on from NW_027185252.1 coordinate 6,185,777, forward strand.
GACGGGAACATGTGTTCACGTGTACTAAGACATGCAACACAAATGGGACTCGTTCAAGTCTGAAGTCTTTGCAGCGCTTAGTGCTTTTTAAGGCAGTTATTTAGGTGAAGATATATATATATATATATACACATGTATATAAAGGACTCCTGCAAATGTCTTTTCCCTTTCAGAGATGTTTTAGTTGTATCACAGCATTTCTGCTTTTCAGATGTAGCTCTCCAAGGTTTCACATCCACTCTCTCTTATATAAACGAAAGCATTTGGACAAAGAGAAAACTACTGCAAGAAGTATTCTCATCCATTATCCAATATATATATAAAAAAAAAAAAAAAAAGCTTGATTTTCAAGAGAATCTCATGTTTTATCGACACTATTCTTCATGTTAAACCAAGAACCTTTTAATATTTACCACAGGACGTTCTATCCAAACGGCAACCGTCTCCCATTTGTTTGTGAACTGTTATTCTGCAGCCACGATTTCGGTATTTTGCCACCTTGCTATTTTGCAGCCAGAGGGGACCATATTTGGACGAGCTGGGGAGGAGTGAGCGGTCGAACTCGCTCAATTCGATTTGGAAGCTGAGGGGCACTACGTCCTGCCCATCGATCACGGAAACCTGACTGCATCGCAGGCCTGTCGATCAAAGAGACAAGCCCGCAGAAATGCTGCTTTTTGAGGCCTAATTTCTAATTAGTGACGGGATTATTTTCGGATGGACCACCAGCAAACTCGTAAGAAGGAGTGACTTTAACGAATCGCGCCAATAATGACTTGTGGAAAGAAATGTACTGACTTTGTATTTCATGATAGAAGTTGAATGGGAGTCGATGGAGCCGGAGCCTTTTTTTTTTTTTTTGGAGCCAACCCCTAGTGGCCATCGGTGGTATTGCACTTTAAGGCAGTTCTGCGTTTGCCTTATTTTCCAGACCCAGAAGCTACATCCACTCTTTTACACAGTCGAAGGTAAAGTCACCCATCGTCTCATCTTTCTTATCCGTCTGTTGTCCCGTCCGTCCGTCTTACGAAAGTACCGACGTGTTGAAGTACGCCTTAAACGCGTATGAAATGTAGTGAGGAAGTGACGTGTAAGTATAAAGTATTGAGTCGAAATACGCGAGTACAAGTCGCTTGGATTTGTGCGTAACGACAGCGTTCGACTAAATGCGCTGTGTTACCCTTCGCCGCCGCTGTTAAAGCGCCATCCGACTCGCAGCGCTCCCTATTTGTACGTCAAGACAGTTCGAGTCGGAGGCTAAAACGGCGAAGCTGAACTGAGCGCGTTATCTCGAAACCGCAGGAGAAAACCAGAACCGACCCCCGAGCATCGCGCTTTCCGCTAAATGCACGTGACCGGAAAGCCGAGCTGGCGGTCGGTGATTTGTGTACAAGCTTTTGCTGCAAAGAATTTATTCAAAACAGTTTGCCGCCGGTGCTGCCTTATTGTGCCGCCACAGCACCCTGTGCTCTGCAGCCTCAACGGATGCTTTTCACTGGTGTCTTGTTTACTCACACACACACAAACAAACAAATAAATCCGCAGGTACACACGCAGTCAGCCAGGCATGTGAAAAAAAAAATACACACAGTCCCTGGAAAACACCACACAATGGAAGCAGCGGACAAAAGCACAAGAGTAGGTACACGTGTATACAAATACACTCGCATTTCAACAAACCGAAGCGTGTCCCGCTCCGCTCCCACACGTGCAGGGAGAGACGCCCTCGTTCAATCTCGCCCCTTTAAATCAGTGAGTGACGGGGGGAGGGGGAGGGGGGGGGACAGAAAGACTCACCGGCCCCCATCTGTATTCCTTGGTGTGCGTGACCTGCACTCTTAATGGATGGGCTTTGGTCCACGGGCGGGGGCAGAGCAAGAAGCGGTGGTGTTATTACCCGACACAGCCTGCGCCTTTTGCTATTCTCCACCTCCAGGCTCAGTGGAGCCTTCCTTCTTGTCTGTGGCGGCAGGGTGGAGCCCGAGGAGTGTTGTTGTGCGAGGTTGGCGGGGTGCCTGTTTGTGCGTTTATGATTGCCCCCCCCCCCCCCCCTCTCGTCTGTGTGTGCGTGTACACGGGGTGGGGGGGGGGGGGGGGGAGTTGATCTCGAATGGATGTTCTTCCATCGGCTGCGAAGAGATTCTTTCATGTTCATTCGCTGACGCACAATCGGTGCACAATATTTGTGCGTTCTGCACAAAGTAAAGAAAACTCCCACAGCGCTCACAAACGCCGTCAGACTGCACGTACACAAAGCAGCGCAATCTCTTGACTTTTATTTTTTTTTAGCATTATCGGGGCACCGAGCACCGAGCATCGGGGCACCGAGCACCGAGCATCGGGGCCCGAGCACCGAGCACGGGTGCGAAAGCCTTCTTGTTTTTCGTTAAAATGTTCTCAGTCGTTCTCGGACGCGAGACGTTCTTATTCTTTGCGTAAAGCGATTTGCCTTTTCGGAGGATTTATCATATTCAAAAACTCGTGAAAGTGAACAGATATGTGTCCCGGCGAAAAATGTCGTATTCTAGTGGAGTCGCGAGTGGGCGTGGCCAAACGGCTCGAGAGCGCCCCCTAAAGGGATGTCACGAAATCCGGCGGACACGTGTGTCACACCTAGACGCGCAAAAAAAAAAGTGACGTTGCACCGTTACGTCAACTCGACAGGAAGTCCACCATTTTGAATTTAGTCGCCATTTTGGCCGATTCTGACACGTTGTACTTTGTCGAACTCCTTCGAGGGATTTTGTCGCACCGACTTGGATTTAGGTTCTATGGATAGAAAACATGTTTGGGATTAAAAGTTATCAAAATAATTCGTTTTCATCGATGTGTGTGCCCGTGAGAGGCGCCCATTTTGAGCGTCTCGCCATGAAACTACGAGTTGCTTTGAATCTGATGTACATGGACCGACCTTCTCCAAACATCACAGGTATGATAACAGCCCCGCCCTGAAGACACCTGTGGGGTAATATTCGCTCATAGTCATAGCGCCCCCTGTTGGCCGGTGGAAATGACACTTTTCACACTTTCACATTCTGCGTCGAGCCGGTTGATCACATGAACGTAAAGTCGGGTCACAATAACATAAACACGTAGTCGATGATATATTGAGATGTTCGTTCGACTTTGTCAATGGGCGTCGCCGTGACGATGCGGCAAAGTTTGATGTCTCCCCGCGACACAGGAAGTTGATGTTTAAGGTCAACGGATGCTTGAAACCTCACGAAACGTGTCGCATACATCCGGCGTGGTGAGACCATACATCTGACATGTGTTTTGCGAGTGGGCGTGGCCAAACGGCTCGCTGGCGCCCCCTGCTGGAGACAGGAAACGAGACAAAAATAGCAACTTTAAGCGGGGGTACGCGGTCCCTCGCGCGCTGCACGTCGGGGAGGCGGCGCGCGGGAGTGCGAGGGCCCGTACATCACTGCTTGCAGTTTTAAGTCATTGTTGTTTTTTTCTTTTTACACAAGTCATTGAGGCTCGTGTGTGTGAAAGAAAGCTAAGGGCTTGAATACCCAGTGGCAGACACATACATGGGAAGCTGCATGTAGTAACTCTTTCCATGCACCTGCACAGTTGTTGACCTTGTAGTGTACTGGCTGTGCAGGCAAGACTGCACAACATAGCACAGAGATGTCTGCAGAGAGCCAACACCCACGTGATTTTCCATCACGTGGACCCTCATTGACCTTGTTGTGTATTCGCAGACGTGGCCAGTATATTACCATTTGTGTGTGGGCTGAGTCACAAGAATGTTATGAGGCGTTCAGGGACACTTGCTCATCTGTCATTCCTGAAATCATCCAAAAAAGGGAGAGAGAGAAATTTGGACACAATCACCACATGTACTTTTCTTTATTTGTAAAGGTTGATGACATGCAACAGTGATTTGATTACATTTTTATATTGCGTTTTCAGGGCACTCAACATGTTGAGACCTCACGGCATGCTGTGTAGGAACCATAGACACCCTTTTATAAGAGGGCCGCTAGGCGTTGGCTCCAAAAATCTTCTGGCTCCATAGACTCCCATTCAACTTCTCATGAAATAACACGTTAATATAGTTTTCCCACAAGTCAATTTGGTGTCTTTCGCTTCGTTACTCTTTAATTTTCTGTCTGTCCTTATGAAAATTATCCCATCATTTATTAGATATTAGAACTGGAAACTCTGGCATTTTGGGGGTGTTTCTGTTCGATTGAAAGGCCTGTGGGGAACTCGTGCTCCACTATTGGTGGACAGGGCATTGTGTCCTTGGGTTTCCAATCAGATCGAGTCAGATTCATCACTTGCTCGTCCCCAGCTCATCCAAATATGGTCATTTTAGGCTGCAAAATAGCAAGACGGCGACGGCCATTGTCTGAACTCGAGGCTTGACGAGTAATGTCACTGTTGGTTGCTGCTTGGGAAGAAACCAACAACTCAACAATTTCCCAACTGATGTCAGAGATAGAAAGCACAAACTAGATCCCTGGTCCCTCAAATTTGAACCAGGCAGTTTGAGTATAATTTATCTTGTCTATCAATATCTCAGAGGAATCTTACATCCCCCGCCCTCCAAGATGCCCTCCTGTGCTTATAGTTTATCCTGCAGTGTATTGTAGCACATCTATTTTCACAGTAGATAGGAGATAATGGTGCAGAACAGTTCCAGGTTTTCTTCTGTGCAAGATTATTTCTGCCAATGGTTTTTAAAAGGTGTAGGCCAGTAATTTAGTGTTTCACTCAAGAAACATATTTTGAAAAAGCATCAAGTAGCCTCCCAAAAGCACAATTCTTAAGCAAGAATGTAGGTATTTTTGAGGATTCATTTTATTATTGAACAACTACAGCGCTCTCAGTCAATCCAAAATGTTAATAAACCTCAAACCTGAATATTTAAGAAAGTAAAAGTGAGGTTTTGGGATTCTTCAGAGAATATATTTGTGTGCACAATTATTGGGCAACTATTAGTGTGCAAAATTATTATGCAACTAAATGAAAAACGAAAATGTTCCCATCTCACTTGTTTATTTTCATCTGTTAAAGTGAGAATAATAAACAAACAACTCAAAATTGACAGATAAACATTTCTGAAATTACAAAAAAATAAATTAAAATTAAATTTAAAATAAATCAGTGACTAATATAGCCACCCTTCTTTTCAATAACAGTAATAAGCCTTCCATTCATGGATTCTGTCAGTTTCTTGATCTGTTGACAATCAGCTTTTTGTGCAGCAGCAACCACAGCCTCCCAGATACTGTTCAGAGAGGTTACTGTTTTCCTTCAAATGTAAATCTCCCATTTAAGAAGGGCCCACAAGTTCTCAACAGGGTTTGGGTGAGGTGAGGAAGGGGGCCATGTCATTATTCTTTCATCTTTAAGGCCTTTACTGGCTAGCCATGCAGTGGAGTACTTCAATGCATGCGATGGAGTGTCGTCCTGCATAAAAATCATGGTCTTCTTGAAAGATGCAGACTTTTTCCTGAACCACTGCTTGAAGAAAGTGTCTTCTAAAAACTGGCAGCAGGTTTGGGAATTGATTTTGAGTCCATCTTCAACCCGAAAAGGTCCAACTAGCTCATCTTTAATAATACCAGTACCCCACCACCTTGCTGGCGTCTGAGTCAAAGTGCAGCTCTGTGCCCGTTACTGATCCGGCCACGGGCCCGTCCATCTGGTCCGTCGAGAGTCACTCTCATCTCATCAGTCCATAAAACCTCTGAAAAATCTGTCTTCGGATATTTCTTGGCCCAGTCTTGACGTTTCAACTTATGTGTCTTGTTCAGTGGTGGTCGGGTTTCAGCCTTCCTTACCTTGGCCGTGTCTCTGAGCACTGAACACCTTGTACTTCTGGGCACTGCAGGTAGGTTGCAGTTCTGGAATATGACAGCACTGGAGGATAATAACTTCCTGGTAGCTTCACGTTGGATTCTTCTCAAATCTTTGGCAGTTAATTTGCGTCTTTTTTTCTCAACACGTTTCTTGCGACCCTGTTGACTATTTGCAACAAAACGTTTGATGGTTCTGTGATCACGCCCCAATATCTTGGCAATTTCAAGAGTACTGAATCCCTCTGAAAGACTTTTTACAATTTTTTGCTTTTCAGAGTCAATTAAATCTCTTTTTTGGTCCATTTTGCCTGAGGAGAAGAAGCTGCCTAATAATTATGCACACCTTGATATAGGGTGTTAATATCCTTAAATGTAACTGTTGCAACAGAGACAAAAACAGCAGTAAAGTTCAACAGCAGTGGAGAAAGTTCTTCTTCTACTACTTATGATTCAAAACTTGCTTCATTCAAAGGCACAACATGGTAGTAGAAGCTATGCAGCACATCCACAAACATCAATACTGCAAAAAAATATTAAATAATGAACACTGGAGCAGATGAAAACATGATACATGAATATATCTTGGATCATAAATATTGATTGCCAAGAAATGAATATGTATCCTTTTTGCAAATGAACCCGCTAATTAAGTTACACTTAAAATGACCACTCAAACAAATTGTGGAGTCTGTGATAATCTGTACAAAACAATTGGAAGTCATATACCCAAAGTAAAAAAACATAAAATCTCGACTTTATTTCAATTTTTTTCTGCACTTGAACCCGTGTTACTCTCATCTGCCATTTTGTTTTCAGGAATGGAGATACATCTTTCGTTAGTTTAGATGCTAACGTGGGACAACAAGCTGTCTAACAGTAAGTTTACACCGTTTATTCTAAAGCTCTATTGGCACTGTACTGTGTGACCTTCTCATAATTATTTTCTAACTCTTTTGTACATGCTGTTTTCCTCAAATAAACTGCTCACTAATGAGCTGGGTGACATGTTTACATGGGAAATGTCGGTGTTCAGAGGCGTTAGCTTGTAGGGAGGGGAGGTTATAATGGTACTTCAATCAGGAAGTCAGTAAACACGTTCTCTGTGAGAGCTGATGGTCAATTTTTTTTTATTTCACTTTATTAATGCCCGAGGGGAAATTTCTTCACTACAGCAGGGGGGGCTCTCAGGGGGGAGCTGCTGCAGCAGGCTGCCACTAGCGCGGCGCCAGGTAACCTGACCTGAGGTGCATGTTTTTGGATGATGGGAGGAAGCCGGAGAACCCGTAGAGAACCCACGCAAGCACAGGGAGAACATGCAAACTCCGCACAGAAAGACCAAGAACCGGATTCGAACCCGGAACCTTTTTGCTGTGAGGCGACAATGCTAACCACTTCACCACCGTGCCGCCCTATTCAGCTGCCCGTGACACTGATTTGTGTGAGATTGAATTTGTGACTGGCAGAGAGTTAGAGGGATTGTCCGTTGTCTTTCGGGAAATTCTGCTGGTGTCTAACCAAGGAGCTATTTCAATGTCAACAGTGTGCTTTACAGGTTTTTGTTGTTTTGGTGTTGACTTTGTTGTGCTGTAGCCTCGGTACTTTAAGTTTTAATTGTGAGCAATTCCAGGCAAGGTTTTCTCAGTGTCCTTCTAATTGTGGGATGCTGCAATACCTGTAGCTACCAATAAAAAAAAGCAAATTTTATATATATATAAATTTTTAATGTAAAATTTATATATATATCACAAAATATCAATTAAAGTAGACGCAGTCTACATGGTCTACATTGCAGTCACCATGCCTCTCTGTCCCTTTTTTGTTTTCCCCTTCTAGACTGTCCGTCTCTCTCCCACTACGTTCTGTCGTGTTCTTTTCTCTCTCTTATATATTTCTTTCTCACTTTTCCTGGCTGGTTTTGTTGCCGGAGATCTAATAAATGCCAGTGTGAAGCATTTGAGGGCATGCCAGCCCAACAAGCAGAGACACCTGTGGCTTAAAAACAACAACAACGGCAAATCAAAACCATCAGCAGCACACGCCTCTAAACGGAGTTTGAAGACCTCCCTTTTTCCGGTCTAATAGTCCCGGTGATACTTCCCTCGAGGCTGCCGTTCAGCTAAGCAAAACCTTCAATGCAGCCCCGAGAGATGACGAAAGGCGAAAAAGGGCTTTCGATACTGAAGCTGCATTTGATGGCAAAGTTTTAGTTGCATTATACATTAGCGGTGGCTTTATCTCCCAGATGTGATTACACTTGTGCCCAGATATTTCACCAACATGGAGAAAAGCCCACAAACTAAAGGTGCTCATAAGCAGAAAAGAAAAAAAAAACAAACAGCTGTGTCAGACAATGCCGCTCCCAATTGGCAGATTTATTCTTTTTAAGGGTAGGAAGTATAACAGACCGGAGAGACTCAGTATTTGCATTATCTTGCATAATTGGATCTCTGAGTAATTTGAAAGGAATTAATATTAATCTGTTCTCGTGGCGGGATGCCCTGTAAGGCTGTAGCGCCTGAGGGAGAACACACTGCGGAGATCATGCCAAGATCCTCTTCGAGCAAAACATTCGGTATCATCAGAAAAGTGGTTGAACTGTGCTTTGTAGGGTTTGACTCGAGAGCCCTGGAGAGCTTCAGCCTCATGGGGGGAGGTAATAAAGCAGAACTTCACACCATCCTTCAAATCCGGAGCGTTGTTGGGGTATGTTCGCACACTGGGCTGTTTTCATAACAGCTCAGAAAACAGCAGCAGGAGCTGTGACAGGGAAACTGGTGTTTATGAAATGCAGGCTACAGATTTTTTGGAAGTTACTGCATATAGTAGAGCCATTTTTTTTTTTATGAACACCACAATCCTGGGAGGCTGTAGTACTTTGCATTATAGCCTGCAGAGCTCAAAGCAGAAAAATGATATCTCCTTTTCGTGTACTTATATTCTATTAATAGCAGCCTTGTTGCCATTTCTGTAAATGACTCACTGTAAAGTAAACAGATATAAGGACGTTAACACGTGTTTATTGATGTTTTTCAACAATCATAACTTCCCCTGTCAGTACCTGTGTAAAACAGCTCCTTTATGGTTGATGATAACTCAGTATGACATCGTTGTGATCATGTTTATCAATGTTAAAAACTCATGCAGACACGTTGAGCGCCGAAGTTTAATTTTGGCAAAAGTACCGTTACCAGACTATTTGGTCAGCTGAATGCTGTGACCTCCTGTATCCATTTCACATTTAAACCCCTCGCTTCAAATTAAAAGCCTTCCAAGGTTTAAGAGGCATGGAAATGAACATGAATAGTTATCTGTCTTTCTATGGGAATACTCATTATAGCTGCTTTAAACACTTGCTGACAACTACATTATAGTAACTCACACTTTTTTTCATGTTTGTATACTACTGATAAATAACACTTAAATGTTTCCAGTGAGTACGTTGAATAACTGCCCATAATTTTATGCGACAATTATTCATATTATGAAAAAACAGGTAAGCCTCCTTTGGTAATATAGGTAACCCTTTTCCTTCATGGAGGACTGTGATACCCTGGAGATGCATCATGTCTGCTGCGAAGGTAGTAGAACAAGAAAAAGGGAAAAACAAGGAACAAAAGAACTGTGAAACTTTTTCATAGTTTAAAAAACCAAAAATAACAGCTTATCTCCTGAGGGTGAGGAAAAGTTTGTGGTTATGCTTATAACAAAGGAAAGCATCGATTTGGGAGTGTTTTGCCTTCTCAGTCGCTAAGTGGAATATGTTTTGTATTCTGCCTGAATTGATTTGTTGCTGGATTGCTTAGGATTTTCTTAACACACTAAACTGAACTCACCTGCTCATAGATTTTACTCAGAGAAACTTTTTTTCCTTCACGACCCTGTTTTGGATTTTGGATTTTCCTTTAAAGCTGATGACTCTTGCACACAAGCACTTTATTCCCTGTGTGAGTGTTAACAGTGAGAGCGAGGCACATTTTCAGGCTGATATCTCCCAAGTGGAGATTTTTGCTTCAAGCCTTACTGACTGTAGCTGCATGACAACGCTACAGCTTATTCTGATTTCTACAGTATTTGAGTGTTTCTAACCCAAGTCCTTATTGCTTAACCCGAAGTCCTGCAAGCAACTTTTGTTCTTTTGTATTCTTCATTAAAATCCTAATGTCTTTCAGGTGGAATCCAGGGAGAAAGTGCAGTGATTCTGAAATGAACGCAGGCTCATTGCAGTTTATTTTGAACTTCAACAACACCTAGAAACTTGTATAAAGTAAAAGACGGTTCACCAGACAGATTCTTTAATGGTGCGAAGAGATGAACCCTCCAGGCATGTTATACCACTCAGTTCAGCGTTGCTATCTTCTGTATTTTCAACTAATTTTCCAGTCCTCACCGCTTGGTCAGAGGCACATTATGAGGAAATGTAAAATTCAGCATATGCTGCAGAGAGCTCCTCCACAATCAAAATTAAATCACGGATTCATTTAAAAAAATAATGACTCTTGCTTATTTTATGTATCTGTAATTCAAATTTGTAAACATGACTGAGTTTCCTCAAGGCGACAAATCAAAGATTCACGATTTTTGATCTGTGATGTAATTCACAGTTACCAAGAGACTAAATTATGAATATCCACAATTCCTGAAATTATAGAGGGGGAGTTTTATGTGGATTTGGTGTTAGTGGGGAAAAAGGACCTTGTCTCAAGAAAATCACTTGAACTTGTTGAGAATAAACTGAGCAGGAAATGACAAAACAAATGGCACAAAATATGTACTTACAAGAAAATCTCCCTGTGATCATGTTAAAAAAGTTATTAGCCATATGTTTACCAAGTCTATTCTTTGTTTAAATCTCATTTGAATGTGAAACAATTTTGTTTGGAGCCATAGTTATGATGAAAAAGCAACAAAATAATAATGTTTTAGGGTTATTTAAACACAATTTTTCTTTTTAGGCTCAACAGTTTGCACTGGCATTTGGCAATTATACAGGAGGAAATCTACCGCAACCACAGACTGTATATAATAGATCGTAACAGAATCAGAGATGCCATTTCCTTCTCCTGCAGCAGCTGCTTTAATATACAATGATGCAAGTGAGAAGACATGGAGTAAAACAAGTCTCTTTTTTAATAGGAAATACTGTCACCGTCTTGCTCTCATTATACCTGTTACTCGTTCTCTCTCCACTATAACCCACTGCTTAAGTCACACTTTTTTTTTCTTTTTCTACAGGTTGTTAAAAGTCACTCGAGATAATGTAAGAAGTCACTGTCTGAATTAATGGAGATTGTTTCGGGGAAAAGTTGGAAATTTAAATACGTCCTTGAATATACTGAGCATCATGTGGCATGTGGTACACATTGTCTTCCTCTGCAGTTTGGAAAGATAAATTAAATAATATTCACTGCACCAAAAGTGGAAGAGCTGTTGTGGATGTTTGAGGAGAAGAAGCTATTTCGATGGTGGAAAGTTTGGCTGGATTGGTGACTGGTTTGAAGTTGTTATGGGCATCATAATTGTTTGGTATAAAGAGTAGCTCCAAAGCTAGTTTATTGTTCTTCGTATACGTTTTACTTCCAAACTGTTACTTACACTTCTCCCTACTTCATACTTCCTTCTTCCCTTGCCATTATAGATGTCAAAATAAAAGTTCCATAACATATTTTAACAGTTTGCTTAGAGTCTTTTTCAACATATAAAACATATTCACGCCTGGTACATTTGTGTGTTCTTTGAATACTAATACTAACACACATGTTCAGCAGGTGTAGTTGTTTTGCCACAACTCCTCGGACCTGTTTTGTGTTCAACATTTCCCCGTATGAGTCATGTCGTACTGCATCCACCTACAGGATGTCTTCAGTTTCTCTTCATGGTTCCCGCCACATGACTCACACGCCCACCTCACCTATTCCTAATCCACCAATCAGTGTCAGTGTATTTATACCAGCCATCTTCCCACTGTTTGCTGATTGTTTTCACACCGTTTATGTTTTTTTCCGTTCTCTGTTACCTTCCTGCTCAGCATCTATGTTGCATTTTGAAATAAACCACCAAAACACTGGGCATACACAAAATATATCCCAAACTGATGGCAATCTGGTTAGCTTTCCTGGACTTTAGTCATGCACCAAAGTATTAGATGAATTTTGATTTGTTTTTGATTATTTTCACGATAACTTCTTATAACTCAGTTGTTGACATTTCACTTTGAACCACAATGTAAATCTCATAGTGACAGAAGAGGAGCTACCAGGGGCTTACTAAAGCAAATAAGGACTAATCCTCTTGGTACCATGACTTTTAATAAAAAAAAACTGCGTAGTAGTACATCTAACATTATTTGAAATATACAGGCCAATATTGCCATAGAGCCATGCTGCCAGTGTAGCTTAAAAATAGCTTTTTTTCTTGTCCAAACTTATAGTTTATCAGTGACCTTTATGCTTGTTGGCCTCGATGCCATCATAAACTGATGAATGATCAGATTAAACACAGATGGCCTGGTCAACTTGAAACATTTGAAAGATGGAGTGTCTACACATGCAAACATATTGCACTGTTTTTCTAATGCGCAGCAGCAGCGGCAGACAAAGAAACAAATGTGTTTGGAAAAGCTGACAAATGCCTGGAACAAATGGACTGAAAAACATTTGTTTTAGGTGGCTGCTGTGCATTTTACATGTACAGTGATGAACAACCAACCACCTACGAAACAGGGTTCTGTATCTTCAAGTAGCTTTTGCACTGCATTTGTGACTTTCGAATGTACATAATTAAATGCACTTAGAAATGACGACCAATTAGGCTTTGTAGCAAATTTATATTCACCTTATGGCAAGAAATTAACATGAAAAATATGAACTCACTTCACTGTTACATCGCACCATGCACACGACCGCTCCGGGGATCATGAACCTCTGCAATGAACACGTTAATTGATATGAACTACGTCTGAGCCGAAAGGCCTCGGGGGGTCGAAAGGAAAGATACGTTTGTCTGGGTACCATCCCGACCATATCTCTGGATTGAAGTACCAGAAAAGAAATCGGCCTTTGGTGAGTCAGGAGCCCATTAATGTGAAAATGTGATTATGTTACAACCCTCATTTAGTCTTTTTCGCTCAGTGAATATCAACCAGTGAGAGGTCACTCTGCCTGTAAAGGTGAACCTATCCATCCATCTTTCAGTGTTGTTCAACATAATCATTGCTGACACCCACTTTGCAGCACCATTTTAAGAGTGGTGTTGAGCCTGCCAGGCATAAAAACATTTTAAACTGAGGTCTCCGGTGTTAAAGTGGCTTTGTTGTTTTTTAATCCATGCATGACTAAAAACATTTGCATGGTAAATTCACAACAACAATGTGTGCCTCCCTTGCTCTCCCTAAGCTCCTGCTTGTATTGACTCAGCCTGGTAGACTTTGCAAAGTTCAAGTAGAGTTTCCACAATCTCTGCTCTGATTTTCCTCTGTTGTCCAGTCAGAGCTACACCCGATCACCCCCCTCTCCCCCTCACCCAATTATGCACTGGGGGAAGGATACATTGCCATTTTCTAACTTCCTAATTCTCTTCTGTCTCTGTGTCTCCACTATTTTTCTGTCCTATTTCCTCAACCATTCTTATTCACTCTCACAATCACACTGGCTGCAGTGTTTTCAATCTCTTTTTTTCCTTTTCACCTCTTCCTCGGATTCTGACAGCACACTGACAGAAAGAGTATTGCCGTTGGCTGCTGAAACAAGAATCAATGTAACATATTGGACAGAAAAAAAACCTGTCCGCTAGACCTTGCCCATACACATATTGTAACCCTGTCTCAAAAATGTCATTCCTTAGCAATTAAATTACAGCTTTTGAATGAAAAATGATTGTGCTTGGACTTTGTTTTCTTTAAGCATTACAAAGAAATGTCAAAACATATTGAAAATTGTAGTTATAGTCATATTTTTTTCCCCTAAAACATCTGATCTTGCGGTACAATATTGTTGTCTTAACTCTCTGTGGTTATGTTCAGGCACTCGGAGTATTTGATTGAGGTAAGGGAAAGTTTGTGGTCCAGTTTAATGTTAAAAAAAAAAAAAAAAGTCCTCTGTGACCTGAGACAATGCTTTTATTTAGATTTGGTCAAAGCCACTTTTGCTTGCTTTGTTGTCTCAACCCAAACACAGACGGAACTCCAGGTGCAAACACCAGCCTTATGTGTGAGAGTTGTGCATTTTATTCCCCTTTCATTGACCCAAAGCACCTCCTGCTGATTAGGATGCAATTCCACCAGCAACCGATATGCCTTTGGGAAAACAATCTAATTTGGATTTCTTGGAGACAATTACATTATTCCTGACCCTGCTCTGCTCTTCATTCTCCATTCGTCCACCAGATTTCCTCAGATTTTTTATCTTGTCCAGTCACCTGGCTCCCCGATCCACCTGCTTTGCAGTCACCCCTGATCTCCCGATCTTCCCCGCCCAATAGCGCACCTGTTCTGTTATTTGAGCCAGTTACACTTTCTTCCTGTCAGATTGTGTGTCTCTCATTGCTGTAGATTCTTGCACTCGCCACCTTGGCAGTTGCCTGTGTCTGCACCTGCCTGCTTATAAACCTTTAACTAATCCTCAATTGAAGTCCTTTCACTGCATCTGCCTGCGCGACTGTTGATTTACACTTGCATCCTTCGTCCTGCTGCCCATACACGCACCGTCATGATGTACGTTGTTACCATATTTATGTGGCCTTCTTTTGTGAGTGCATCATTTCTTTATTTTTCATATGAATGCTCTCTGTTGTCCTCTAAGTGTGCATTCTGTGTGTCTCTTTGGTTATTTGTGGTAGTCATGGAAGCGGCGGCAATTCAGGGAACTGAAGCCTTTTGTATTCTTTCACAGTTAGTTGCAGTTGGACATAAGGAACAAACATGTTACACACGAGACCGAGATCAATATTATACCCCTCTGTCATCCTTTTATCCCCTTCTCCTTACACACATATGCACTATTGATGCTCCCATCTCTTTTAATTACCTTCTCCAACAGAGCTTCAGCTCTGAAATCACCCAGTGGACCACGTGTCTCTGGGGAGGACTGGGCTGGCCCCCTGCTGGGATGCTGCATCTAATTTCAGGCCTGCCAGGCTGTTCGGTTTTTGGGGCGGTGATGACTGTGCACAGAGCACAGACTGACACTGTGGCGAGGGTTTAGTGACAGCAATAATGAAAGCAATGCTGCTGACCAATAGGTGTTGCTGTCAGATTTCAGAGGTTCCGTTGTAGCGTGAAGGACAAAAAGTGATTTGGATTATAAATATGAAGTACTGGTTTTCATTAGCGTTCAGATTCATTAGCTTTTTTTTTTTTTTTTACAAGACAGAAACAGGATGTTCAATGCTCTGCATGAAATCATAAATCAAAAAGCTAATTTTTTTTATTAAGGTCACCACACGAATGTCATAATCATCCCTGTGAATTAAAGATTAATTAGGTCAGATTTACTTTACTCAAATGTGAGCACTGGTGGACTGATGTTGATAGTGAAGATACAATTTGCATAATTTTGTAGGCTGTTCAAAAACACTTTGCAGACTTGATCCCTGGGGTTACAACAGAAGAATTGGTCTGTGATGTCATACTGTACGAGTGTTCAAAAGCACCTTCCACGTGCTTTGGTAAACTTAGGAACAGAGCACATGCGAATACAATAAGGTTTTGTTTGGTTGAAATTATAAACAAAGTTCAGCATCAGGCAGGCAGTCAACAAGTGCAAACAATTCCAAAGACAGGAAAGCAGGAATCATTAACTCGCAGAAGGATAAATAAGAGACGCTAGATTGTTATGGTGTTATGGTGAGACATTAGAAAATGGATGAGTGTTTGAAGGCAGGTATATTTACTGGGGAGCTGGTGAGACAATTGGAGCAGTAATGAATGCAGGCATGTTGGGATCAGGTGAGTGAAATGGCTCTCCTGCTAAAAGGCAGGAAATTATAAGGTCTGAAATGAAAGAAAATGTTAGAAACTGACAGGAAAGAGGACATGAAAAAAAAAAAAGCTAATTTATAAATAGTTCACAGACTCTCAAATCCTTAATAACAAATCCTACTTTTAGGGAGGAAAAAGAGGGGTAATCCTCTATATTGGCTTTGGTTTTCAGGTGTTTTGGTTTCCTCCGACACTCCAAAGACATGCCAGTTAGGTTAATTGGCAACTCTAAAATTGCCTGTAGGTGTGCATGTGAGTGTGAATGGCTCTCAGTATATACGTGTCAGCCCCATAATAGACTGGCAACCTGTGCATCTCTCACTCAGTGTGTGCTAGAATGATTCCCACTCTTCATCAGAATGAATGGGTGTAGTTAATGGATGAATGGAAAGGAATTTTCAGATTGACTTAACATGCATCAGCAGGCTTTTTAGCATTGCAACACAATGTTGGATATATATTACATGTTTCTCGTGTTCTCAAATCCAGTTTGAGTCAGATTTTTATATTCATGTAAACCTCAGTTTATTTTAAAGCAGCCCTAGATCATTTTCTGGTCACTTAGAGCAGCAAAACAAGCTTTAGTATTGATATATTGTCACCTTGTAAAGTCAATATGATGAATATGTTGGTGAATAGCTCCCTATTTACACATTCAGCAGACATGGAGTAACATTATCATTCATTTGGAGCTATGTTTTTGCCCCACTGGTGAACAGAAGTCCAATTTTCACTCACCTTGTAGCTCTGTTTTGATCTCCACTAACTCCTGAACACCCCCCCCCCCCCCCCCCCCCCCCAAAAAAAAAAACAACAACAACAAAAAAAACAACTGGCTCTTTAAATGCTCCACCACCACACCAACTAACTTTCTCAGTTAAGTTTGGTT
The DNA here is from genome assembly GCF_022577435.1 of Embiotoca jacksoni. NCBI lineage: Eukaryota > Metazoa > Chordata > Actinopteri > Embiotocidae > Embiotoca > Embiotoca jacksoni. The sequence continues at coordinate 6,202,458 of NW_027185252.1, forward strand.
TTGGGCAGGCAGCGCGCAGCAGGGTTTTCAGACTTTTCCAAACTGAAAACAGTCGCCTGCTGCGGCTGGAAGCGCCCATGGTGAGAGCAGTGACACTGAACCAAAAAAGTAAAGTTGATGGTTATTAAAAACAACAAACTAAAAGATGCTAAAACACAGTGTAAAATGAAGGTCTGGAATGTATGAAACAACAAAATAATTAGAAACTATCTCAATTTCAGACTCGTACATCTCCATGAATCAGCAAATTGACCATTTTCTTAATTAATCATTCCTAATTAGCTCCAAGTCAGGTGCTAAATGGCATATAAAGAATAATCAATCATGATATCCTTATATAAATCATTAAGCCTCCTTAAATAAAGTAATGCATCATGCTGAGTTTTGAAGGAATGCTCCATTACTTGACGTCCACCTCACTGTTGCGTCTTCTTACTAAACTGACAAATTAGTTCCTGAGTGTTTTTTCTTGCTTGCGACCATTCAGGCTTTTGTGCACTTCGTCCTTATATTCCTCCCTTTAGAGCTCAATGCTTACAGACTCACAATCAAGATGTATTGTTCGATTTAACTGTGTCATTGTTATTTTTGGCTGCATGCCTTTTTGTTCTCCCATGTTCATGATTTAATTTTAAACCTCTCATTAATTTTCTTGTCATCCCGCCTTGTCCCTCCCTTCCCCTGCCTCCTCATGCTTTATTGGTGTTCTGTCACTCAGTATGCCGATCACACCAACGCTCAGTGAGACGGGGCTTCACCTGGAGCTGTCCCGTAATAAGACCCGGAGTGCTCAACCTCACAGGTCCTTTGAAATATATTGTGCTCTCAGAAGACAAAAGAATTCAATTGCCATCAGGGAAAGAATCAGCTTTCATGTTTATGCTTCGGATGCAGTGATGATAATATCCACCCTGCAGTAAACTGGGATTTAATTGTCGAGAGAGAGAAAAAGAGAGAAAGAGAGAGAGAGAGAGAGAGAGAGAGAGGGAGAGAGAGAAAAAGAGAGAGAAATACTCTATTTTCACTGGGCTGGAGCGGAGAATTAGGTTTTGGTGTCCACGCGGTGATCAAGAAGCTCCACGGTGTTCAGTCAAACACACCGACTCAGCTCTGATGATTCTATCATGAAATTGACCTGGATATGTGGGATACTTTGATCCTGTGATAGCAGCGAATCAGTGTCTAATGAGACAAGCATCTGCCTCAATGCCATCTGAAGCCTATTTTTTTTCTTTTAGTATTGCAATAGAATAAGAACAAAAACAAGAGCATGAAACTTTGGTGAAAAGAATTTGAATTTTGTCTTATTCCAAATATATATTTTTTTTATAAAATCCCTTGATTCATGTCTCTGTCAGATAGAATTGCTGTATACATGGCACTAGATTGATTGTGCAATCAAACACTGCTGTTTTTGTTCCACTAGTCTTCATTGCTCAGTATGATTGAGGGTTTCTTAATGCTTAATTGCCATATATGCTACCACTGGAGTGAGTCCATGTCAATGAATAGAAGTAGGTAGGTAGGTAGGTATTTACTTTATTAATCCCAGAGGGGAAATTTTTTAAATTGAGAACAAAGGACTGAAATCCAGACTAATTTTGTTGACTATGCTAATTATAGCCATTATTTTGAAAATAGGCTAAATAAATAAATGCAAATCCTCACAATTGTACAATGTTGTACAACAAAATAATCAGTCTTAGTAAATTCCAAAACAAATATGTTAAAAAAAAAACACCTTGATGTGTGCAAATGTCTGAAAACAGAATCAAGGTCTCGCTTCAAAACTTGTCAAACTGCACAAAGATGACATATAGTTATTTAGGGTTTTTTGGGGGTTTGTTTGTTGTTTTAACATAGATTGCAACCCTAATTATAAACTGGATAAAGATTTGTTTGTTGGTTTCCTGTGTTTTTATTCAGCGTGACACTTGCTACTTTGAGTGCACAGGTGCGTCCACACTTACAAGTAATGGCAATTTACAATCCACTGTAAAGTACCCGGGTGTCGTACTGAACACTTCTCTGGTTGCGAAGCGGACAGAGAGGGGAGGGACCCGTGGGAGGAACCACGTACCTGTTTTCAAAATGGCGGTCGAAGAAGCAGCGGGTGTTGCAGTGCAAGTTGTACATGTCCACATCAAAAGATGTTTATTTTTCACTAAATACCACTGTGTTGTCGGACAGACGTCAGCAGCATGTTGACTGTGTGCATGAAACAGTGGGCACGAAAACACTGTATGTGCGCTACATGGACACAGAGGTTTCCCTAATATTGTAACACTTTGTTTGCAGCACCCAAGCGGTTTTTTCACTGCTCGTCAGCCTTAACTTTAAGCTTTGTTTTACCAATGTTTGGTGAATAGTAATTTAATGTATTTTCAAATATACTGTCATGATAACAGTCCAAACAATGTGAAAATGCACAGTTTTTGTCTGATAAATGCCCACCACACCCTGTCTGTTACCACCAAAAAAAAAAAAGCCCTCCATGGAAGTGGACAAAAAAAAGATAACATGGATGTGCACCAGCTTTGAAAGATGTGAAAGTTGCTCTGTCTTGTTTTATTAAAAATGTGCGCGTTTTTAAAATCTTTAAAAGTTCTTCCGAAAGGAAGGGGTATTATCTACAATATGTGGCTGGGAATAGTAAAAGAGAGGGCAAATTCATTCTGTCAAAGTGTTACACATCTCTATCTGTGATCTGAACAATGCTGCCAATGCAAAATTGGCGTCCAGGACGTGTCCTAAATGCCTTGATGAAGTTCACTCTGCACTGTTGCCCTAATGGTCTATTTCCTGAAAGATTTGTTTTGATTTGATGTGCTAGGTGGTCTCCGGCTTACTCCTGTGAACCCACTTACCAGCACTCCCAAACATCATTTGTAAGTATGATTTGGACAAGGCCTATGGTGCCCTTGTGAATTGCAAATATGTACAAACGGAGAATGCTTTTGAAACCTTCTGATTTTAGTTTCTTATTTAAAATCATTTTTTAGCTGTTGCTGACAGTAGCGAGATTACAGTATGCTGCTCAGATGTTGTGTTGTGTTACTGCTAAAGTTGAATACACATCAGGGGCTAGCGAGGCATAGAAGCAGCCCGCCATCTCCTCTGCTGAAACGTCTATTTGTTTTACTTCTCATTCTCAGGGCTTCTCCCCTCCACTCTCACTCTCGGATCCCGAGCTCCCAAAGTGAAAGCGGCACAGCAATCTCTGGGCTCATTGACTGTGGGGCCCGAGGGGGTTTTGTGGTAAAAATCTCGGCACGCATTAGTTCTGCAGTGCTGGCTGACCCAGGCTGGTCCTTCACCACATCACCGCCGTCTCATGCCTACTCAAAGGGCCTCTGTGTTGGAATGTGTCGGCGGCACGGAGCGCGGGCCCCTCTGGAACATCATCTGCAGGACATGCAGAGCTGGCAGGTTGACAGGCAGGTATGTAGGCACAAAGTGGCTGGAACATGGACCTGCTGCTGTCTCAGATCATGTTTGAGAGGCCCATGAATATGAAGCTCTTTTACTCCCCCATCATTCTCTCAATATAGTTTTATTGCTGATCTTTTTTTTTTTTTAATGTTTGTATCAAATATCTTTTTCTGCAATCCTCTCTCCATGTGCAAATCTCCATAGTCATCTGACTTGTTCCTGCGCATCTTACCTACTGTACTTCTTCTCATCACTGCGGCTCTATCCCTTGCATCTATGACGGTCTCTAGTTGCCGGCGTCTTTATAATTAATTGATAGGTCCCCAGTCTTCCTGTCATCTTCCACTGTTTTTTCCTTCAGTCTCCCCCCCCTATTCCCACCTCTTTCCTGTTATTTGCTTCCTCTCTCCTTATTCCCCAATCAGCCCCCTTCTCCACACTTCCTCCAGGATCCTCCCATCTTCTACTCGCAGTGTTGTACTGTTTCCTTACCTAATTAGAAATCCCCTGTAGGTCTTGGTTACAAAGCAGAATATTTACTGTTAGCGGTTCAGCCATGGGTTTCTAGGTCACCTAAGGAGAAATGGAGACTGATCAGCCTGAAGATTGAGGATTAACATGACTAATTCATAACTAAATAACACAGTCGTGGGATTAAATTACTTTTCTTACTAACATAAAAGCATAATGCATGATAGGTTATTTCTTTGTCACCATATTAAAGTGCTGAACTACAAGAAGGCAACTTGCCTATATGTACAGTTGAATTTCAACAGAACTTTTGTATGCCGGTTTAATTTGAGTTTTATTCATTGACCATTAATATTGTTTTGATACAATATGCACATGCAGGTGTGCAAAGTTACCTATCAACAGCTGCTGTAAGTAATTGAAGATAGATGTGCGCTGGGCGGGACAGATGTCAGTTATAGCAAATTTAAGAAAGGCAGGGGAGATTGGATGCTTCCAAATCTGGAGAGGTACTCATTATTTAGAATTGACTTCCTGGAAAGATGAGAGTTTTAGCTGGAAGTTATTGTTAGTGGATAAAATCAGATAAGTCAGAAATGCATGAAGTAGTGCCTTGTGATAGTTTTTGGTGAGTTTATCTTTCAGAACTACCAACCAATGTAATGTGGGAATATACCTAAATAATTTATACTGTTTGACTTTCCACTGACTTTCGAATACTTCACTTCGTTAAGAAGCAGAGACGAGTGTTTTCATTCAGATATGTATTTCAGCAGCTGAACTTCCATTTTTATTTTACCTTGCACATAACAGATGATGAAACAGCCTTACCTCAAGGCCCATTTAGTAGACGGAGTTTGCACAGTTTTTCAGGGAATTGTAAATGTGAAAATTTCCATTGTTTCTGAGAACTGTAAGTACTTTCCATCCAAAATCACATGCTGCAAGTACAACATTTTCACTACATTATCAAATGTTTTTCTATCACACATCTCAGCATAATAGCATCATAAAAAAATTAGGCAGGAGGGAAAAAAAAACCCAAACACTAATTGTAGATAAGTATTGGAACTCATCTTGGGAATGAAATTGACTGCATTATGCTGAGCTGTTTTTATTGACAAAACTTCTATACTAACATGTAAATGTCGGTTACGTGCACACGTACATGTTTTCAAGCGATCACTTATCAGCATGTCAAGGTAAAACACACAGACGTGCTGCAGACATGTTGATGAGACTGCAACAAACAAATTACATTACATTTCATTTAGCTGACGCTTTTATCCAAAGCGACTTACATTAAGTGCATTTCAACCATGAGGGTACAAAACCCAGAACAACAGGAATCAACAAAATCTTTATTGAAAACCGTCACACCCAGCGACAGTTCCCCTGACGGCATTCCTCTTTACTCGCAGTGTTTAATCAGATGAGTGACAGGTGACACAGGTTAAGCACAGCAAATTTGATTGACACGAATGGAAAGGAATGCTCATCTTCCCGGGGGGATCAGAGTGTGTCATGATTGCCGAGTGATGCAATTAAGGAATTCCCAGCGAAGGACTTAACTGCTGTGCAGAAGGCACTTCACGGCAACTGCTTCAGGAGCAGCACCCCGAACGAAATGGCAGATTAGAAGCAGCTCATTTTCATGTCATGGATGTTTGGCAGCATGGCTGTCATTCCTGCAGATCGACTTGGAGATGTTGGAGGTGTGCACAGTGGTTATGTTTGGCAAAGGCATAAACAAAAGGACATGAATTACCCTTAAACCATCAGATGGCAGTCACTTAATGCAGTTACATGTTAGCTTGAGGCAGTCTTTACTTGTGTCATTGATATTGACAAGCCTAATATCTTATCAAATTTTGTACTCTGAATCTGGAGGTGGGTAGTTGGTGTGTCAAAGTTGGCTGTCAGTCAGTCGCGTCATTGGCAAAACCGGAGGGTTGGGTAAGATCTGATTTAAATAACAAGTCAACAATGTTGTTGTACCTCAACTTAAGTTTCCTTTAGCATTGCAATGTGAAGAGACAATAAGAAACTGCCTATCGAGTTCTTAAATTGTTTAATACTGGAAACTTTTGAGAACTGATAAAGGACCAGACTTGTAAATTAGAGATCTGCATCATTACAAGATGTGAATAATATATATATTTTTAATATTATTTATTTATAATATAAGTTTTATAAGTAGAAGTCAGCTTTTCATGTGGCCCAAAGAACAATTTTTTGGGTGTTGTAGCCAAGACAGACAAAATGTGATAATTATTGGGCTGAGCGGGGAAAATGGTGCATACTCTATAAAGCATTAATTGTTTTTTGTACTCTTTTCTGCGCATGAAAAATGAAAAAGAAAAAAAATTGGAAAAGCAGAGCTTGAGAGACGGGTTCAAACTCTGCCTAGTTTTTTTTTCCCTCCAAACATCTGGCCCATGTGCTGTTGAATTTAGTTCATCCCGACTTCATTCAGGAAAGTAGAGGCGGGATTGTCTGTTTCAGAAAGTTACAGAAAATGTCAGACATGACCCCGTTAATTCCAACATCAGGGTTGTTGAAGGAGGTGGTTTCAGGCCCTGTTTGAGCATTTAATACAGCACTCAACAAGCACAACGGTGCCCTATTTTTAATGAGGATTTTTTTTCTGTCGCAATATGTGGTTTGATCCTCGGCTCCCATGTCCTCGTACTGAAGTATTTTTGGGCCTAAATGATGAACCCCAGGCCAGAGTCTTGCACGGCAGCTTCTCTACTATTGTTGTGTGTGTGTGTTTGTGTGTGTGACTGGATGAATGAGAGGCAACAAATTGTAAAGCGCTTTATCTGTTAAAGTAGACAAACACCTGTATAAGCTCAGTCCTGGTCTTTGTTGTTCCCTGATGCAGCATGCACAGTATTTACTTTCCTGTATAGGGTGCAATACTGCGATTTATTCGGAATATATTGTATGATGGACACACTTTTCACATCTCAATTGAGAGTGTTCGCATTGCGTTTGGGTCATAATTTTATTCACTTCAGTATATTTCGTAGCGGTGGAACGGTCCCCTGTGGATACACACTTCTGCAAACAAATGCATCTCATCACACTGTCGAGACAAATGCAAAAACTGATTCACAAAAAGATCCTTTAATTTCTTTTCAATTTTCTTTGTACATTCCTGAATGTGTTTGACTAAACGCTCCCTTTTTGTTATCCAAGGTTGTACTGTGCAGTGCACCAAAAAAACAAACATTTATTTGATTCCGATCTCGGTGTGTTATTGTTGTGAACCTTTGTGCGAGATTTGCTTTCAGACATGAGCGCTACCTGGAATATTAGTGGAGAAAACAGCCTGTTTTCTTTATGGAAAGGAGAGCCAGAGCTGATGGGTATAGGTGTATCATGTCAGATTTATACCTTGTCCGTAAGAGATGCAGGGGTATTTTCATGCTGTTCACCAAAATCCACAGCAGTCAGTCTCGTGAATAATGCAGTGCCTTGAGTGGAGATACAGCCTTGGGCCTTTTTTGCCTTGCAGTGTGAGTATCCTGGGAATTTGCATATCAAGCAGTTATTTTCAAGTGAATTCTGAGTTAACTACAAATTGGAATACCCGTATGTTTGCTTGGGTGTAATCGCATTGAGTTTTAGTTTTACATATTTAACAAATACGTCTTACAATGCAGAGCTGAATTGTGATAAAGCGAAACACATGGCTGCAACAAAGAAGCCAAAGCGTCCACCCTGTGATGGACTTCGGTCAAGGCAAGAAAACTCTTGTCAGAGGCATCAGCCCTGCCTAAGGTTTTTCAATCGAAAGTCTCACAATGAGAGGAGTCAAATGGATTCAAATCAAAGGACCTTTAGGTCTTCTCATCTTTTGTGTACTGGCCAGCTGAATTTGAGGCTGCATTTTTTTTTTTTTTTTAAAGAAGCCCCCGCCCCCGCCCCCCACCCTCGTCCACTTGTGATGTGGTGAAGAACATGCCTTCAGCAGTTCCACAGAATTCAGAGGAGGTTTCCGCTGAGTAGCTCGACCTCACAGCCTAATCACCAGATCTAAAACTCAAGCAGAGCTCCAGGCCGCACCGAGAGGGATAAAGCCCCCTCCTGCTGTTGCTTCCTCCGGCCCCACATGCTAGGACACAATTAATTCATACTGCTGGCAGCCTTGGACCATCCCAGTAGTACAACTATCATCCCTTCCACTCATTTGCGGTCCTTATTTGCATAATAACAATTTGGTTTGTAATGGCCTATTGGGAAACACAGTCTGCAAGTTTGCATAAATGTGAGAAAAAAAAAAAAAATGCATACACCTCATTCAAGTGGTGTTTATGGTCCAAGCACAAAGATCACTTCTGCTCTTACAGTGGAGGTGAGGGAATATATTCTTAAGTGCGCAAAATGTAGACTTCCACTGAACCTGATGTAAAGAAATGTTCTCTGTGTGAAGCTATTTCTGGCAGAGAAGGACCTCTGATGGTAACTCTCTGAGGAGAATCGTGTGTCTGCGTGTGGAAGATGGGGAGGGTGTTGATGAATTTAATCACAGATAGGCAAACTGGCCGTGGGCTGAGTGAGTGAGTAGAAAAAGCTGTCTTCCTTTCACTGGGTGAATAATCATACAGTCCTGCCACACTCCTCCTCCGCTGACTGCTTCTGAGGAACACACTCGCACACACAAATAAGAGAGGGAGTCACAGTCAGAAAAATAGATAGACCAGAATAGAGAGATGAAGAGAAGTAGAGCGAGAATGATGAGATGGGAAGAAACAGTGCAACAGTGCAGAGGAGAAGAATAGGTGAGGGCCAGACTAAATCTAGAAAGCAATCCCCAGGCAAGCAGGCATAACAGTGGAGCCAGAATTTGTATTAATAAAGATTGTAGGGATGAGTACAGATAGGATCATCGTTTATCACGACTAAATATAAATCGACAGCTCTGTTCCAATGTCATTTATACCAGAAGACAAGAGGAAGGGGGGGGCAAAAGGAGATTTGTTTTATTCTCTCTATTTACCTTTTTTTTTTTTTTTTTTTTTAAACTAGACCTCAGGCATCTGTGTGCCAAGTGAAGTGAGTGGAGGTGTGGTTGGTGTGCATGGATAGTGTTGAAACTGATCCCCCTCAGGTCTCTCTCTGCAGGCAGAATAATGAAATGAGCTGTGTTTGACTGATGTGCGCTCCTGTGCAGAGAACATTTACAGGCGGGCTGTTTTGATGCCCAAAAGGGGGAATCCTCTTTCATCTTGTCCCTCGGGGAGGTCAGGGTTTTAGACTGGCCCCTTGTGGCCCAAGTTCCTAGAATTAGTTCGTTAAAAAAATTCGATCAAAAATATTCATTCAGCGACTTGTGCAGTGCTTGACTGGAGGTCTGATTGCATAGTCCCACTCACTGACTGCAACAGGGACCATGCAATGTATTTTCCTCGTGATCCTTGGCTTCTACAACAGAAAGTGCTGTTGCTTGGGCAAACGCACCAAAGTCTGTTTTATAATTCTTGATATTTTAAAAGTTTCTTTGCTAATTATCAGATATAAACACAGTTTTTTTTAATGACTTTTAAGTATGAATAACTGATGTACAGTTCAACGTTTTTCTTGAACTTGCTGAGCCTGATTCCGTCAGTCCGAGCCGCTGACTAGCATTCGGGGCTCATGTTCAGCTCAGTGAACCGTTCCCTGAACATGCACCGTTCCCTCACAGTGAAGGCATCTCAGAAAGTCTTTAGCCACTCAACTTTTTTTTTTCTTTAGACATTGAAAGCTGTAAAAACAGACACAACAAGCACCTCCACTAGAGGGGACTGTTACCTTAAATTTCTCTTTACGAAGTTTAGCCAGAGTGCATATTACTTTTTCAATCATTCCGCCCTCATTGTGTATCTTGTTGTGTATCCCTGCATGTTCACTTGCTACTGACTGAGAGCTCAACTGAATTTAAAAATGAATGGATCCCTTCATGAGGTGATAAGTTCGTTTACCCAAAAGAGTAGCTCTTTTGAACGAGTTGTTGGCAAACGACATGATAGTTCACTTCTCTAGGACACTTTATGATCCACCTTGCCCCTCTCTTTTTGTTTGTTGGTGGTTAATTAAAAACATTGTTGCAGCTGTTTGACCTCGAAGTTGAGCTGTCGAATAAGCTTCCTCAAATCCCCCTTGTATGTTTGACAGAGGACTCTAATATCCTAATCAAACATTTGTAGCAGCTTAATAATGCAGTTACAGAAAGATCAGGTGAAGGCTTTGCTTGCATATTCAAATTGTGTAAATAAGCCCGACGTGGGTGGTGCATTTTGATACGAGAATTTACCTGTGCTAATTAAATTACACCACAAATGGCTAAATGAATCCAAAACATTAATAAACTGTTGTCAATGACTTGCTTCCACACTTATTTTCTATTTTCAAACAATTTAAAATTTTTTTTTTTATTCAGTCTTGCTCAAAGAAGACCAACATTAACATTTCTTGTGGAGATTAAATGTGAACAATTCATAACATCTGTCAGATTTCACCCACGCTTTGTTGACCTTTGTTTAGAGGCTGTAGCTTAATAGTCTATTTGTGTCTTTAGTGTTCATAAAACCCTGGTTTTATAGGGATCATAGACATGATGGAATCACACCTCAATGTGCTACTAACATGTTAAGCTTGAATAAACAAGAACTGCTGCTTGCGACTTTGTTTTGAATTGACATTTTAAACGATTCAGAGTTGTGCTGGAGATCAAAAGGCAGAGACTTGTGAAACGACTCACCTTGAATACAAGTGTAGATAGAAAGTAATGAAGCTCATCAATGCAGAGATGTAGGACTGTGGAAGTTGAAGGTTTTGAATAAAAAATAAATTTAGAAGACATAAATCTAATAAAAAGGAAATTCCAGACACAAATCTTGTATGTGTTTGGGGTTTTGATAATTAGACAATTGTACTGATAAACTGCAGAAAAAAAATATTCTTTTATGTTGGCTTATTGAAATAATTCATTTGTAGTGAAAGTGACACAGACTAAAAATATGAATGGACTGCCGAACGTTCCCACAGAAGCCCCACCGACTTGGTAATTTTCAGAATTTTCCCCAAAGGTTAAAAGTTTTACTTTTTAAAAGAAACATTTTTATTGACAGTTGGATGGAACAAAATTTGTCAACAGATGTTCACTTTTTGGTGGTCATGTTGGTCATTTTTATTTATGACCAAATTCCTGCCAAATTAAAAAGATTTCCATCTGTGCTTTGTGTTTGGTGCTAATAAGAAAATGTTAAAGATGGTGAACTTGGTCAAAAATTATACTTGCTAAACACCAGCTTATCAGCATTGTTTTTGAGCATGTTAGCATGCTGATGTCAGTATTTAGTTCAAGGTGCCGTTGTGCAGACAAAATACGAGTTCTGTAACTGATAAGTGATTTAGCTGATTTAGCAGGTACCGTGTGTAAACCTAGTCATCACCTTCACGCCACTGCCTGGATCCCTCACTGCATGAGTGGTGGCCTTCTGAGACCAGTTAGCAACATAAGGACTTCACACTGTGCGTGCGCTCGTGCTACCACTGCACCAACAGGGCTAACAGTGATACACTTTTTCCCAAGTTGACTTCACAGCGGCTGTGTTCGCCGTGCTGAGTGTGTGGACGTGAGGAAAACTAGATCGCAAATATATCCTGCACAGTCGTTCATATGAACACTGAGCTGAGCCTTCACCGTTTTATTCAGTGCAGATCTTTGTCCCCTGGCGTCTCTTGTGTCGAGTCTTCGTGTCTTGGTGTTGATTTTAAAGATCTCTTTTCTGACCAGGAGTTGGGATAATGTTAATAATGACCCTGTGTAGTGTTATCATAACCCTGAATAGACTACCGGAGGCTGCAGACTACGTCTCCTTTTGTCCTATTTCTTTGGTGTTTTTAAGCAATTTGCTACTGGAATTTGGCAAGGCAGAGCACGAGAGAAGACAGGCGACAAAATGGGTATAATGACTGGCCGTAGAGGGGAGACGGAGACAAAGAGCACTGAAGCCACTTTTAACCTCATCAGCAGCAGGGCTACATCTGAGGGCAGCGTGGTAACCTGAAGACTGATTAAAAGATAAAGGTACTAAACAACTTCAGTCCCATGCAACGCTGGTCTGTGCAGACAAAAACAGAGAAAGTATGGCTTAATTGAGATTGCGGGAGTCTGAAATACAGCAGGCATCATATACACACCCACAGACCCAGGAGTATTGTACCATCATGCCCTTTTTGATAAACTACTGATTGTGTTTTATTCCTCTGACACATAGAAGCATTTTATATGCAATGCACTATATAAAACCCCACATGCTGCATTATGCATAAACTTAACATAAACCCACCGAGGCTGCAAAATGCATCAGAACATATGGATTAAAGATGTTTAAGAACACTGACACGCGTACCGACCCACTCAAACACCCCCTCTCCTGTTGTGTTAATAAGCTTTTCTATCTTTATAGGGATTGATTTTTTTTTTTTTTTTTTTAATTTTTACAGTCAAAATTTTTTTTTTCTAGCTGAATTCACTGCTGCCAAGCCTGAAATGTCAGTCTTTGTGTAACCCACTGACCGAAAAGCCTTGAGCTGAGTGTAATTGTATTACCCAACCCTTAGAATTTCTCTAATTCTAAACCAAATTTTAATCCAAAATCTTAAATCTAACTGTAAAGGCCCTAACATAACCCAAATCTGATCTGCAAATGTTCCCACTCCAACAAATATTCTCACTTAGAACACTTTTCCTCCCTTAATCATTTTTGTGGCCATCTCGTCCTCATACAGATACAAGTACAAGAACAAACGGATTCATACACACTACAGACGCACAGATGCACATCTATACAAGGGCACATACTATACAAGTCGATGTAAATCTGTTTTATTGTGCCATTAATCTGCTCTCCCTTTTGCACCTTCTTGCACATTTGGGAAATCTAGATGATATATTTTATACAATCCTGATGGTGTTTACGTAAGGATGTTATGTGCTGTGTATGCAGACAAAGAATCATGTACATACAATTGCGCTCGGGTAATAAGCTGCTTTTGCAAATGACCTCCTGTGGAAACATGAAGAGAGGCAATTGCTGCAATTTCTCTCTTCAATCATAGATGAGCTCAACGTATAAGGATATGGGTACCCAATGTGAAGTTACTGGTTTATTATATTTCACATTGGGCTGCAAATTATGTTTTCAATACATCAGAACAAATGGTTGCAGCTAGTAGGTACACTGTCGTACATGCAAAAGGGGTGCACCTGAAGAACTCGCACATTTATGAGACAGTCCTCCTCTAAAAAAACAACAACACTATAGGTCTTTAGTGCAAGGAGCTTATTATGACAGAGAGCTATGTTTTGAAGTTAAGCAACCTTTAGCGGTCGTATAAATAACAAGGATGTTATCCTCCTGGAGAGGTGACGCAGTTCAGATGACGTTTGTATAGTTCGTTTTTTTTCCGGTTTGGAGGCGGTTTGGTTGGATGGTTCGACACAAAGGTGAACTTTGGTGCAGGAGATACTGTGTTCGCGTCCCGATTGCAACCATGCATCAACAGTTTATCGAGACTGCATTTACTGTTTCCATAACGACAATGGTTTCATTACTTTAAGGAAGCAGTAACTTTAATGCACAACACTTTTTCAAATGATACTTTTAACCCAAACCGTTCTTTACCTAACCTTAACCAAATGTTTTTTGTGCTTAAAACGAATCAGGTGTGCTAATCCAGGAAACACTCCTGTGGGTTGTACGTGTCAATACAAACGAACAACTTGTATGGTTGTGTGGTTTGAGGGACTTGTTGATGCATTTATGCATTAATAAATATGAATAAATAAAGATACATCAGGTCAATTATTCACATGAATAATAGATAACCAATAGCAATGCAGATTTATTTTCACTTAATATGGGAAGATGTGTAAAAAAGCAAAACATTACTTTAACTTCAACTGGAGTATCTTGAGGAAGGATGAGGGCAAGTTTAAAAAGTCCTTAGCCTTGTACAGTATCCATGAGAATACAATTGTCAGACAAACAACTTTGGCCTGAGGATGACACCAAGGTCAAACCTGTTGTCTGAATCAAAACGTTTAAGCACCTTTGATGTGATAGATTTTTTTCAGAATAAATTTAGAACATTTTGTCAGATTAAGTTCAAATGATCACACTTTGCTTGGCTAAACTGGAATATGAAAGCCAAACCTGCTGAATAATCAGCAGAATGCTAAGGTTAGCATGTTGTCTTACTATTATAATGTTTGGTGGATCTGTAACTTTTTTGCATTTTATCATGTTATTATGCGTAGATATCATGATTAGTGGAACATTTCTCAAAAGGAAAAAAATTGAGTATTTTCCAGCTTGGGTTAACCTGCAATGGTATATTATAATGCGCCCCATAAATGCCACTAAAAGTGCTTGTTTTTGCGACGAACAGGCTCGGAGTCTTAAAATAACCGTCTATAAACATTATGGAAGGGATCTATATACACATACTGCAGTAGCAAAACCACTGTTAGTGGACATATATTAACAGGACGCAACTGCCCCAAAGTATTTTACTGCAGCCGGATTTATGGCTGCCAGCTGAAGCGCTCCGGCTCAATACTGGACCATTTTCAAAAATTGGTGTCCCCATTTCTCATTTAGACCCAGAATGATGGGAAAATAGGGGCCAGGTTAATAAAATGCCAAAGTCCTGACAACTAGTCAGAAAATAGCCCAGATGATGTCATTAGGCTTGTCTTGACTTGGCATTGGAGACAGAACAGGTGCGCACATTTCCCAGAATTGGTACGTTTTTTTTTTTTAGGGTTTTTTGTTGTTGTTTTCTTTGTAGTCAGGAGGCGATGTAAGGGGGCTGCCATTTCACATGTTAGCAAAATGGCCAAAATGCATCCACCTTGCCATCCCCTTTCTCCATTGTCGAGTAGACCTATTGATCGTTTAGCCCACTGAGGTTTGCACAAGTTAGAGTGTATGGCCTCGACCATGGCTCTGAAATGTCATCAGCCTAAGCGTGTTGTGTATTGATAAGAAATACTGTTTTGATAAATGCTTCTATTTGGCCATTTCCCTGTCAAACAAAAAACCAAATCACTTGCAGTGTGTAGTGGCTACAGAGTTGCAGGTTTAGAGACACATGTCTCTAAAAGATGCATACATTTTCTGTCACAAACTTCCTAAAGTAACTATTTGCATTATAAGTGCATATATACTCTGTGGGACCAAAAATGAGAAAGACCCAATGAGCAAGAGATCAGCTGTTAGCTTTCCAATAGCCTCTTTTATTTTGTGCTGAAAGACTAATAGATACCGAGTTAATGGCAGTTCATATTACTCCAAATTGTTAGCAATAATGTGGCCAAAATTAACTCACTGGCAATTGAACAATGTGGTCAAGTCCTGCAAAACGTACTGCACAGTACAGAAGGGAATAGCTAAAGGGTTCTCTTGGTTGACTAACAGCAAGTGGTGATGTTGAAGGTCATTGGCTCTGGTACCTTTCTTTAGCTATGGTAGTTAGTTATGGTATATCCATCTATCCATCTATCCATCTCTATATCTCTATATATGAGCAGGAGAAGCTCAATAACTACGGCAGGTCTTTCTTTAGGCTTCATATTTGGCATAGGAAAAAGGAAAGATATGCATTGTCTGACACCCATCATTAAAGACTCCTCCCCGTGGCTTTCCCTGTGGCAGTGTGCATCTGGCAGAGATGGATGATGTTTTCTGGAACAAAGTAGTGCTCAGATCAAGGACCAATTATTCCAACAGACATTGCTTGCTCATCAAATTAGTCTTGCAAATTGGGAAATTGTTTTTTTCCAGCACCATTGGATTTTATTTTTTGCATTTTTTTGCCACCCGGATACAGTCGCTATTGAGTTTATTACCTGACCATTGCTGGATTTTTTTTTTTTTTGTGCAGCTTACACACAGTCCCGGTCCCTGGAAGTTATAGAAATTGTATGAATTCCAGTGGTGCATTCAGCTGGTTAAAGCCAGATATTTCCCTCAGGAGCTGGTATAGATCAAAAACAGAGAGCGAGTATTGGACTTACATTTGCCAAGTTGTAGAAACACTACTCCAAATAAATGATAATTTTGCTCTGTATCTGCCAAATGTGTAAATAAGCAGATATTTAACAGCTTGCTGAAAGAAATATATTATTGCAGGTTTAAACAATGTACTTGTTGCCTAAATCTAACCACAAGGATGTGAACCTCGGCCTGGGTTAGCATGTGAAAATTATCCAATCTTTCAAAACAGAAATAGAAAAACAAAGCAGTGGTAATTACTAGAAAGGGTTTGCCAATATGATCTATCTGTGAGAAGTTGACGTTGTTGTGGATGTTGAGGTTTAATTGTTTTGTTGCTGGCCTCACAACTTGAATGCTAATTTCCCCCCTGTGACACTAAACAGTAAAGTTGTTTCTATTACTACGGTTGAAATTATGTTATTCATGTTCATGACAAAAGCGTTTTGTTTTTTTCCCCTCAATATTTGAGAGGTGGGGCCATTAGCTATCAGCTCACAAAGTTCTAGGGCACACTCTTTAGGACTACAATGCAGTGAGCTATTACTCTGTTGGTTGAGTTCTTATTGTAACTATACTGAACCTCTGAAGTCTGAAATTGAAATTTATACCCAAGAAGATTAAAAAAAAAAAAAAAAAAAAAAAAAAAAAAATAAAATCACCCACAAATTGAATTAGTTGGCTGACGGTAGAAAAACTATGATGCCGAAAGAAACAACTTTGGTTAAAAAATATGGGTGAAAGCCTTTTTTTTTGTTTTTTGAAAGTTACATTTGGAAAAAAAAAAAATCCAGCAAGCCATTTTTATCCTGCACCCTATTAAAAGAGTTAATAACACCTTCAACTTCAACTCCACCAAATTTGATGTGACTAAAATAGAAACACAACTAATGCTATTTTAGTCGTAGTTGTACTCGGTGCCCTCTTCAGTGAGTGTGTTGCTTGGCAACCTTTGAAAAATGGTGCAATTTGTGTTTTATAGCAGATCCGGCCTGGTCTCGGGAAAGGGACCTCCAGGTGGAGGGGGTTGAACAGTAATCCCCCAAAACATGTCTTTTCTTCTAGATTTGAAAGTTTGCAACACAATCGGAACTGTGAAGGATATAACCGATAGATTCTGCACGTCATTGTCGACAAGATGTATTAATATATGATTCTCAGTGATCTATTCATATACTCAGTACTGCGTCAGTCAGTTGACAGCTTTGCTATTTTTAAACTTTTCAAACAGTAAAGTGGAGCAGAGATGGTATTTGGTCTACTTGAAGAGATTCTTCATATCAGATCTATTTTCAGTTTCAACCAAAACTCATCTTACTTTCTCTCTGTCTCTTGGATTTGAGTGTTTTTAGGAAATTAGCTTTTTTACAAAGAACATTGGAGGGTGTTTTAGAAAAAAATTTGAAATACCTTTTTCAATAATGAACCTGCCACTTGATCTGCTCAGCGTTCACATACAATAGGCGTAGAAATAACACGAAGCTGGTTTACAATTATTTTTTATGAACTTATTGTGTTTTATATTTCATAAAAATAGACATGTTGATTATGTTTGTAATTGGGTTGCATGCTGCAGAAAAATTCCCCGTATCAATGGAACGCTTTTTTAAAAAATTACAGCTACATATCAAGTCTGACAGGCAATCAATAGGATATTTGTCTTCATGCAGTGCAGCTGTATAATAATCTAAAATATTTAACTGTGCACTTTGCGACAGCCTTTTAAATGCACATCATGGATCCAGAAAGAAGCTCACCCACTTCTATTTTTTACTTGACTTGAATGCTGACCTGTGGCTAAATTTACAACAAGCCACTTAATGAGCTTGTGGGATCTGGCTCTTCTAATGGCTTTTCTTTTTCCCCATCATATGGGCATCAATCAGGTTAGCGAGACCTGATGGATGCCTTAAAACACAGTGTGTCCACGTGGTCTGAATATGAATTAGATCTGCTGAGTAACAGTAAGCATTTGTAGCTCTAATTAATTCCAATGTTCTCAGATTATGCTTACCCTGTTTGAATACACGCGTCACTAATTTGGTGCGCTCTGTTTTCTTCATTACTCGTGGAGGTTTTCTTGGAGACTGGTCACGACAGTTCAACTAGCCAGTAGACTCCAATTAGAAAAAAAAAAAAATCAAAGGTCAAAATGACTTGGACTCGGTGTACGTGCACATGGCTGATGAATGAGAAACTTATTTGATAAACATTGTGGTCATGTTTTACGATTAAATGAATGAAGCAGCTGCTTTGCCTGAGCTGTGTCATATTGTACAAGATCAAAACATAACCTTCTGCTGAATACTGGATACCAGTAGAATATTTACAAGTGCCAACATAATAACTGGTTCAAATACCTGATGTACTTTAGTCCATGAATTGGCTTGATTAGATAAACGAGCGAAGGCTGGAGGTGTGGGGTGGAGTGTTTTGAGCCAGTGGCACTGAGATGCAAAACACAACAACAAAAAGAAAACGCAACAACAAAAACGAGCGGTACTGAAGTGCAAAACACATACAGTGAAAGAAATAATTATTTGATCCCTTGCCGATTTGCCCACTGACAAAGAAATAAACGGTCTATAATTGTAATGGCAGGTTTATTTTAACAGTGAGAGACAGAATATCCCCCCCCCCCCCCCCAAAAAAAAATCCAGAAAATCACATCATATAAAAGTTATAAATTGATTTGCATTTGATTGTGGGAAATATGTATTTGATCCCCTAGCAAAACACGACTCAGTACTTGGTGGAGAAACTGGTGTTGGCAAGCACCGAGGTCAGACGTTTCTTGTAGTTGGTCACCAGGTTTGCGCACATTTCAGGAGGGATTTTGGTCCACTCCTCTTTGCAGATCCTCTCCAAATCCTTGAGGTTTTGAGGCTGTTGCTTGGCAACTCAAAGCTTCAGCTCCTTCCACAGATTTTCTATGGGATTAAGGTCCGGAGACTGGCTTGGCCACTCCATGACCTTGATGTGCTTCTTCCACTCCTTTGTTGCCTTGGGTCATTGTCGTGCTGGAAGACCCATCCGTGACCCATTTTCAGTGTCCTGGCTGAGGGAAGGAGGTTGTTGCCCAAGATTTCACGATACATGGCCCCGTCCGTCCTTCCCAGGTTTTTGGGGGAGCTTTTGCGTTTTCTTTTTGTTGTTGTGTTTTGCACCTCAGTGCCACTGTACACTGGCCTTGTGTTACCACCAATAATAACAGTTAGATGTCCCGTAGCACACAAACTGAAGATGGCACAATAAAGAGCATGGAGTAGTGGGCGGCAAAACGTTTGGTGAGAAAGTTTCCAAGTTATGTCGCTCGATCAACATTAGCAGCAGTGTTACACGCATTTTTGTGTCCTCTAGTAGCTGCACATTTGCAATTTTTACCTCAAATTCGAGAGCCCACATCAAAATTTGTGTCGAGAAATTGGCAAATGCTTCAGCAAGCCTACGGCAATGAAACAATGAGCCAGATGAAGTGTTTTGAGCATTATTCGTGTTTCGAGATGGGCAGAACGGCACTGTCCCGATGGGAAAAAGGTGCATCAGGTCAGGAGCCTGTTGGTGGTTTTCTTTTGTCACTTCCCACCACCCCTAGTCTCCAGATTTGGCTCACTACGCCTTCTTTCGGTTCCCCAAAATGAAGTTCAAGCCAAAGGGTTGTTGTTTTGACAGTGTGGAAGAGATTCAGTAAAAATGCTAATGGTGCTTTATGCGCTAACAGAATGGGACTTGCATGTGCGTTCCTGCATGAGGGGATGACTTTGAGGGGGATGGAGGCCATATTTAAATCAGTGTTTTTTTTAGATTATTGGTGCAGTCTTCGAACTTTTGGATTGCACCTTGAAACTAAGGATTTGTTATGCGAGTGTAGTTGATTATCAGGAGAAAGTCTGGATTAAGGGACGAAATGCCCTGCCCCTCACCAAACTGCGGATAGAGTTAGCCTTTGAATGCAGCGTATCCAGCAGTTAAAGATTCTGATATCAAGATTCATGGTCTTGAGGTCTCAACAAACATGACTCTATACGTTTGTCTGTTTTTGCTGAAGATATATGCTTAGGATATATATACAGTGGGTACGGAAAGTATTCAGACCCCTTTAAATTTTTCACTCTTTGTTTCATTGCAGCCATTTGCTAAAATCAAAAATGTTCATTTTATTTCTCATTAATGTACACTCAGCACCCCATCTTGACAGAAAAAAACAGAAATGTAGAAATTTGTGCAAATTTATTAAAAAAGAAAAACTGAAATATCACATGGTCATAAGTATTCAGACCCTTTGCTCAGTATTGAGTAGAAGCACCCTTTTGAGCTAGTACAGCCATGAGTCTTCTTGGGAATGATGCAACAAGCTTTTCACACCTGGATTTGGGGATCCTCTGCCATTCTTCCTTGCAGATCCTCTCCAGTTCCGTCAGGTTGGATGGTGAACGTTGATGGACAGCCATTTTCAGGTCTCTCCGGAGATGCTCAATTGGGTTTAGGTCAGGGCTCTGGCTGGGCCAGTCAAGAATGGTCACAGAGTTGTTCCAAAGCCACTCCTTTGTTATTTTAGCTGTGTGCTTAGGGTCATTGTCTTGTTGGAAGGTGAACCTTCGGCCCAGTCTGAGGTCCAGAGCACTCTGGAAGAGGTTTTCTTCCAGGATATCTCTGTACTTGGCCACATTCATCTTTCCTTTAATTGCAACCAGTCGTCCTGTCCCTGCAGCTGAAAAACACCCCCATAGCATGACGCTGCCACCACCATGTTTCACTGTTGGGATTGTATTGGGCAGGTGATGAGCAGTGCCTGGTTTTCTCCACACATACCGCTTAGAATTAACGCCAAAAAGTTCAATCTTGGTCTCATCAGACCAGAGAATCTTATTTCTCATAGTCTGGGAGTCCTTCATGTGTTTTTTGGCAAACTCTATGCGGGCTTTCACATGTCTTGCACTGAGGAGAGGCTTCCGTCGGGCCACTCTGCCATAAAGCCCCGACTGGTGGAGGGCTGCAGTGATAGTTGACTTTGTGGACCTTTCTCCCATCTCCCTCCTGCATCTCTGGAGCTCAGCCACAGTGATCTTTGGGTTCTTCTTTACCTCTCTCACCAAGGCTCTTCTCCCACGATTGCTCAGTTTGGCTGGACGGCCAGGTCTAGGAAGAGTTCTGGTCGTCCCAAACTTCTTCCATTTAAGGATTATGGACTCCACTGTGCTCTTAGGAACCTTGAGTGCTGCAGAAATTATTTTGTAACCTTGGCCAGATCTGTGCCTTGCCACAATTCTGTCTCTGAGCTCCTTGGACAGTTCCTTCGACTTCATGATTCTCATTTGCTCTGACATGCACTGAGCTGTAAGGTCTTATATAGACAGGTGTGTGCCTTTCCTAATCAAGTCCAATCAGTTTAATTAAACACAGCTGGACTCCAATGAAGGAGTAGAACCATCTCAAGGAGGATCAGAAGAAATGGACAGCATGTGAGTTAAATATGAGTGTCATAGCAAAGGGTCTGAATACTTATGACCATGTGGTATTTCAGTTTTTCTTTTTTTATTAATTTGCACAAATTTCTACATTTCTGTTTTTTTCTGTCAAGATGGGGTGCTGAGTGTACATTAATGAGAAATAAAATGAACTTTTTTGATTTTAGCAAATGGCTGCAATGAAACAAAGAGTGAAAAATTTAAAGGGGTCTGAATACTTTCCGTACCCACTGTATAAAACAGCTTCAGGGGGTGCTAGGTCAGTGTTGTTTCCAACTTTTTCCAGCATCCCCAAGTGACCAACAAACTGTTAATTCAGCTTCATGTCTCTGTATTCAGCCAAATCAGCTTAATATCTTTTGCATCAAGTGCTGTTTTCAAATTTGTTTGCTTACAGGGTGGGTTTAAAGAACAGAGGGCAGAAGTGAAAATTCTCAGAAATAGTTCTTGTTTTCAAAAAGCTCAGCTACTTTGGAGAACATATTTGTTTTCAGCGGTTAGTTCCAGCTTAATGTGGATATTAAGGTCAAAATGTAGAAAAACAACTTTCAAATATTTGCCACTAAGTCCAAGTCTTGCGGGATTTTTATAAAATAACTACAATCTTCAGCCATAGGAGTAAAGTGTGTTGTTATTATTAAGATTGTCAAGAGTGTTGCATGGTTTTTATTATTTGTTACATGTGTGAAGACTATGTTTAAACCAGCCACACGTGTGAAATGCTGAGAAAGTTTTGCAGAAATACAGTACGGCTTATTATCTCTTGTCGGGATGTTGTGAGCTGGAATTTTCCATCTGATGAAGACCTTACCCATCACATTTGATCTGAGGATAGACTTTGTAGCATAAAAAGCCCCAGGCAACACTTTTAAGAAGAGCAGTTCTCTCGCTGTCCTCCTTTCCATATCTGTCTCACACACACACACACACACACACACACACACACACACACACACACACACACACACACACACACACACACACACACACACGCATGTATTCTTCTTCTACCATGACGGCCCTTTCTTCAGAGGTTCAAAGTTTATTGCACACACTGTTTGATCACATTTTGATCCACCTCATGAAAATGGGATGAAGGAACATATAATTTTCACTTCCCTTGCTTTGACTGCAGAGCCTTAAAACATCACCCAGTCAACACGAGACAAATACAGTTTTAATAATATCCATATACATCTATCTACGCATCGATCGATTGAATATTGTTGTTTACTTAATTTCTGTGCACCTGTTTGATTTCAGCGCTTTTCTTTGTTAGTTCGCCACTACATACGAGGGTGTATCAAAAAATTCCGATGCTCCTGCAGCACGCAAAAGATGAGCAGCACCGTGAGGTGCACAAAGCAGGAGGAAGCTATAACCCAAATAAGTAAGTGTTCCGAATTTTGTCGCTTGAGTATCAGTACTACAAATACAAAGTCTTGTTCTCTTTCTCTTAATCATACTCGGGTTCAAAGGCTTGATACCAAACGACGACAAAAACTGTTTACACACCTTTCAAATTCTAAAATAGTGTTTATGTAGGCCGACCTCAGTATGTCCAGACTTTATGCCTGTACATCACTAAAACGGATCAATTGTGTGGATGCAAGTATTTTTTTTACAGAAATTCTCAATCTGGAAGCAATAAAAGTATTTAAATCAAAATGCAAAATGGTTTATAAAATAGGCTCTAAATTCAAGAAGCAAGAGTTACAGTATGCAGGCTAGCTATCTAACAATCACACAGGGTCTACTGTCAAACTCTGGTGTGTGAATGATTTCAATGAGTCCAGAAGCTCCTCGTCAGTCCTTTTGGTCAAATAACGGTACTCGGCTGTTCATTTTGGGCCAGCACAACTGTAAACACGAGAGCCACTTTCATGCAGCTGAGTAGAGGTGACCTTTTTGATTTAGAAATTGGTAACCTGTCAAATGAAAACCCACAGGAAGTGAGTGAGTAAGTAGTTAATTATGTGCCAGAATACTGCCAAAGACAAATAGTTTGAAGACTATCCTGGAGTTGAATGTTTTAATTAAACAAAATGAATGAATTAAGGTGCGACATCGCCAAAGATTGCCAAACACAGAAGCTACAAGCTTAGACCTTAATATGTTAAGCCTGTCAGACGGCTGGCTCTTGCATGATCAAGGGTGATGCAGCCTGAACAAATCTCACACGTTATGTGTGTAATTAAGTGTTGGGATTTACCAGGGAGAAGGTCTGTTCACTGTAGGGGCTGAATGGCAGCCAATAACGTCTCAATAAATAGGAGAAATGTGTGAAATCTCTTGACTGTGTGGGCAGTGGTGAATGTTGTCACCTTTACAGATATAACAAATTAATGCGCTTGTTGCCAACTCATTTGCAGTCATATATGGATTCATGCATTCATTAAAACTAGATAACTAGCCCATTGTTTGTAGACTTGGTAAATTCCCTGGACGCCAGTTCAAACCAAAGATTTGCTATGAAATTATTTAAAACTTGCAACTTCTTGCAATTCTCCAGCCTGCAGCATCCTGAAACCTGCCAGTTTACAGCAAAGAAACCAGACGAGATGGTGTAACATCTTCAAGGCAACGACTCTGTACTTCCCTTTTAAGTCTCGGATTTTCATGCTTTTTTTTGTAGCTGGATATAATTTGTGGCATCTTAAAACAAGAATGAGGTTAGTGGTAGTTACTTGAAATGTTCTGGTTAAACAGCAGCAATTCAGTAGTGATGAAAGTGGCGAGAGCAAAAAAAACAAAAAACAAAATTGTGCTTATGTTCTAAACAGTCCGCTTTTGACTTGACAAGCGGAGTCTCAGGCGACATCATCAGCTGGTGTGAGTCAACCTGAGACGGACCAGTTCACACTGCTGCAACGTTTCCCTGCGGATTCTAAAACGATTTTGTCTCATCGCAAATCTTTGATCTGAACTGAGCTTTGGAGTCCTTCAAGGATGATAAAGAATGAAAAATCCATAAAATACCTCAAATGAAGAGTTGTTCTTCAACCTCTGTATGAGTCTATATGATCTATGGACTATTGTGTTGTTATAATGTTTGATGAAATAATTTTAGGGACATGATTAAACCAGGTAATAATCTAAACAGACAAAAATGAATCCATTGCCAGACAAAAAGTTTGTATGATTCTTAAAAAAAAAAAAAAAAAAAAAAATGTATTGAAGACATTCGTTCAACAGCCAATACCTCAAATCAGCAGCCGGAGGCAGATGATGTCGTTTCTTATTTAACTCGTACAATGATCCCAGAATTAAATTATAGAAAATGTTAACGAATCAATTCATGTGACTGCATAATTTTGAGCTGCTTTAGTTTTATTTATTCTGTATTTCCCATCATAAATGGTCACATTACACAGAATAGATACAATAGTATTTTTTTTTACTGTAATGCTTCTCAAAAATAATATATGAAATATTGCTTTTGCTAAAAAGAAAGTTGGAAAAAAGACAATGACACGATGAATGAACCTTTGTAATCAAATATACAGAATACCAAGTCATACAGATTGATGTGAAGTATTGATTGCGTTTAGTTTGTAGCAGCTTGGTGCCATTTGCGCAGGATTTAAAAAAAAAAAAAAAGGGGAAGCACAGTGGACGGTCATGCAGTGCTGCCTTCAGATGGCTGCGGGGATTTGATGGATTGAATGATTTTCATGGATGTTTAAAGCAACTGGAGAACATATAGAATCACCAATAATCCCACTCACTGTGCTCACCTTCACACCTTTACTTTCCATCTACACTCTAAAAAGAAAATAGTTGGGACCTACTTAGTAAAATTACTTCAATTGGTAACGCACAGTTGAATTAAGTTTGTTCAACTTAATTTATCAAGTTATATTAACACCATTGATTTAAGTCAGAACTAACTTAAAAACTGGATTAATTTCAAATCAACAGTTTACATTCGTGAAACTCCAATTTAAAGTGTCAACTTAAAATGTTATGTTTTTCCAGCTCAAATATTTGCCTTATCCTAAAGTAAAATACTGTT
Organism: Embiotoca jacksoni; assembly: GCF_022577435.1. Lineage (NCBI taxonomy): Eukaryota > Metazoa > Chordata > Actinopteri > Embiotocidae > Embiotoca > Embiotoca jacksoni. Next base: position 6,227,900 of record NW_027185252.1, read on the forward strand.
CTTCAACAACCTAATAGCATACGTTCAGCCACAGTAGTTTTTGTAGTACCATTAGTGTGTTATTTTACTTTGTTAAATGTCATTAAAATACTTCTCAAACAATTACAATTTTACGTTGGCTGGAGACAAAAAATAGACTTGAATTTGTTAATATTAAGACTTTATTAACTTTATGGTCACAAAGACAAACAAATATGCAAATAATGCACAACACTCTTAATACATAACGTTTTGGCCCAAAAAAGTGTGAAACAGAATTTGGCCATGAGGCAAAAACTTCCCAATGGCATCAATGAAAATAAACATGGAACATACATGCCATGATCAATAATGTTAACTAGTTTTGTTGTAAAACTAACATGTAGTAAACAGACATAACACGTAAAACCATAATCTTAACACCACACGGGGTTCTTCTTGTGAGCTTGTACCACAAACACAGCCTGTACTACAGATACTGTGTGCTATGTAACTGTTTTTTTTTCCGAACACATCAAAAGTTAAATGAAACCTTTTCCCACGAAGAAAACGAACCATGTTCTGAGGAAATAACAATGAATTCCTTCTACAAAAAAAGTGTTGCAAAATCTGTGAAAAAGCATATAACATTGTGCTTTCGGGAATATTTGTTGTGCTAATAATGTCTCTGGGATCAAACAAATGCCTGACATTCAAAAAAGGCTAAATTGTTACATGCTTCATGAACACTACTGTGCTCCTGCAACATGGTACTAGGCCAGTTTGTGGCCCAGAGGAGCAATAAATCAGAGTGTATCCTTACTGTGAGCTTTGAAGTCTGCCATATAGATTTTGGATTTTGGGGGACAGCTTGTGCTGCTCAAGCTGCATGAAGATTTTCTGGGGAACCTCAAAAGTGAAACGAAGGGGTTTGGGATAAGCTAGGTTGAGTACATGTATCAAACCTAGAAGTAGGTCACAAGCTGAGGCAACCGAGGTCAGTCCATTCAACACCTCCAATTCCTATGATACTAGGATATATTTCTGTGTGTCACTTCCGACAAGATGTGCAGACTTACAAGATACTCCTTGATCAGTTCCTCTGCATCTTCTCCCAGGAAGATGATGAGGGCTTTCAGGACAAAATCATTTTAATTAATTGTATTTTTTTCAAATCTCTGAGGAAACTTATATACAGTGAGGAACAGGGATGGATATTGTTAAGATGTTAATCATTATTGATTTAATACTGTAATGACACTAATTGGTTCTTTTGAGTTTTTTGAGAGAAAAACTCCACAAAATGTACTGTATATAAATTAACCATCTTCAGTAGCAAACTGCAGCAGCATTACTTTAAACTGGACTCGGGCGAGACGCCCAGGTAAAGCATATGTATGGGAAACACTGACTTAATGTTCAAGGTCTACCTGGTCCAGAGTGTCGAGGATGCCAGCAGTATTTTGGCATGTTGCTCCTCCTCTGGAACGGATGACTCGGATCAGCTCCCTTGTGTGCACGTCTAACTGTGCCACGAACCTCTCCTCAAGAGGAATAGCCATTAGTCTCTGAAACTCTGGCATTTATCTAAAACAAAAGAAAAAAAACAACAACAGTGGCTATGATATTGTGAATGAAAGGAAATGCAACTGGACTTGGCCTGTTCTCAGTTTGAACTCCTGAAGCATGCCTGTAACGATGGCCAAAATCTCAATACACCAAAAAGTATAACAAATATGAAAACTTAAAATGAAAATTCAGTCAGTGTTATACTTAAATCTCGACCACAACAAATTATGACTAATTCATAAAAGCTCACTGTAACAAAACCCAAATAAAGACTTAATCCGTTCTATTATGACCTCTTTCTGTTGGAACAGGGCTGCTGTTCTTCAGTTTTTAAGCCTACTTTGTTCACGTCAGACCACACTGTAATGTACACACAGCTGCATTACTATGCGTAGATAACATTGGAGCACTCTATATTAGAAATATGACTTACCTGAGGCAGTCCAATGAGTATTGGGTCCGGTTCTGAAGTAGCCACCACCAGCCCAGGACAAATCGTAAGAAAAATAAAGCCCATTCATATTAAGCGTAGGAGAAAATTCTATTCAAAGTTAAGCATGTTTAAGCAGTATTACATACGACTGTCGAGCTCACGGTTGTTTAACAACCGAGTGAGAGGACTGGAGTCTGTAAGCAGTGACGTTAGTTGATATAGCAGCTTATTGGCACACTGACACGTCAATAACGACACACGCACACACACACACACACACACACACACACACACACACACACACACACACACACACACACACACACACACACACACACACACACACACAGAAGTCTGAACAGAACCGTGTGCGCGGCTGGCAAGATAACATAAGCCTTACCGAGTTCAATGTTGCTGCAAACGTGCTCATAAGCAGCTGAAACAGTACACAACATAAATATACAACTTTCCAGTTATGATATTAAGAAACAATCAAATGTTACACGAAATCCATTCAGGTGGATCATTTTATATCTAACATAATAGATTTGGCTCATAAAATATTTTGTTTTGTGATGGACCTGAACTTGTGGGAGGGAGGGGGGGGAAGGGGGGGAATCTGGAAAAAGGTGTGGACGTCATGACGTCAGACGTACAATACGAAGAAAAACTTAACTGACGTGCTTTTACTGAAATAAGAATAGCAGGTTAAGAGTGCAAAGTGTAATACTAAGTTGATATAGTCCACAAATGTAGACTACCATCACTCAAGCAGAAAACTGAATGAGACTCATTCAAAACATGACGTTACTTCAACTACTGCTCAGATTCTCTTTTTAGAGCGTAAGGACATAAAGGGCAGGCTTCCTCCCGCCTTGGTGCTAAAAAGCATTCTGCTCTCAGCCCTGAAGTCATGCTAGCATCAGATGATTAACATCAGCTGCTCAATTTGTCCTTCACCACGGGGCTTTTTCACACGAGGTTTTGACATGCCACAGCAGGAAAAGGACAAGCGTGAAAACTGAAGTGAATGATGGTTGAATTCCATTCAGCTGCTTCAGTTTTAGGCTCTCGGTATTGCACATGCAGGCTTACTGACACAATATCATGGCTTACTGAGACAGAGCCACCATGTCACACGGTTTTGGTTTTCCGACCATGAAAAGTAAAAATGATCTCCTGTGAAAAAGACCCACCGGTGGTTCATTCAGGAACTGCTCGTCTACCAGTTATACTTGTAAAATCCCCTCCTGGTGTCGGAGGCAGTCTTTTATTAGCCTTAGACCTCAATACCAGTGCTGTTTGTTGCTGCAAACCTCCTTCCTCCGGTCGGGGCCTTCCTGTGCATAGTTTTTATGTTTTCCTTTGTCTGTGTGGGTTTCTCACAGGTTCTCCAGAGTCCACCCACAGTCCTGCATGCAGGCTAGGTGAAGTAGCGACTTAAAATGACCTGAAGGTGTAATGTGAGTGTAAATGTTTGCCGGGTTTGAGTTTGAGTATGAGCTCCAGACCAGTGAGCCTACATGGGTAATAGATGGATGATTTGAGTCTCTGAAGCAGCACAGGGATTGTGTGATAACAGGTCACTAGAGCCCATAAGCACGAGTCTCCTCTTCTTCTACTGCGAGAAAGCTTATCCTGAAATGGGTCTTGTCATGATGGCCTTCGTGACTGTGTGGCTCCTAATGTGTTTGATGAAAAATCTAACTGCCAACATCTTGATCTATTATTTAGTAGACCAAACGTTACAGCTTCAAGTTACTGAACATTATTGGAGGCATACTAAATAAATGCCCCACTTTCACATCTCTTTTTTTTTTTTGACACATACATTCAATAGAAATGTCTACACACACAGTCACACAACCATTTCAGCCAAGAGGGGAACTCTTTTGGTGGCATTCGGGTGGGTAGCAGTGCACGTCTGTCAACTCAGCCAGGGCCCAGGGTGCAGAGCTGCACAGCAGAGATAGCTGTGCTCAGACACACACATGCACATATATACAGGTCCCACACCACGGTTGACCTCAGATGAGTCTGACTGAACTTGAATGAAGTTGAAACATTGGCGAGAGTAGAAGGCATGTTTAATAGGCCTCTCTGGGTCGCTCTTTTTTGAGTTTTTTTGTTTTTCTTCCCTTATGATGATGCAACAACTTACGAAGGCTCAGCCTGTATTCATGCACATAAGAGAAATAAATTGAAACTTAGAATTAACGCCTCATGGTTGCATGCCTCTGACAACCAGTCAAGTTGCAGTTCACTTTGTTAAGCTTTGTTGTTGTTGCTCTGTATGTCTTCTGTATCAATGTGTAAATTCACTGAGAGAAAAATAGACAGAGCAAAATTCGTTGTGTTCTTTCCCTTAAGGTTATACGTGTGTGTGTGTGTGTTTGGTGGTTTTCATTCCTGTCACACTTCTACATACTACAAAACATCAGATTAGTCTACTTTTTATGAACTCTTAACACAAATTAGCAGCAGAATATTGTTTATTGAGATTAAAACATTATCATGACTGATGAAAGTAAAACTGCCAAAAGTTTTAGGCGTGAAACACATGCCTCAGAATTGGCAGTGAAAGTAAGAGGGGAAACAGATTTCATCATTTTTTTTTTTTTGTGATCTCAGTTTTGACTTATTTGTCTTTGTTCCTCTGCTTGTCAAAATGCTGTCCTCTGTACTTAATATTTCACCTCTGCTGGCTGGGATGTTTTGGATAAACTTTCAAGTGTAAATGCACTCCTATTTGTTCATTATTCGAACAAGGATCGCCTTCATTTACATTTTGTTTTGCTCCATATTTTTCCCTTGTAATGTGTGCTTCCCCTTCTATGTAAGCCACCACTTTGGTTTCTTGGTTCCTTATAATATATTATTTTTGTTTTTGTAAGAAATTCCAATGAATGGGTCAAAACCAGCAACATGTTAGTCCATCTCTATACATGTTTACCCTCCAGGATGAGTGTTGTTGTCAATCCTAAACTGTTGGTCTTACAAATGTCTTATAAATAGATATTTGTTTTTTTCAGCAAATGTTACTCAAACAGGGTGACTCGTTTGTGGGGAACTATTTTCAGATACGTGGTGCACTTGGGTTTATTTATGCCATCTCAATGGTGTATTTGGGATTATGTTTAAAATAAACTACAGTGCCTGTATCACCCATTGCATTGATGTATTTAACAACAGCAGTGGTCCTAAACTATATTTGACTTTTGATTTGATGGATGTGGAAGGTTGTTTGGGGGCCAGATTTCCCTTTTGAAATAGACATGTTGACACATGACACATGACACTGCTCCACTGAAGGATAGTTAAATACTACTGTGTGTATGTGTTATTGATCCTTCTGAGGATATTACTCTTTTGCATTCGCTCTGCTGGCATGTCAGGGTTCGGAACAGAACAGCAGTGTGAAGTGATTCACAACTCGGCTCAAGGACACAGCAACTGTTTACCAACTGTATGAATAAACACTTAAGAACAAATCAAACACTGCACCGCTAAGGTGTACACATTGCCATGTTGTCGACTGTGCTGCCTCAGTGTCCCGCAGGGATCCAAGCTTTTGCTGTTTTTAGATATCAAGGTTATAATTTGGTGCTTTTAATCGACAGTGCAGAAGAGTGATACACCGAAAACATGGGGAGAGAGCACAGGGAGTGACATACTGTAAAGCAGGCTGAGAGTCAAATGGAGGACTCTGCTGTTAAGGGCATTTTACCCTGTGTGGTATACGCTGTAACCATTCAGCTATTAGGTCATCCATATTTTTACATATTTGTAGTCGTCTTAGTGGAAGTGAGAGTGCACCAGAGCTCGGCTCGCCTGTGATAATGTCCCCCAAGTGAAAGTCTGATCTTATTTCTCCCTTATGATTCAGTGACAGGTTTTTTGATGCATTCTGTTCATAGTCTTTAATCTCCATTCCCAAGTCGCATATCAAGCCCCAGATGGTACAGGCGAAATGAAAAACACCCCACATTTCTACCGCTGTCTGTGTGCTTCAGATTTTTGTCTGATATTCAAGCAAGCATGTCATGAACTGCACAGGATCAGTTGAATCCCTGTTCTCTGCAGACGCTTTTTAGAAACATGGAGGCTTTAAGAGGATGAGCTTGCTTGCCTGTGCGACTTCTTTTGCTTCTGTTTTCCCAGTGTGAAGCTTGTACAGTGTTTCCAGCATGTTCAAAGGTTGTTCTTTTCTATCATCTAAGGCTTTATTTTTTATTTTTATTTTTTAATGCTTCGCCAAGAAACTTATGCACGTTCTAAGGACATGTTTTCACCCAATCTATCGCCATAAATAACTGCTGTCATCTTTTACCCCAGGATGACTTCTTCCCTGCCTCAGTAGAATCCCCTGACCTCTCTTTTCTCGTGGCTTCTGCCTGTTCTGCCTGCAGAGTTTTGGTACTAGTCAAAATGTGAATGAACGATTGATGCGTAGCTGTAGACTCAGAGGTGAGAGCCCAGCCTCCTCCCTTCTCACCTCAGCGAATCATGTTGCTTTGACTTTGCCGCTGTTGTGCGCTGTTACTCGATCGATTTTTATTCTCCCGCCTCATGTTTATTTTAAGGGCCTGAGTGGTTCATTGGTTTACTACAAGCCGGACAAGCACAGCTCCACACAAGGATACTGATGCTCATTAAGGTTGATATGGGAGCTGCATTTTGAGAACACATTTAAAAGTCTGTTTTTCTCATTTCCTTTTTCTCCCTTATTCCCACTTCTTTGGTTTTAACTGCTGAAGAAACTTGTAATGACTTTAACCTTGATCCAACAAAAAAACATGTCTGTGAGGTTTTTGTTTGTAGTCGGCTTCCAAGAAAAATATCAAATCTCTCATTTTTTTATTATTATACCTCATTAAAATGTCTCGAAGGATTATTTATTGCAACAGAATGGTCTTTTTGAACACATATTGTGTTACAGAATTTAACGCTGTTGTAAAGGCATATTGTTTCAATATAAACTACACATAATGATTTCATGCCTTCTGCACCACCTGATGTTTCTTCATTACAGCTGTGACTGATAAGCAGTTTATCTTCAGAAAGATTGCAAGTGAACATTTAATTTCAATCACTATCTTGATATATATGTATATATATATATATATATCTATATATATGCATATATATATATATATATACATACACTAATCATGTATTAACAATCAAATGAGATGCATATGAATGAAGTGAGGAAAATGCTCTTTTATTGCCCGCTGACAGCTGATTGTTGAGTGTGACAGTGCTAAGAAGGACATACTATTTCCTGGAGTTAACTGGCCATTTTGTATAATGATTAATTTCCATGTAAATAATGAGCTGTTCGGGGTAAAATATATTTTAGGAACATCAAACACGGTCATAAAGATAAATAGGAAAATGTTGTCATGTAAATTACAAGTTATGCTACAGAGTATTTTATTTTTAAGTATCATCAGTTTCATGCAGATACAAGTTCACATGAAGGTGCATTAATCATGCAATCAGGAGCTACATTCAAATATACATATGTAATAGCTTTTGTGAGGGGCAGGTCAACACTGATCAGTGAACATTGGTATGAAACACATGAATGTGTATTGATTGCTTGCCCACGTAAAAAGTGAATGCTGTTGGATGAACAACGCTCTGCACAGTGGGTAGTTTGCTCCATTACACAGGTCATGAAGTGGCAGTTATTGAAACAACAAGAGCAACTTTCTTATTTAAGCCTTTCTAACTCACTTAGGATGAAAAGGTTAACGACATAGATATTAAATCACTCTGAGAAAATCATATCACATGAGCCTGTGGCAGATAGTGGAGAGTGTGTGTGTGTGTGTGTGTGTGTGTGTGTGTGTGTGTGTGTGTGTGTGTGTGTGTGTGTGTGTGTGTGTGTGTGTGTTTGTGTGTGTTTGCGTGTGCGTGTGTGTGGTGGGGTGATTGTGTATGTATGTTTGCAGTTTTTTTTTTCATGCTGTCTACAACATTTCAAACACACTGAGCTCATAATTCATTAAACACCACTTTAATTAATACTTTTATTGACCACTTTATTACATTATAGTAATGTCTGTCTACCACTTTGATCCAAACTAAAATACTTCAACAATTATTGGATGCCTTTTAATACAATTTTAACATTTAGAAAAGCACAAGTATAGCTGCTAGCATTGCTGTATTTTTTTTTTTAACTTCTTCAGGTTTGCTGTGATTTGTTGCTGTTCAACCTCAAGTCATGTGTAGCTTTAAAAATATAAGGTACACTTGACTTATTTTTCTGCGTCCATAATTTCCAACTTAATCACAGCAGTTTCCATTTCTTCATTAATATATTTCTTTCATCCTGGTCACAATTAGTACAGTGGTTTCTTGAGCTTTATAATTGCAGTCATGGCAAATACTGTCACACCCTGAGTAAATCCAATAAGATGAAAGTACATTCATAAAAGAGTACCTCATAATGGGTAGTGTGAATTTGTAATACATACACCCTGCGAACCATAAAGATGTTGTAAAGCAAATTCCAAGATTTGCTTCTCAATACATTATATACATTTGAAATGAGTTGCTGAAAGCACGTGCAAAGTTTGAAAACTTTGTCGCACTGGAATGTGGAGTTAGACCGTTAAACAGTTTCTCATCTGTCTTCAGCTCAGGTTATTTTTAGGCGGGGCTAAAAGGTAGCCTATCTACGTCACAGGGCTACCGCACAGCCGGTTTATATAACCTTCTGCATGGCTCCTCCTCTCACACGGTGAAACGGTATAAAAGCCTGGAGCTCATTTGCATAAGAGGTCATCCCACTCGACTTCAGTTGCTACTCCTGCCGTAGTCAGATTGTTATTGTACATCAGCTCGCTGCTGCAGGATTTCTCCCTCCACCCGCAAGTGCATCTTTCCTGGAAGCAAGAACCTCCAAAGCAGCGCTGCATCGCTATTTCAATTTCCTACTGATGAAGAAAGGAAAAAGAGGTGGATTGATTTCGTGAAGAGCCTAACTAAAGGAAACATTAGGATTGACACCAACAGCTGCCTCTGCAGTGACCATTTCACGACAGGTAGTTTCAATTTGGACCGGAGACAGATGCAGTTCACGGACACACGGCTTCTCCTGCAGCTTGGAGCTGTACCGAGCATCGCCCTCCCGGCCGTTCATTGTCCGGTCGCACCGGCACCGTCCGCCGCCGCCGCCGCCAGCAGTTCACCACTCAGTGTAAGTTCTGTGTGCTTGTTCTAATTATATTAGATAGCTTTTCCAGAGGTAATTCTGCTACATTTAGTCTGCGGTGCAAATCCCTAACGTGATTTTACTCGGTGTAGAATAACGGTATTTTGGTGAAATGGGAGCTAATGTGCTAATTAGCTTCTATTGAGGTCGTAGCCGAGCAGAGTTCAGAGGAAAATGCTCCGATAACCAGATTTTTTTTTATGCGTCTCAATATAGCTCTGGTTAGGAACTATAATATATGTAACTCTGTATTTTACATGTCGGGGTGATGGTAAACATGGACCAGAGGAGATCTGGTCCTCCCGATTAATGAGGGTTGTTGTTTTTGTACTCTGGTGTAACGTTACAATCAGCGACCCTCTCGGTTACATGTACCGGTACTGGTCTGGATAAACGAGCCCAACTACATGTGCAGGAGGCTGCAGAGAGCAGGTAGAGGTGGAGGTGGAGGGACATCAGTGAAAGAGAAAGACTTTCGGCTCACTGAGCAGGTTCAAAATTTGAATTGACATGATATAATTACAGAACTAAGGCAACTCCTCCGCTCTTATTATCTCCAGTATTGTAATTTAGGTGCGTTAGAAGTAGTTGGAGACTCACTGTCTGCTGTCTCTGGTGTCCAGTTTTACTCCTGTGTTACAGCTCAGGGGGACAAGCTGGATTTGATTGCATCTGTATGTTTCACTCATTGGACAAATAAATTCTAATTCTATTCTGTTTTCACAAAGCAGGCTGCTCCATCCAGCAGAGAGACAGAGTGCCAGTGTGACATCATGCATAAAGTCACCCGAGAGGTTGGATGTCAGACTAACTGCTTAGTGGGGAAAAGAACTGCAGCTACAGGACTGTCATACAGAACACTGAAGACCTCCCAGTGAGTGGGCGGAGTTTCAGCTCCTTCAGGCGACACGCCTCCCCAGTCTCAGAGCAGAGAAGACTGATGATTTTCTCACTATTTCAAAGCCTACTTTAATATACTTGTCGGTGTTTTTTTTCATTCAAATTTGGATGGGCAGTTAACAGCCCATACTTCTGTGGTGTGATGAACTTAAAACTCATTTTCATTTCTACTTTACGGCATCTTTAAACATACTATATATATGTAAATTCGTTTTTTCTTTTAGCTAATAGTCTACCGAACCATGTAAGAAGTATTTCACATTTTTAAAACACACATGGAATGGAATTGTCTTGTGCAACCGTTTTAGATAGTTATTTCTGAAGTGTTTCAAGTTTGTAGACCCCCAAAGCTGTTTCTGTAAGTGTAATTATACAATGATCAAAAGTGGGTAATGTTGTGGAAATAATGCACAAGGATTTCCTCGCTTGTGCATTAGACATTTGTATGTGTCTGTGTGAACACACATGAGTGCAGACAGGCATGCTAATTAGGATATGGACATTCTACATGGTTATTTCTGTGTGTATTCATGTCTTTGTGTATGAGTACGTGCATGTGCATGATGGGTTGACATTACTAGAGCAATAACTAGACCTCTGCGTAACCCCTAAAGCCATGAAATCCCATTTTATGACCACTTGTCAGGGGCAGTGGGGGGTTGGTGGTGGTGGGGTGTGCTATAGCCTGCAGTCTTCTACAGAAAGTCCCTGTACAGTAGCTGTGGTCTCTCAGAATGGAGACAGCATATGAGAATATGCATGAGTTCTTTCATAATCTGTCATGTCCTTTGGCAGGAAGGCAAGGCCATGCTTATCTGCTCTATGTTCTGTCTGCTGCCCACAGGACACCTGGTACCTAATTTGTTACTGCCAGGATGGCCTTGACAAGGGAAGCGAGATTTGAAATGGACGTAGAGTTAATGCACGTTATGGTGAAGGCATTTCTATATATTTTTTCTAATTAGATATGTAAAATAAAATCTACCTCTTCGAAATAAAAAATGCAACATACATTGTATCTATCAGCAGTGATTGGACTTATTGGAATGGGTTATATGTCTGGTCAATGCTGTAATCGTAGATTTGAAATGCCTGTAAGACTTTACAGAGTGGCATTATCTACTCATCGAGAGCGCCTTCCCATCACGGCTCAATTTAAAACTTCAAGTCAGAGCAACCTTGGGGTTAATGTCTCAAGCAGTGGAATGACCTCTTCAACACTAATTTCTTGAGGTTCATGAAGTATGGAATATTGCATGTAATGATTTAACGTATCTAAATAAATAAAGATCATAAAACGCCAAACCAGCTTGTAAATGGTTATTGGCTAGCAGTGGGGATGTTGTAAAGAAAACATCTGTCACGGGTAATGTGTTGCAACTTGGCATCTTGGTCTCTTCACAAAGTAATGCTCCTTGTCATTAATAACGGGGGCTTCATTTGAAAATTGTCATGTTGAAACTCTTATGTAAATGGTCTTGCATATTTTATGTTGCAGGAAATATTCTGTGTATAATTTCATTTTCTGTTGAGAGCCGGTCTGTAAGGCACCTGACCTCAGTCTTTGCTCTATTGTCCTGTCATTTAAGAGCTCTAAAAACACCCCACACACGCTTCGCTGCACTGACTGATCACCTCTAAAGGAAAAATCAATGAGCTTTGTCTCGTTTGTCACTTCTCTACCCCCCCTCTCCCCCTTCCCTTGCCCCCCGCCCCATTTACCTCTCTCTCTCTCTGAACTAATGGAGTGATGATTTGGAAAGTATTATGAGGCTCAAAATCGGCTCAGTGAGCTGCTCACAACTGAATGGCCAGCTCTTTGATGGATATCCCAGTTCTGATTGCTTGGACTCTGTGCCATATAAGGAATCTCATCGCTATGCACCAGTCTGCGAGACTGATGCTGAGATCAGGCGATCTGGCTACTGTCGGGGATCAACGACGGGATAATGAAACTCTCCTGCAGACAAGCACGTGTGCATGTTCGCAAGAAAGCCAGAGAGACACGCACACACACTTACACATTCACACATCTGTTCAATGACCGATCAGCTTTTCTCCTCCAATTGCCGGGTCTGGAGGTGGCGGCGGTAGTTGTGCTGTGCTGGACGAGGGAGTGGAATAGGAGAGAGTAGGAAAGAGTAATTTCACTGCCGATTTGTCAAACACCTCCACAGTCAATCTCCTGCCCTCACAAGCCTCATCACCACATGAAGATACTCCTCTCTATTGCTTCCCTCTTCATGTCTTTTTTTTATGGGCGGCTGAATTGCACGTGTCACGGCCACTATTTTACAACATATGTTAGTGTCATCTTCATTGTGCTTTGTTAGAGCTGCGTTTTCTACATGTTCGGTATGGGCTCCAAAAGAAGTCAAGGCAGAAGTTCCTTGGCATTTTAGTCAGGAAGGAAATTAGGTTTAAAATTTTTCTCATTTGAGATAATGGCATTTCATATTCGGTTTTATTCAAAAATTGATGTGCCTGATGTCTAAAAAGTGTACAGTCTAGATGAAAACAGATTTTGTAAAATTTTTGGCCTCATTTCACACAGTTGCATTAAAAGATGACATTGATTTTCTCTTAATTATTCTTCACACTTTCATGCAAGTTCAAATATGCCGAATGTCAGAAGGTAGTAGACATGCTAATTGCTTTTGTGCCATTCACTCGGCAAGATCATCTCGGCCACCTCGGCAGCTCAGCACAGCAGCTGTCAACTGTCTGAACACAGAACGTCATGTCTCTTAAAAAGTCAGCTCAAGAAAAACAAATGGAGCCCTGGCTGAAAGCAAACAGTCTCACACGCGCATGCAAACCCCTCCTTGCTTGCCACACTTACATCTACAATAAATCAAACAATTGCAGAAAATGAGCTGGTTAGTTATCCGCCCCTTCGAACAAACTATTTTTCATTAACACTTAACAGCTCCACTCTCAGCAGGGTAGTGACTGACTGGAGTCGGTCCTCTTCCTCCCTGCAGAGAAAACAAATGAAATGCATAAAATAATATTTTGTCACTTTAAATGTAAATATTAATCAGTGGCTCATTTGCAGTCATATTAAAATGACAGTTTAGACACTCAAATAGTGGCACATAGTCACAGTTATAAAAAAAATTATGAACTATTAATGAATTAAAATGTCAATATTTATTATCACTCTCTGACCTGCAAAATAAAAGAGTAAACAAACAGAAAAAAAAAAAATCCCGTCTTGATCTCACGCTCCATTATGCCCTCACTTGTGAAAAAGACATGGAGATACCCGAAGTCTCGGAGCAGTAACTCACTCCAACTCAGATGGAGCAATACCTAATTTTTGGGCAGAGAACCATGGCCTCGGACTTGCCCCGAGTTCCTGTTAATGAAGATCTTAAACGGGGTTCAGAGACATGGGACAACCCTGGCGGAGTCCAATTCCCACTGAAAACGTGCTTGGCTTCTTGCCAAGTCAATGCTTTCCTTTCAGTTATATAATGACCCAGTCAGCAGCCCCAGGAACCCACACTCCCACAGCACAACCCACTACACACTGTGAGGAACGTAGTCACAAAACACGTGTAGACTGAGTGTACAAACATAAAGAATAACCAGTTGACTTAAATGAATGCAGACATTTTAATAATCACACAACATACCTTTACTCTGTTTATGTACGGATTACACGTTACTCCATACATGTTTGGTCGAAATGTTAGTTAACCCTTGAGTATAAATACAAAATGTACAGAAGAATTTCGGCTTTGATGTGGTACCATGACTTTCAATATCTATTTAATGGGGTTCGAGAGACCTTTATTCATTTTACGAGTCGCATCAGTTTTCGTTGTTTAATACTCTCCCCCCACCGAGGTGTCGGTGGTTATAATCTTTCAGCTGCAACACAAAAAAATTACTGGAAATCAGTCAGAAGGTTTTCATAATGCAACTGTAATAAGAAACTTATCTACAGGCAGCTGTCATCAAACCACATTTATCCCTCAGTGTACCAATTAAACAGAGGACGGTGTGCATGTCAAAATTCTGCCAGCGATTCACCTGTTTGCATTATCGGCCTCAGCAGACTGGAGTTGGGATTCAGCTGCCAGGAGACGATTGCTGTTTTGAGAGTGTGAGTGAGAGAGTGAGAGACAGAGGGAGAGACAGAGTGAGAGACAGAGAGAGAGACAGAGAGAGAAAATTCACCCACACACACTGTTGTGTTGACATTACATTCACTTCCAGTCACATGCTGAGTACCTACGTAACCTTAAACATGGTCTTTGCCCTAAAATGTAATGATTTACATTCTGGGGACTTTTATCTTCAAAAGGGAGTGAAGTCCCCTCAGTGCAAATGGATTTATGTCCGAACAACATGAAGATGAAAGGGACACAAACACACACAAGCACGCAGGGAGAGAGAGAACAAAATATTTGAAGCAGTTCATCACTTCTAAAGAATATATTCAAAAGTGTCAAAGCTCTGGACCATGACAGTGGCTCAGCACTGAGCTGGTTAAAGATGCATCAACCCTCTCATCTTCTCTCTCACACACACACACACACACACACACACACACACACACACACACACACACACACACACACACACACACACACACACACACACACACACACACAGAATCCATTACCATCACCATCCAAACAGCGATGCAGGTGGACGCTCTCACACGGCTATGAATATGGGTTCAAATTCAGTGAATTGTTTAAAAAAGTGGAACCTTCAGGCCATTTCTGTTGCTGCTTGGCAACATCCACATATACGTGCTGCTTTCTTCAAACTTTTAAATAATGAAATCACACCACACTCAAATCCTTATTGCAAAGATCTGGATATTGTTTTTTTCCTCTATCTAATTTTTCCTCTTCAATCTATTACAGTAGCCAGGTTAAATTTAAATACCAAGAATAAACATATTTTCTGTGTCAGCTCTCTTCAGGAGCCTCCGGGTTACGGTTAGGCTTAGGCTAATTTGGACATTTTAAAGCCAATTGAAAAGCCATTTATGCAATCGATTATATGCCACCGTGTGGCTTGAACTCAACCCTCAGATCTCAACAAAGTATTTCCTCTAAATACTGATCAAATAGTTGTCACAGCACTCCAGCTGTACCAGGCTTTAAACAAATTTAATCGATGGCACAGAAGCCTTTTAGAATCAAATATTCCCCCGGGCAAAAGTATAAATGAAAAATACGTTTACGTTACACACAAATACACAATTTCCCTGACCATACGCACCCACTCTCCCTGTCACAGTCATTGTGAATAAATGCTGTTGTTGTCTGTCAGCAAGAGGTAAGTTGCCCGCAGCTAAGGCTGACATGGAGATTAAATAAAATATTGTCCTCCTAAAAAGCCCAGGGCTGGCCAAAAACACAAGACACCCTTAGTCATACAAAATGTTTAAATCTGTTTTATTAACAGCAATGTGTTCTCAAACATTCACATACCACTGTTGTCCTACATAAACACCAACATAAACAACATGATCAAGAGATAAGTATTTTATCTGCGTTTTAGATTGACTTAAAGTTCAATGATAATAGTAATATGTTGTTGTTGTTGTTGTTGTTGTTGTTGTTGTTGTTTTACCAAGCTGGTATTTCTGTTTTATCTCTGAATTCTCATCTTTTTCTTGTTCTATGCTGTTTTAGGGTTCTTTCACACATTCTTTTGTCAGGACCTTCAGACATTTCAGTTTAGTGGTAGCGGGGTCTAGACCATAGGAACAAAATGTTGTTCCGATTAAAGGAAGTGCTCTTGGTCTAGGTCAAACTGACCAAAGGTTGGATTTATTTGCAGTGTGAAAACACTTTTTTATGGTTTGGACTTTTGGACCAAATACGGGAAGTTTGGGCAACCTATTGTAATGCATTGAACAACAGAACAGGAAAACTAAAGACGGAAAATTAAATTTATATTTTTCCACCTAAAAAAACATATAAAAGTGACAAAATATCTTACTTTCTGAGAGGAAAATAAGTGCTGGTAGTAATGCAATGATAATAATACTTTAGTGGCAACATAAATATTCTGTTTCTTCATTTCCTCTTTTCAACTGGAAAAGGTTACTGGCCGAATTGACAGCACACTGCTGACGGATGCATGCCTGTCTACGAACCAATCAATGTCAAGGATAGGGGGACGGAGCATTCGTAGACGAGGATGCCATGAAGTCAGTATGCCATGCCAAGCTCTTTAGAGAACTCACAAAATTGCCATATGAAACCAACACCAACTAAATCCATTTTTTGTATTGTAATCACAACCTGAAACTTGGTTTGGATCTTGGTCTGAACTTTCAGGTGTGAAACGCCCCTAAAAGTGAACTAAAACTGCATTTGATTCTGAGCTGTGTGTTGTTTCCACTGAAAAATGAGTCAGTATTAGGAGTCCTAAGTACTAACTGTTCAGGTAAAATGAAAGGTGGACTCTACTGATTTTACAAATCAACATAAGTTTATTCGTCATTGGTAATACTGCTCAGCACGTAAATAGTTGCAGACTGACTACGCGGCTCTGAATAAGTTTGGTAAAAGATCTTGCTATAGATACATTCAAACTCAACAAGAACGAGAGCCAGATGTCATCCAAAATTTGCAAACAACTTGGTGCAAGTGTGTATGGGAGTTTTCCAGTGTTTTGTTTTTTTGTGAGTAAGGGTTTTCAAACAGCGGAGGAAGATTAACAGTGACTCTGCTGTCCTGACGTCAGTGAGGAATTCATTCCACCACTGCAGGGCCAGAAGAAATTAGAGTCGCAACTGAGATGACCAGACACAAAACCCTGGTTTGTCGATGCGGTCCTGGATGCTGGGTTTTGACTTTGACACGGAGGTAGAAATAAAAAAAATAAAAAAGCGGTTTTCTTCGTTGCACTGTAGGCCAGCACCAGAGTCTTCAACTGAATGTGGGCTGCAACAGGGAGCCTGTGTAGTGGATGAAGGGGAGGAGTTGTGTGGGAGAGAGTCGGTTAAATACAGGCAGCAACCCACCCGTTGGTTTGTGAACTGCTGGTTTGTAAGTATTAGAGTTTCATGAGAGAAGTTGATTGGCCCTCGGTGGTAGTTCACTTCAAGGCACTTTTACATTGGCTTTTCTTAGCTGAAGACTAAATCCATGTTAATGCAGTCTATGGTTGAACACCAGCAGCATTATAAATGTCATTATGTTGTGCAGGAGGAATTTACAGAAGCAGGCTACTGCTGCTATGTTTGCTGAGAACGTCAGTAATCATGGTGAAGAGGTCCCACATGGACTTTCACCTTAAGGACACAAGCTCAGTCTTGTGTAACATTGAGCAATAATGTCATCAGTCAGTTCAGTTCGGTGTGAGTCAGCAAATGTATAATCAGAATCCTACTATGTTACACACTCTAGCTTTGAAATTTGAAAGACCTGAGCAGGAAAAGTCTAATTCTGTTAAAATGCATTTTTGGAAATGCAGAATCAAACATTTTAGGAGCCATGTACAAGAGATTATGAGGTCAAAGAGACTGTACTCCACAGCAAATGTCCCAAAACAGCATATGTCTACATTCAAACAATAAATCCCTTAAGCAACCTTCGTAGTTATGGTATTAAGTCTTTCGGGAAGAAAGCAGAACGTATTGTGACATTGTTATGGAGCCCCAAAGTCCACAGAGGGAGGATGTCAGAGTGGATGGATAGGTCAATAAAATGTGGGGCTTCAACGCAAGAGACTGTTGGTTCTTTTACTGTCAGTCAGTTTTGGTCTCTTTAAAAAAATATTACTATATTCATGGACATGACAATCCACGAACCTTGACAGTTCCAACCAATTCTAAGGAATTAATAATTATGTCTAAACCAGAGTAGGTTGAAATATGGTCTTATATTTCCAAAAGAGATTTGTAATGGTTTTGGAAGGCAACACTTTTCATTCCTTTCAAGATTTTTTTGGGGGACTGTTGCGATCAAAAATGCTTGATTTTGAGGTCGATTTTCTCAAAAATTGCAATGTATTTTGGGAAGGTTTTTGGGGTGAATTTTTTATTTTTTTTTAAACACCACTTGATGAAGATTAATCATTTTGAATCATTGTAATCACTTCCTTTGATAATAATCATCACAGTACAGTTTACTTAATTTTATTTCATTTATTTGCAAATTTGTCTTTCTTAATTTATGTAATTTTCTGTAATGTTTAATGTACTGTATTTAGTATGTTCTGCACATTCTCTTGCATTGTTAAAATATTTGGAAAAATAAATATTTAAAAATAATCATCACAGTAATATTTTCCTTTGAATCTTTTTCAGCCGAGATTCTGTTGAGGACATTTTCTGCAGAAAAATTGCTGAAAAATTGCAAGCTTCTGTAAATATTGCGCAGATTACTTGAATTTTTGCTAATTTCCTTGGGGGATTGACTTTTGTGTTATTCTGAAAGGCAATTACAGAAACTATTTTTTTAAAATCTAATTTGGAAGACTTGTTAGTTCCCCCAACTTTATGTTTTCCAAATTAAAAGAATGAACCTTTCAAGTTGTCATGGCTAAAATAGCTGCCACCAGTACTCTCAGTCTCCTTTTCAGTGATGCATATTCAGAGAAGACAGAAGATAATTGTATGTAAATGAAAGAAAGGAGCGCAGGTCTTCAGCACTGCACCTTTCTGCTAATAGTAAATGGGTCCTACAATCCACAGGGGAACCCCTTTCATTGTGAATGACAACTGCATGAAGTCATGTACATTTACCAGACTATTAATGACTTTGCCATTACTGTTAAGTCTTATAGCAGCTGTATTTAAAATGATCTAAGGTCTTCCTCAGTCCTAGCCAAATCATGTTTGTGTCACTGAATGGATCGCTTGGCACCTTGTCATCAAATGCAGTGTGACAGTTAGTGTAATAGTCCCGCAACACTAGACTATATCATCTGCCAATTAATTAATCCAATTGAGCCAAGATAGACCTATTAAATCCCATTCTAATTAATCAGATGCCACCAGGATACTCTGTCACTTACCCCAAATTTGAAGGATAATTACCCAAATGGAAGCCAGTAATATAACTGCAGAGATTTTATATATATATATAATATCTGCTTTAAAAAAAATATCTGCTTTAAAAAAAGGAAATGAGGCATATTCCTGCATATTTTCAGTATGGAAGTGACAGATTTACTAGGGTGCTGATAAATCTTGGCTGTGAGCAGTAACTGGCTAAAAGGCGACATATCTGCATAGGAAGTTGCAGGATGAGTTTCACAAGTAGTGGAGTGCATACATTTAGTGCAAGGAAATCCAATTTGGTTTCATATCGGTAACACTTATTGTGTTAGATTTTGTCATTAGGCCTTAGGCTTTAACTTCTTAAAATAAGTTTTTCAGGCCAAAGGTAAGGAAGGAACCCTGTAGAGTTAAAAGAAGACTAGGAACCGACCTGAATACTAAGACTCTTGCCATCTCTACTTCTTACGCACACGATGGCAAAGAGAAATAGGTCTTTCAGGAACATCTGTGTGGGTTGCAATGAAAGGGCAAGAAAGGAGTGGTTTTGGGGCATGAGAGAAAGGTAAAAAGGAGGGATGGAAAATTGCAGGAAGAGACTTTGTTGGTTCACTACACAGGGGCCAACTTTCCAGAGCGCTACAATCTAACTTTGACTCATTGGGGCTCTGCTGTTGGCAACACTTCTCTCTTTCCTGTTTCTATAATGTGTTTAATAATATATATATGATCACAAGCAGAGGCTATCACCTGTAGAGCTTGTACCACAATATTTCCTGTGCTGTGTGTGGAGTTAATTTATAGTAAATGGTGAGTTTACATGACGGTATTTTATGGCTGCTAAATGAGAGCCTGCTGCTGTGAAAGCAATTTGCATCTCAGCTTTAGATTCTTTTCTGTGGAAATATGGTTACAGAAATGGAGAACTTTCATAAGCGTTTGAAATGTTTTCTTTTCTTCTGTGACACTTGCTACGCAATGTGGATAATTGAAATGATAAATGTTTTCCAGGCTTTCGCAACAGACTTTAAATCTCAGACAAGGGCCTCTGTGCATCTCACCACTGTTTGTGTTCTCAAGTGACCTTTGGTAGTTCTCCTTTAATATGGGATTTAATAATGAATCAGATTGACCTGCTCATAAAAACTAAAATAGTCAAACAATTTTGTTGTCTTCATTTGCAAGGCGTTCAATCTCTTTGCAGGTAGTTTTCCAAGTGCGTTTCTGCTAATTGGCTCCCCTTTAAACAACCTCTTTCACTAATGACTGTCTTGCAGGCACAGCTGGAGTGAAATGTAGCTGACACAGGCATCAGGTTCAATAGCGCTGCTCAGGGCACCCAAAACAAATGGCTGAATAGTGAATAGTTTCTATTAGGTGTATAAATGGTAAGCACCTCTGCAGGCGAAATTGGTGTTTTGCATATCCTGCTAATGTTGGATAATAAGGACGCAGTGTTAGTTGCAATAACAAGATTTAATTTTACTGTCAATTCATCGGCAGATTTAAACACACAGGAATCTGAGGACTCTTACATTTGCAGGTGGTTTCATATTTTCTGAAAGACAAATAAAAAGACAGACAGACAGTCGACTCACTACATTTCATTGTGTCCCCACAGGCATGTATAAACCCTGTACGGTGGACAGCAAAAACAGAAAACACTGACCACATCTCTTACATGTGCTCCTCTTCTTTTATTTTTAATAGGAGTAACCACAATCCACTTTCAGTTGTACACTGACATGAAGCTGAAGCATGCGGTTAGGGAACAGGAACAGGGAAAAGGATAAACAACAGAACAGCAGAAATGGACTCCCCTCCCCCCCAGTATGTGAAGCTTGTTTCACATATCCATTTCCAGAAAGAAAAAAAACTCTTGCATATCTCAGACCACAACTGATCATACTGCCTGTCTATACTGTGGGCTATTTAGTATAATGCTTTATGGCATTTATTTAAAGGCTGTCTTACTTAGACTAATGAAAGCTATGGGCAATATTTAAAGCAGGCCTTGACCTTGTGCGGATTACAGAAGCAGCATCCTATCATAACAAGGCTTAAATCAATGGGCAAGTCTATGTTTGAAGGCTGCGTGCCTGACTAAGACTGAGTCCAGAGTTATGTTTCCAGGTTGGAAAACTTACAAAACCTCTACTGTGGCAGCTGGCAATGGGTTTTTTTTTCCGCCAAAATGGCACAGATTGAATTTCATTTCCTTACATTTCAGAGCTTCTGTTCACTGGTATAAATTTTCCATATAATCATTTATATATTCATTACATATTTTACTAAGGCTCAATAAGGTGTAATGCTAAAATATGTAATGTTGAGGAGAGTCAACAATTCTCTCATTGAAATTCTGAGTCTGTGATGGAGGTTGTGCTTATTCTCCCATAACATGATTAATCTATAATGTTACCTCAGGCTGTGTGTTTGGAAGAGAGAGCTTTGCTTATTCACCTCTAGTGCTGCAGACACTTATTGCTATTCCCCGCACATTTCTGCTTGACATGAATAGATTTTCAACTTGTCTCAGATTTAACCCTCCTCAAAATTGGTGCAGGGGCTTCATATAACGACATCCGGGTTCACAATGGGATGGACAGAGGCATCTGCAGAGAGACAGACTCTTCAGTCGACGTGTAACGTTAAAGCAGAATCTCGAGCTAAACCAGCTATGCTATAAATATGCTACCGTACTTGTGGAGCACTGGTGCTGCTCTCAGTGCGTTCCTCATCGGTGACACTAAGAACATTAACATACTGTATACCTGCCAGTTGCTGCAGTAACTGCTAATTATGCACATGTACAGTACTTTGATTGCATGATGTCAGCTCTGTCCAGTTCTCCCTGTAGTGGTATTGCATCATAGCTCTCAAATTAGCACTCAATGTACGAGGATAAGAGAGAACACAATAGCTACAGCTGGTAGTCACTCTCCACTGTGTAGAAAGACTGAATTACTGTGTTTGAATCGTAAACGGGTAAAAAGACTTCTATTCTTGGAATCAAAGGCAAATGCTATGAATATACAATCACGCTAATAGCACCGCAAATCAGTGAAGACAGAGATGAGCTGCACATAGAGCGAAGCATGAGTATAATACTTTAAACAGCAATCCCTTCAAAGGTAGAAGTGTGCACTGCCCCAAACCATGCATGTGAAAAATAATTTAAGATTAAACTGAGACATAAAACAAGTAATTCAAAGAAGAATGGGGTGTTAAGAGGTCTGTGTGTAGCAGTAGTATTTACTGGATGTATTCACAACTAACAGAAGGTATGTTTGGGGCTTTGATACTTCTGAATGTACTCTTCATCTGAATTCACTTTTTGGCCTTGATTCAAAAAGGAGGAATAAAAGTCTGTCTTTCCTTTTCACTCTGTTGCTCGGAGCCATAAACGTTAATGACTCAGGTTTGTGTGACAATGAAATTCCACCTTCCTTGCTGAGAGCAGGCGTGACTTACCCGCCAATGTCTCGGTGACTGTTCGCAGCACTTTTTGAGGCAAACTTACGTCGACACCAGTGGAGGTGCACTCCTGACCTGAACCCGAAGGAACAAAACACACACATTTTTAGAATTTGGGTAACATCATTAAGGGACGTTCTTGGACCATGAATCAACTGCATAATGAATCCAAAAAAAATGGGTGATTATCCATTGGATGGCCTACTTTCTATGAAAAAGCTAGCCTCTCTATTATGATTAATCTACTTACTAATGCATGGCACTCACCTACTTGTGCTGCAAAACACACCGCACTATTCATTCATATATCTCATAAATACCACTATATATGCAGAGAATAAATATTAAAGGACATACATTATTTTCAACATGCCGGTCTCGTGTGATGGCCAACACGCAACATGATAACAAGACTTTCCACTTATACTTACAAATCAGCTCACCTGTAAACCAGGAGCAACACAGTCACTTTATACAATATTTATTTCACATTCTGAACCAGGCAGTTGTAACTTTGTTATTAGTGCCATATCCGGGATATGATCCGTGATTGATTCAGAAAATCCTGATCTTTCTCTTTTAATTATTCATCATCTTATGTGTATAAAACATGTACATGATATTGGGCCACTTCATTACACCTCAGGCATTCTTCACAATGATCATATCTTGAATATTCTTATGGAGATTTAGCACAGAGTGTATATTAAAATGCATTGCTCCCTCCAGGAGAAGAGGAGAGAGTAAGAGAGAGGCAGATTTGCATCTCGAGAATAAACGAGAGAACACAATGAGAGAAGCCTTTTGTAGACCTGTGTGAAACGCCAGTTAAGCCACCATTAAAAATGAATAATTTATTCATGAAATTTCAGCAACATATTGCTTCATAGATCAGCAAAATTAAGAGATGTATTCCTCTGCTGGGATCTGATGAATTTTTTATGGTGTTTTGGATGGCTGTCAGCTGAAAAATCCAAATCTCAAGGTTAATCTTTCTGTTTCAATCCCTTTGAAATGAGTCTAGATTGATCTACTGTCTTATGAGAACTGTAATTGGGATCAAAGGGCAATAATTAATTCTCGCGGTATGTTTTTTTTTTTTCTTGTCAAAGCTACTGCTCCATATAAACTCTGATATATGTCACTAATATGAAGGTTACCAAATATTCAGGTTTAATAATCTACTATTATTCCCATTTTTTTAGATGTTGGAGTGTTATTGGCTCAATTTGTCATCAAAAGCGGTGTGCTGTAAAAGGCTTTTTCAGCTTCCATTTACTCTATTATGTCATGTAAATTTCAGAAAATGATGGAGAATTTGGGCTCACCATCACACATGACACATTACATTAATCGGTGTGAAAAGATGGAGATGTTTTGCGCTACAACAGCTGCAGTATCCACAGGTGACCAGTAGGGGTAGTGTGTGATTTTACAAAAACTTTGGAGGGATATAAGTTTATTCCTTGGCTGCATTTAAAATCCAAAGGGTGATACAGAAGACATGAAAGCGAACGAAGTGGTCTACGAGGTGTGTAAAAGCATTATTTTCCCAATTATGGACTGCAACAAAGATTTTAGTCTCCTGGAAAGAAAGCCACAAAGAAACATACAGTGGACAGTGAGGCTGCTGACTGTGTTGGCTCTACAGTTGTCTTTTCTCATGTGCAGTTTAGTGAAGGAGCTGTCCACTGCTGCTGGTGCTGAAAGTTTGTGCTCTGCGCCTCTGACAGACTTAACCAAACAATTAAGAGATATTTCCGTTTTTATTACAGCCACGAGAAATATCCTTTAATTGTAAGATTATGCCTATCTAGAAACTCCCGTTTCTTCTTCCTCCTCTTCTTCTTCTTCTTCACACGCCGGGCATTGCTCGAGCATTGTGAGGTGTGGGAATCGTAGGCTACACAACAGGAATTACTGGCACCCTGTAGACTGAGTCGCAAACAAGCGTGTCCTTAAAATTAGCCCACAATACCTTAATCCCGCGAACAAATAAACACCGAGGCAACACATTTTCTGAAACAATAATCAATTAATCGACCAAGTAAAGCAGCTACGACAAAGCATAAAGGCATTGTGTGTTTTGTTCCTCCGCAAAATGCTCCTCCGTTTAACTCCTTCCAGCTGGTTTGGTCAGGCGTTGTGTCTTCTGTCACGTCTGTCCCTCATCCATCAGCCCTTCGCCGAGGATCACGGTGTAAATCCTCTCCTCTGCCCACATCAGCTGCACTCCGTCGCCGCTGAATGTCGGTGAAATGTGGCTAGAGCCTCTCGTCTTCCTCCCCTCAAAACGTCAACTTCTCCCTAAAGTAAACTGTTCGCACCTCCGTCGACTTTTCATCTCTCGAGCCAAATCTGTTTGTTGCGTGTACGCGCTTGTCATGTTGTCTTTTCGTTTTCTGTGAGGCATCCAGGCTTGCTAGAGGTTTTTTTTTTTGTATTTTTTTGTTTTTGTTTTGCTTTGCCTGTTCGAATCTTCCAATCGCGTGTTCAATTATCAGCTCTCCACGCGTCTTTCTCCGGCTAGTCCAAATCATTTCTACCCGGTTTGTCGGGACAGCAGCCGAGTCGTGAAGTCTCTGCAGTCACGTGACGGAGACAGGACTGAAAGAGAGTGTTTTGTGTGTGTGTGTGTGTGTGTGTGCGTGTGTGTGTGTGTGTGTGTATACTCTCTCTGTGTGTAGTTAGAGGGGTGTCCCTCCTCCGCATTTTTTTTTTTTTTGCTGCTTGCCATGCTTTTAGACGCCGGAGCACAGGGAGAGAGGCGAGAGTGAGAGGTAACGCCGGTCTCTCACCGGGCTAACTGTCCTTTTCAGTCTTACCTCGGGTCTCCGTCGGTTCTTCCTTGTCATTTTGAGCCCACCTTCCTGCGGTCGACTTGTTTTGTTGGTTCAAAAAAGAAAAAGAAAAAAAACAAAAACCTGGTCATTTCTCTAGGGTTTTTACGCGAGTCTGGTCTGGCAGGAGGAGGATCGTGGTTCTGTTTGACACTGGGTTTTGATCACCTTTTCTCTTTCCTTCTTTTTTTTTTTGCTTTGGTTGCTCCATTTGGACAGTACAGGACAGCCGAGCAGAGCTTGGATGAGCCGCTTCACTGAAATCCCGAGATGGAGTTGCTGCTGATCTGCCTTTCCCTGTGGATATTGCAGTGCAAATCGGTCAAAGCGGACTCAATCATACATATCGGTAAGCGTCCGATAAAACAAGATGCAGTTTGGGTGTAAAGTGGGTGCAGGAATAAAGCTCAGCAGGCTCCTTGATCACAGGATTTTGGCGAGAGGGCGGGATAAATAGTCTGTTCAGCTTGCATCCTGTGTTTAGGCAACAATTTGACTCTCAAACGAGTTGAAAAGTTGGTGTTTTGTAAACGGCCGTAGCTCTGACCTTTACTACCATTGCTATTTCGTTATCATCTTTATTTTTTTTTAACAGCCAATTTTGTTGCAGACATTTCTTTCACTTTTCGACGGCAGATCACTGCATTTCTGCTGGCTTCACATCTAAACCTCATCACTGCCGGCCTGTAAATTGCAGTCCTGCATATTCAAAATACAGATTACAGGGAGCAGAATGGCCCGTTTCATTGACGCTTTGACGAAATTAACGTGCAATCGCAGATCGGCTGAGGCTTTTTTAGACCGAGCTACCTCTTGTGTTTACCCGACAAGCCTCAACTTTCACCGGAACGTGACTGCAATGTCAATACCAAGACAGAGGGAATGTCAGTGGAGTTTCGTTTTAGAGATGCAGAGCGCATAGAGCCTCTTTGTACTCAAACTTCAAACCATCGCTGCAGAGAAGTGTGTGTGTGTGGGGGGGAGGGAGGGGGGAGGAGAAGGGGGGGTGCTTTAAACTCACCACGGTGTTCAAACCAGCTAGTGTTTGTGTGTCCTTAGATATCGCATCGTTTTCATTTGATAGTTTTCAAATGCATTCACTGTATTCCCCCCCCCCCCCGTCCCCACACGCGCAAACACTGAATAATTACCTTGATTGGTGCCCCCTGTTCATTTTACAGTCACGTAGCCACTCATGACTGGCCTTCAAATCTCAAGATAAAAATGTCAATGTCACTGTGAGCAAATTTCGTCTCGGAGCTCCTCCGCTGCTGCTGCTGCTGCTGCTCCTCACAGTTTACTGCAACAGTCTGGCAAGCAGCAGGTGCTCTGTCACTGGCTTAATACAGCGGTGGGACTCCATCCAGATAATATTGGCTGATATCCCGCATAACGTTACGGTACCCCAATTATAGTTCTCATTTCCTGAAACCCTTTTCGGTGATATATGTGCTCTCCCATGCAGCTGATACCATTTTTGATAAACAGAATAAGAACGAGGTAGAGGGCGAGACAGCGTCACTGTTCCTTCTACATAAGGCCTATAATGCTTAGTGGGTGTCGGGTGCAATGGCATAAACAGTCAGTTTCTAAGTTTAGAGTCAAGCTAAAATATGAATCAGATAACTTCGTGTTAACGTGTTGAGGCTGTGACGCTCTCCGTGGTGCTGAAATCTCATCAGGGCGAATTGGAGATGCACACGTTGCGCAACTTTAGGAGTAAATACAACACAAAAACAAACAACAATTTAATTCAGTCATGCGTCACTTCGACAGGCTTAGGACAATAACGCCAAAAAAAGCTTCTGCGTAGCCTGTATTGGCGGTCGTTCAACAATAGAGGTGTTATTTATTCACCAGTTCTTAGACTTTCAACTCCAGCCCGCAACCACACTTTACTCAAGTTTTACTAAACTCTTCAAATAACGTATCACTTTGTTCAACAGGTGCCATATTCGAGGAAAACGCAGTGAGAGATGACGAGATTTTCCAACTTGCCATCTCAGACCTGAGTCTGAACGACGACATTCTGCAGAGCGAGAAAATCACCCACTCTGTGAAACTTATCGAACCCAACAACCCCTTTCAGGCCGTGCAGGAAGGTGAGTGTGAACCCCCCCCCCCCGATTGCATAATTTATTTTTTTTTGCTATAAATTGCCGCTGCTATTCTTTCTGATTACATGGAGCCGCGGGGCACGTCGGGAAGGCGATCCTCTTTGCTCAGCGCCTTTTGTTACGGCCAAGCAAGAAGTACGATATTTGCTGCGTGGAAGTCTTGAGTGTTCCGATGTTTCGGGCCCTGAGAGAGTGTTGGTCATTCACATGTCGATGCGATGGCTAGTAGAACAGGCAATGGTGATGATTAACGTGTCTCTGTGAGTGAGGGAAATGGCTGTGCGTGGTGCGTCTCGCCACCTGCAAAAACTCTTGTCTCTGTACCATAGCAAGGTGTCTTCTGTGGTTGAAAAGCTAGGTGGAAGCATTGAGTTACAGCATGACCGCAAAAGATAAAATGTTATGTGAAATAAAAATCATTTGAACATGATCAAATGTATTTCCAGCACCAATCGCAGATATACTATCAGGAGAGACCAAAAAAAAAAAAAAAAAAAAAAAAAAAAAAAATCTTTCTCGCTTTTTATGTCTCTTTGAATGATGATTGCTATAATCTTGTTTATGCACATTTATCATCCTTCAGCTTTTTCCTTTAAATGTTTTGTCTGCCTCATTTGGATTCCCTATTCTGAATGTACACTCCTCCACATATCGCACAGGAAATTAGCAATGCAATTATTTTAGCCAAGGTTATCTCTCTCAGACATTAGAAGGTGGTCCCATACACTATTATTTGAATACAACTTGATTAAATTTCTTCTGCTAAAATGAATCAGTAAGACTTTAATCGGCTCCTTGGGACCTTCAAAAGCTGTTTATGCACCCTGCACTTAGTTACCACACTGTACTTTTGTCCCCAGTTGCACAAAGGCCCAGATGACTCATTGCTGTTCAGAGTAACCCTAACAGGCAAAGATGATAATATGTTTTTCCTTTTTACTAAAATTAGCTTGTGTCATTTTGCTTTGTCCTCAACAACGTCTCAGAAATCTAGTATTCTATTTAAAATTACGTTTGTAAACTAAAGTCATGGTCAGGCCCACTGGTCTCATTCAGCTTCTCTAAATAAACCTTAAGTACACAGAGTAGAAATCCCCCCCTTGTTCCCCCAGAGATAACATTAATAATGTAAAAAAAAAAAAGATAATTAAACCGAGCAAAATTGCTAGCAAATTATTTGCCATTTGTGCCATACTCTAATTACTTCACTGTCAAAGATGGAGCTTTACGCCTACACTTGGTGGAAAATATGCACGTTGCACTCATATCAATTGTCCTAACAATGGCTTCTTTTGACAATGCTCTTGACAGCAGTTTAACACAATGCCATGTCTGTACAAAAGCTTAAGGACACAGAAGCTGTTGTTGATGCTTTTCGTCACTGCATAGCTTGTTATTTTGTATTTGATAAGCTTATATCCTCTGATTGAACCGTCTTTTATTTGCCTTGATTGGGTATCATTTAACATGCTTAGTTATTGTTTACGGCTAGGCTAATAATCAAATATTCACAAAAGTGGTTGATGAGGGGGCATTTGGTTTCTGGAGAGAGCGGGGAATAATGTGCAGTCGATGAAATGAGAACCAATGGGTGTCCTCAGATTCTAGCACTAGACACAAGGCAGCGTGGTGAGTGTTGAGTGACAAGTGGGATAAGTTAACCTTTTGCTTTGCTCTTTTGTTCACTGCCATCCCATTGTGAGTGGCAGTCAGGACCTTGCCACGGCATGGCAAAGGGGGTGGGGAGGAGAGGGTAGGCATAAACAGGGAGGGGATGGGAGGGTGAGCGAGTGAGAGGAATGAGGATGAGCTGATAGAGGTGGTGGATACAGTGGAAGTAGAGGGAAATAAGCGAGCTAGATTTAGAGTGAGAAGAGCAGCAAGGAGAAGATAACCATGAGTACCAACAGCAGTGGTGGAAAAAAGGAAAAAAAAAAAAAGGGAGGATAATGATCAAAACCTGAATAAACATGAGTGGCTTAAAGAAGAGCAGGAGGAGAGGTAAGATAGCAGTGAGGTGATGAGGAAAATTTGCCAGTCCAGAGAGCAAGGGAGTAGTTGCACTGTCATGTTTGTCCCTATTTGGGTCCCTTTGTCCTTGCACTGGTGGAACATATATTAACAGGGATGTTGCACCGACACCATGCACACAGAAACATTCAACTATTCAGTCCTCCCACGCTCTTATCGTTTAAAGATGACAGCTCAAGGCTGGCTAGATATACTGCCTGACCACACAACTGGCAGATGCTGTCCTATTTATAGGCCGGAGCAACTGGAGGGAATGAACAGGATGATTTCAACGGCGAGAGCGAAAAACTCAGAAGAATATATTTCTCGCAAGTATTGATGTCTGTCAGCAGAATTATGTTTTTACATGTCATCAGCTTGTCATACTGTCACAGGAAAAAAACTACAGTTGTTGTAATGTTAGAGATCAAGTTAAATCAATGGCAAGAATGATAACATAGATGGAAAAGTGTGTTAGATTATACATAAATATATATAATTCTCTGCCACGGTTGAGTTGAGGGTAGATAACATGTTTTTTCTTTTTACAATTCATGACTGAAAAAGTATTTAGATAGCTGAATTTCAGACCATGATCACAATGTACTGTATACAGTATAGTAAAGCAGTACACACTTTATATATCCTGGAAATACAATGCTGAATGTCTTTGTATTTTCTCATAAATCACAAAAACGTCAGGCTGTGGCACCTTTTAAGAGAAGAGAAATGTGCCTTTTAACATATTTCCCTCACATCTGGAGAATTTATTTCCAGATTGTACACCTTGATTTAAAAGTACAAGTTTGTCCTCTAGGGTAGAAAAGTACACACGTTTTCAAAAACCTTTTTCTGTCTTGCAGTTTGTTCGGAGGAAGTGGCAGAGAGGGGACAGCAAAGTTGCCACCTTGCTGTGTCATTATGTAAATCACATCCATGCATATATTTAAAGAAAGCTTTAGCCTGTAAGATTTTTTTTTTCCCCCGTGTAGTTGCTGTGTGAGCATTTAGTGGATATGCAGAATAACATCAACAGCTCATAAAGAGAGTATAATGCACCGTAAATTGGCTAAGAGAGCCATAATCTCTCAAATCACCATTGCTGCACTTGTATGGTCAAAACACAGCAAGTTTTAACAAGAGCCTACAGACATGTTAGCAGCTCTGTAAGACTGAACTGAAGCACACAGATAATGCAGCCTGGTATCACTCCAACATGTCTATTCCACCTGCACAGATGGAACAGATGATCTCGTGCCAGTGTAACATTTTGCCTTGCATCGGCGTGTGAAGTACATGCATAAATGCTCAGGGTCGAAGAAGAAGGTCACGTGATGGAGGTAAATTGTCTGCACTTATATAACGTGTTTTTACCTTAGCGGTCTACAAAGTTCTTTACAATGTTTCCCATTCACACACACACTCTCAAATTAATGGTGACGATGCAGTCACGCAAGGTGGCTCACCTGCCATCGGGAGCACCATAAGGTTCGTGTTTTTTTTGCCCAAGGTCGCTTTGACATGTGGACGGGTGGAACCTGGGAATTGAACTGCCAACTTTACTCGCTCAACCCACGCTACCATCTGAGTCACAGCCTGAGATCAAACGCAGGTCATTCATCGGGGAGACCAGGGTTCTTTTAAAGACATTTCTTTAAAGAAATCTTTTCCTGATCCTAGCCTAACAGTTTTTCTGCCTAACACCATACCATATTTTTTGGGGGATTTTTTTTTTTTTTTTTTTTTTTTTTTTTAACGAAATCTACCCAAGTGTTTTTTGGTGGTTAAACCTGAGGCATCTTACTTTTCATGACAAGGCAAAGCAAAAGGTGACTCTGACACAGTAACCTGTAGTGGACTGATTGGGGTTTGGATGATGTCAGAATGCAAAACATGCAAACAATGCTAACAGCCAATATGCTTATGTTTTGGAGGTAAAACGTGTACCATGTTCATCCTTTCTGTTTACAGTAGAGGTGGAACTGTTCAAGTAAAAAAATACAACCCATTTGGTTTCATTGGTCACGGTTCGGGTATGTCTGTATTGTTTGGTTCATTTGAAATAGGCTGTGAGGCATGCGTAGAAAAACTAAAATTATTAGGGAAGAAAAGCCTCGTATCAGCAAACATGACATGCGTTACTTTGGTCTGCTGTACGAGGGCATTATGTGTTTAGTGTTACCTGTGATGATGAAGGAAAAACAAATTGGTGGATAAAACGTCAACTGTGTGCAATGTACTTCCAATATGATGAAGTATTTAAATAGACTTCACACCAGTGTGTCCCTTGACAGTGTAAGCAGGATAGCAGAGTGGCGGTGACTTTAAAATATTTTTTCATAAGGTGCTTTTTTCATAAGCCCCTGCAGGTTTCCATCACTTTTTAAAGAATACATTTGGAACGAAGCAGGTAGAAAACACAGCCATCTGGCCACTCTAATGTGCAGTAATTTGTTGAGTGTTCTGTCCCACTGAGTCCTCTTCTCACACCACACCACTAGTGACCCTCCATTTTCATCTAACCCCTGCCAAGGTAACGTCAAGGAGGATTTAATTCATTTCCTGTCATGTCCCTGTAAGAAAATAGCCTTTGAAAAACTCATTGTGCAGTTCTGTTGTCTTTTTTTTCAGTTTTTACTTTCCTCCAACTGAAATGATTAATGTTGAAATTAGGGTTTCTTTGACAGTGTTGCCATCGATAAAGTAACATCAATGAGTCCTCCATCAGATTCTCTATTTATGACAACCCGTTCTTCACTGTGCTCTCAACATGATGTGATGCTGCCCTTTCCCTATTATTGTTCCGGTGAATTTTATAATGCTGCATAAATCCGGGTAATGGATTTGTTTGTGTTTTTATGTTGTTTCACCAGCTCTGCACATGGGGAGGATGATCAGACCATTTTACCAGCCCCTGTTAATTACCCAGCAGTTATTTTAATCCATCATAAGCTCTTCATTGGCCTGTAGAAAGGCTGCTGCGGCCTTAATCAGCTAAGTGATATTGTGGCAGAGGTGTATTTTTCATTTAATCCCTTCACAATGTGAGACTCACTACTCAGCATCCATGTGGGGTTAACCTTTCACTGGTTGCTTGTGTTTGCACAAAATCGATACAAGTGGTCGAGTTCATGGCAAAGAAAATGATTGCTTGCTCTTCAGAAGACCAGCTGATTAGAAAGGCAGACTTATACTCATCTCAGCTGTTCATAAATAGTAATAATAAACCAGTGATTCTCAACTGGCGTGGATTCTTCTGCCACGAAGTACCACCAGCGTTGATACAAGAAGTCCTAAAAACTAGTCAGAATCTAAGCATGAATTAAAAATGGAAAAGTGATGTAAAACCGATCATAACATCCAGCTGCTGCCAATGCAAGCAATACGGTAGAAGCACAAATGTATATTCAACCAAACCTACTGAAAAAAGAAAATACACAGAATAAGATAGACGTCTAAATAAATGTCAGAATATCATAATATCAGTTTAGAAATAATCTAAATATTTAAACAGATGTACATCTACATATTCACTCTGGCTGTATCTGAGGTCTCTCGTTGTTTACAACAGAATGCACCATGTTTGATGTCTACCATTCATTTGACTTTCCAAATTCTTTATTGTGTAAATTTGTTTACTACATAGTGCAATAACAAAATTCATTATGATAATTGTAATGTCCATGGCATGCAGGCTACTCCGCTAAAACTCCCACAATGCTCTTTTCCAGTTTATTGATGCGAAAATTACAGGTGTGGGCCTGCCTCAACCGCTGTCATTGATGATGCCAAATGATGATAATGATAAGTATGAGTTTGAAATCTCAATTCAACAGTGAAAAATTAGTAAAGCACTGAGTGTGTATTATGTGGTGAGCAGTGAATGAGTGAACAAGCGTGGGATTTTGGACGCAGACAACATTTTTTCCCACCAGCGTTCGGCTTAAGATGAACTTTCCGTTGCTAGTAGCAACCACTACTGGCAGAGGTCCAAAGCTGCTTGACCGTCATTGTTACATCCACCATTTTGGTAGAAGTTAGTTTTTCTATGAGCTTACTATGTGCCACCAGCTGTCTGCTCTGGTGAGTCAATTTTGAATTATGCTACTTTGTAGATGGATTGCTGTGTTGTTCTTCCAATAACTTGACTGCTGATTCTTATTATATTAATTTACAGCACCAGTTTACTTTTTACTCTGCTAACTACTTTTTAACAAACCATTGGACTTTTCTTATTTATTGAAACCTCACTGTTTTTATACTTGGAGTCACTGTTGTCCAATACGGTGTTCACAGTTATCACAGTGGACACCATTCAATACTATCCACACACAATGAGCCATTCCCATTAGGCATTGCAGCTGAATTTCACTGCATTGCTTAACTGCCATATAAAATACGCAGGGGATGAGATATTTTGTTGTTGTTTTATTGGGTGAATGAATTGAACTGCTGCTGACCTGACGAATTTTATCTTGAATAAATGCCATCCTGATTGCTTCGGGCTTCTGATCATAGGAGAGGTGTTTATGTTGCCGTGGGGTTTTGTGTCGAATTTGCATAAATGTAGACAGTTTATGTTTTTGTTGTTCAACAAAACAGTAAAGAATGTGTGAGAAACAGTATATCACAGGGCTTGGACGTGTTTATGTTTTATTCGATGTGTGTATGTAGGTGTGTTTATGGAGCACTATGTTCAGAGCTGTGACAGTTAATTTGGATCCCTGTTCACTGTTTACTGTACTCTCGTGCTACTGAATAGTCATTGTTTATGCTGTCGGCTTCTTTACACCCTTTTGAAAGAGATTTCAAAGGCATAATACTACTTCGTTTTGATGCACAGGTCATCTTTCGGCCACATTACACCTGTTATGTAACCGACAGCCCGGTTCTGTGGATTATAAAAACCTGTACTCCTATACCTGAGCCATTCACACCATACAGTGCGAATGGCACAGCGGAGGCCCTGTGGGTGCCGTGGACTGACACACAGTGAAGAATATGTATTCCTGAAGCTTTTCTTTAGAATAGCCGGAGTCAGCAATGTCTAGCAACTGCTGAGCTGCACCTGCCACAGAGAGAAGCAGGGAGAGAGGGCAGAATACAGAAAGGGAGCGATGCAGAGAGGTCAAGGCTGTTAAATGCTGGATCTGCTTAGCAGGCCTACAGCTTTTGTCCTCTGCGCTGAACAGGAACAGCTGGTCAGTATCGCTCTCCTGTAGTGGGATAGTTCTACGTCACGTAGCCTCAACATCTGCAACAGATGTCTCATTTGGCAGTTCTCAGACTCTTCTTGCAGGGAGCTCAGAGACATTCATAAGTATCCAATTATAAAAGGAAAAAAAAAACAGGATTGTGAAAGTGATTTTGGCTCGGAGTCAAAAGACTTGGTCTGTTGATTAACTTCATGAAAAGCGTCAATTCACTTAAATGCCACGTCTGATCTGTATTCAAAGAAATCATGAGCGCCGTGCTAAATGTCACCATGACTTGGGATTTTAGTAATCTTTTAAATTGAGTAAACAGGGCCAGCCTCGTGGTGAAGTGTTGAAACAAGTTTTAACAGAGCCCCATAAACACTGAGATAAAAAAAAATAATTGGGAGAGAGTGAGAGCAATGCAATGCAGATTTTTATGGAGGGTCTTTTTAGGAAATGGGCAAGTTGTTTGGTCTGCGATAAAATCCGTATTACAGTACTGCTCTAATTAGAGAGAGTGGCAGTCATGTTGAGTTTTTGTTCATTTATGTCATCACACTCTCCATGATGCCTCACTGGCAGACAGCTGAAGGCCGACATTAAAGTATTCTCATCGCTTTTCAACCTGGCATGTTTGACTGAGGATGTTCTGGGGGGGGGGGTCATTGTGTGCGAGGCTGACTGATGGCTTCTGGGTGGTAAGCCTGTCTATCTGCCTTTGAAGGACAAATGCAGAAAAAAAGACGTGTTTTAAATTTGGCATCAGAGGATATTATTTGGGTCATTTTGCACTGTCAGCCGCTGACGTCAAACTATCAGGCAAAATGTATTCTGGCTGTTCCCTGTAATTGTGGTTTGAAAGACATTTAGCACCTGTATGGATTTTCCAATGTGACAGCTGCATCTGATCTGTGATGAATGGCCAAAAGAGCAAAAAAGATCGCCTGCACACATGCCACACATAAGGTAACAAGCTGCCTGTTACACATGCACATGAACACACAACATATGTTTTCCCTATCACAGGTCTCGCAGCCCCATGTCTTATTCATGTCGCTACCTTCTCCGGTGTGACAGATTTATAACGAGCTGTAGAGAACACCATGACAGATGTTAGTGCTTTGCCACAACCCCAAACAGCCCCCAACCACCACTGGGGTTTGGCCATCAATACTACTCTACCTGTTAGAGCGAGTGAGAGTTAGCCATGGAGAGAGAGGGAGGAGGGGTGGGGTAGCCCAGAGGAGATGTCCTGTCCAATCAGACTGATGCCGATGAGGCCCTCGGCCTCAGTCCGTTGTTATACATTGCATTCCCATAAGTTACTAGCATCATTTCTCTTTGTATACACTGTTATGCTTTGACATTATTGAGCTGCCGAAAGTGTGCTGAGATGACAGAGATGAGCGAGGCAGAGTGGGTGTATAAATGCTGGGAGAGAATTAGTTTGTTTGTGCATGGTGGTATGAATATGTGGCTTCTTGTGTGTGTGGTTATGTGCTGAAATGTGTGAGTGTTTGAAAAGTGGTTTTGTGTTTCTGGTGCGAGGCAGTGTTGCTCGTGAAAACAGTCTCGGTGATGGAAGCTTGTAACCCCCACACACCTGATCCCCTCTGCCTCACTCACTCCTGGTGCTGACTAGCTCAGAGGGAAGTGTGTATAATTTACTACCCACCACCTGCACCATTGGCTGCAAGAAGCCTTCATTCCAGGATGGAAGACAAAGAGCAGAAAATCAGCCCCTGAGTAAATCCTATTAGAGGCTAAACAGAAGTCAGCCAAAGAAATGCTCTGTGGCTATGTCCGATGTCACCCTTTACAGGCCGAGGGAGGAGAGAGATGGGTGGGGTTGGGATTGGAATAGGAGTGCTGGTGAAGCAGAGTGAACTGGGGAGCGAGAGTGACGATAAGGGAGAAAGCCGATTGATGGAGATGGCTGAAGGCAGAGGGAGAGCTAATGCTGGGAAAAAAGGAGCAGAGGTTATAAAATATTGGGCTGTATGGAAGACAAGAAGGGCAATGTCATTTGAAACCGCACGCTCGGCTCACTAGCCTCATTGATGAAGTGATGCCAAAATGTATTTGGGAGCCATTGTTTGCATTACTGCCCACAGACACGAATGGCGAGTGGGACCATCTGTCACAAGAAGCCCTCCTCAGTCTTCCTCTCCGACTCTCTGTCTCTCTCACATTGCCATGGGTCCTTTACCATGCCCAGGCAGCATGGATTTTATCCAAAGATGAGGCTAAGCTAGTGTGTAAGCTCTCTCTGAGTGAAATCAAAACCCAGCTTAAACCTCATGGGTGAAAGCCTAAAAGAGTGTAGAGGGCAAAACAGGCAGGCATCAGTCAAAATTGGGTTGAATATGCATTGCAGTATGAATATACAGTACATCAATCGGTTTGGCTGATGAATAAGCCTTTCACTTTATTCTCGAGTGAAAATCATCACAAGTTATGGTGTGATTACTGAGCTCATGGTGATATCCAGATTTATTCTTGAGTCACTTTTTTGTGCTCAAGCATCAGCTACATTTCCGTTTCACAGTATATGATGCAGCACATCACAGCTTGCAAGCTGTTATTCTCTTTTACATGGGACGGTTCACATTATTGCTTGGAAAGGGAGAAATGGACTTCCTTGTCTAACTGGAACAATGAGAATAAACAGACCAAAGCACTTAAGGTCAATATGTCTTACAGCCATCAATACGTCTTACTGATGTACAATATGTCTTACATACATACACATTGTCTCAGCTGAAGATAAGAGGTCAGTCTCCGATGCTGTAAATTATTTGTTACTGTTTCTAAAATGAGTTGTTTACAGGATTGTGTTACGTTATCTAATCCTTTGTACTAGCACATCCAGATAAATCTGTCTGGGATTGCTTATGGGATGCATAGGCCTAATTCCTGTTGTACTTTTGCATTCATCAGCAACATCAGTTCTCTGTAAGTGGAGTCAAAGCTAGTTGTCATTGCTTGGTGTTAATTACATCTTGAACAAGCTTGCCACGGTTTTATTGAATCCCCTCGTTTTTTTCTTTTAATCATCTCAATGTAAAGCACATCTAATTAGTTTGCCCTCTCCCCAGAAACACCCAACAGCCAACTGTTGTTAAATGTATGTGCTGTTCTCCAACATAGACTGTATAAAAAGATAGATGTGGCCTCGATGACATCACTCATAGGTTTCCTGAAAAATGGAATTTGAAGATGAGTGTGGGCGGCTCTGACGGTATCCAACTTGGCAGTGCCTGACGCTACCTAACCCCCAGCTAATCCAAAAATGGGCAAAGAGGTGATGGAGGTGGAGCTGAGCTGGCAGACAGTCTGTTGCTGGAACCTGTTGGCAGTTAGCCAGCTGTGACAGTACGCACCTGTCACAGTATAGTATAAACCTTGGTACAACTTCAATGGGTGAGTTATATAAAAAAAAATCCTCCCTATATAGTTGTCATGAATAGGGAGATCAACTATAAAGACCAGAACCGTTTTTTTGTGCCAGGCTGTAAACATGTTAATTTCTGCTGTAAAGTTAGGCATTTTAACATGGGGCTCCATTGGGATTGACTCACTTTTGGAGCCAGCCTCAAGTGGTCATTTGAGGAACTGCAGTTTTGCACATTTCCGCACTGATTGAGTTTGCCACTTGTCCTTCAACACATGACATTCCCAAACTTTTAGAAACCATGCCACCTCTTCACACTGATATTTTTCATATACAGGCATATGTGATTGCCATATTGCCATTCACAGTGCTAGTGGGACTAAAAATATACAGTGAAATATAAAATCATCTTTCAAATTACTCTCTACATCCTGTCGTAATTCAAATAATTTACAATAGAAAAGTTATACATGAAACATACAACATTACGACAACATACAGTGAATGTGAATGTTCCGGTTCACATTATACATTTTTATAAAATTCAGACACCGAAAAACCATCTTTTTGCCGGGTAGAGTTGTGCAGCAGTACTCTCTCCAGTGAGTATCTTGTTTACAGCTACACTGACAGATTGCTGTTCTGCACAGGTGTCATGCCTTAACATGTAGAGTGTGAACTGTGTAATACAAACTGGAAGCTAAGATCTGTCTTTATTTTGTCAGTTTATGGAGGCGCTTTTTTGGGTGGAACCAGATTTTTTTATATTTAAGTAATGTACTTTGAGGTTATACCTTGTCGAAGAGAACGTGTTCTCACAAAGATATCACTATATTTGTATTTGTTGTTGGTTTTTCAAAGCTCCAACCTGTGAACCGACCACAGATGAAGAGGTTTTATGCAGCCTCAAAGGCTTCTGACTTGTTGTAACAGGTTAAAGAGGATCACTTTACTCTGAGAAGGCAGCAGTGACAGGAACAGCGTTAATATGCTGTTTGCATCTCTGAGCCTTTTCAAACCCACGGCAATGTGAATGATTCATTCTTTCACTTGATCAAGTCAGAAAAGGTTCATCATCTCACATTATTGTGTCACTCTGAGATACTCAGACAATTTGTTTCCAAAGCATTTGCTTTTGCTCCAGTTTTTCCACTGTCACTTCAATCACTCCATGTTTACTTTTCTCACAAAGGAGCAGAGCACATTGGGATTATGTAAATAATTACAATGAGCATGATATAGCATTTACTGCATGTCTAATTGTGGGTTTAAATGTCTTGCGCCTGTCATGTTTGGTACATCTCTGAGCGCTTTGCTTTGAGCCTTGACATGTTTTTTTTGGTGTGTTATTGTGCCGTTTAAAATCTGCAACACTGCAACAACTGCTGTGACCCAGGTTCAACCTCACACAGTCATGATTTCAGCCTGGTCCTGTGCTCGAATAAACACAACCTCCAAAGGTGTAGAAGTTCAGGTAGACATACACAGAGTTACAGAGATACTGTAAAACTTAATCTGCCCTTTAAGCATGAGAATTGGTTTCAGGGGCCAAAATCAGTGTTATAAACTGTGTGTATGTGACACCATTTAAGGATTTAAAGCCAGTACGCTCTCAAAGCAACTTTGAATTTAGATATGCCAGCAACATTTCTCTTGGGATGGCAGTCTCTGTTCGTTTGTCCACCACTTTGTTCCCGTTTAAATTAATGAGCATTGATTACTGTGACATTTTATACAGATGTCTATGATATCCCAGAGGATGAATCTCAATGACCATCACGATCTCTTGACATTTGAGTTCTTAAAATGATGTGTATTTTTTTTTTTGCAGTTTAGAATTATGGTGTTAGCATTCAGCTGAAATCAGGAAGTTTAAATTGTGTTCAGTAATTTATTAATACTGGATTTTCTGACGAAGACAACATTATCCCCCACAGATATTTCTGACATAGCTAGGTTTTCATACAAGTTGGGTTAAACATGTCCTCTTTTAAACACCATAACTATTTGGGTTTTTCAAAATAATAATAAACTGTATTTGTATAACACCTTTCAAACAAGAAATGCAGCTCAAAGTGCTTCACAGCAAGATAATCACATGCAATGCTTCACATAAAAACAGATCTAGAGCAACATAAAAACGTGTTCAAATGTAATAAAAAAAAAAGGAAAAATAAATAAAATGCATAAGAACAATTAAAGTTGAACACAAGACATCACATTAATTTAATTTAAAACAGTTAAAATTAGATTAAAATAAATTAAATGAAATGTTACATTTTGATAACTATCTAATTTTTCCCACCAGTACTAGTTCTGTATTTGTTTTGTCTTTTTCTGGCTTGACTTAACTGATCTCTTGGTGGCCTAAAACAACCCCATAATAGATGCCACTTAGAGAGCAAAGTGAATCCACAGAAGGGGTTTAGTTACCAGAAGCGTGGAACTCAATGTGATTTTGTCCTCCAGATAAGTGCAGACATTTTATATATGAGTTCAGGATGTGAAGGTACATGACAACTGGCTTTAAATATTTGAAGCATGTTCCTCGATTCCCACATCAGGGAATTGCATTATGCATTTTCTCATTATTATATGAATTCCATGTGTATACTTAAATCCTCACAGTGTCCCAATCCTCTGTGCAGTCCTTAAAGAGGAGCAGTGTACCAAGGGTCATGTTTTTGTTTTCTGTATGAGGAAAAAGAACTGCGTACGTGTCTTTTTAAGAACAATATAGCTTTGGTTTTGTGTAAACAGAAGGAAAATCAGACCTTAAACAACCAGACTGACTCTTCTGCTCGAACAGCAGCAGATTTTTCTTCATACATTTGGATAAAGTTATTTTGATGATAGACGAGGGAAAGGAGCACAAGAACATTTTCACACTGGCAGATGCAACACCCACTGACTTCCAAACGATGATATGATTTGCCCATGTGTGGCGCACTCCTAACAGGGTGTTTGAGAGTTTATCCAGGTAGAAATTGGATTAAGGTACACAAACACAGAAAGCAAAAGAAACAAACAAAACCCCACTCTCAGGCAAAAATAACATCTGTGCCAGTGATTTTCAAGCACTTAGACCTTAGTTCTCTGTGCCTTCACCACTAACATAGCAGAAAACGCTGTGTCCCGGGCAACAACAATGAAAATGTAATGAAATGCGTAGAAGTGCTGCATCTTCAAGAGGTCAAACGTGGGGAACACAATTAAAAGTTTCAGTATGTAGGGCATCATCTTTCCCATACTATAATGGTATCACAGTCAGAAAAAAGATGCCTTGAAGGAACTATGAAAATATACAAAAGCTGAGTAGGAAGAGAAGCAGATTGCCTCACGGGGAATAGAAGAAGAAGAGCAGTGGAGGAGGAGGTGGCAGCGTTTCAGATCATGTCTCCATCTTCCTCTTTTCTCTTGAACAGCAGGAGGATGTCAGTCAAGGCAATGCGTTCATTTCTGGCATTGGTAGCTTCCTCTTAGCAATGCCCCGGCATTCCATGCAACCAGGAAGAGAGGCGAGAAAAAAACGAGGCATCTCCCGATTGAATAGTTGTCCCTCACTGACACACCGCATGCCCACTCACCATCATAACAAAGCCTCTTTTTAACAGGACAAAAATGGAAAGTCTGGGCCACAGGCACATTTATTCCGGCACAAACAGTGTGCATGATTGTTGTCACATGCCTGTATGTGGCTACTGAGAGTTACTGCTGTGTGTGTGTGTGTGTGTGTGTGTGTGTGTGTGTGTGTGTGTGTGTGTGTGTGTGTGTGTGTGTGTGTGTGTGTGTGCAGGATGCAGATGTGAATGTGAAAGTACAACAAACTAGCTGGCTGCTCTTCCTACATCAGCATGTTAATGAGTTTCAATCCTTCAAAAACCCCATAACAAGATGTCAAGATACCACAATGCTGCATGCTTCTGATGCACCATGCTTCCTTTCTTGTTCATGTATCCCTCTTTCGTCCTGCACTTGGACTGTGTAATCTAATGCCTTGATCCAATGCATTGGTTGATATGGAAACTGCTCCCTATGTGAGAAAACAATTTTTCTCTGTCCAACTGTTGACAAGGGAAAAACAAATGGAGGGACCTGAAGACGGTAGGCGCTGGCGGCATAAAAATAAAGGCACTTGCAGGAACAAGTCGGTGGCATTTTAAATATCTGTCACAGGAGCAATGATTACCTGCCTCTCAATAACTCAATAACCACATGATCAGGGATGTTTGGGGCATTGTTTTCAAATGCTGATGCTGACTCTCTGGGAATTCTTATTATGTCTGTTAATATGACTGAGCAGTGGCTCCTTCAAATCAGACACTCTTTTCAGGGGAGCAGCCGAATGTGATTCTGTGTGGCGTAGAAAACGGAGGTGATACCGTGGATTAGCGACAGGAATATTCAGTGAAGACCTGCGTCAGGAAAAAGAAAGAGAGGGAGCAGGAGCAGCAACACTCGGTTCTTTCCCTTTTAAGCCCAGAGGA
Source organism: Embiotoca jacksoni (assembly GCF_022577435.1). Classification (NCBI taxonomy): domain Eukaryota; kingdom Metazoa; phylum Chordata; class Actinopteri; family Embiotocidae; genus Embiotoca; species Embiotoca jacksoni. Next base: position 6,270,494 of record NW_027185252.1, read on the forward strand.
GAGGAAAGTACATCAGCCAGAAAAGTCAAAGTTGGTGCAGCTCCTGGGATTTGCTTTGCTTTTGTTGATTCCCACAGGATGAGCGGTGGTGGAATCATTGTGGTGTGGGTTTATGAGATGTCTTTCTGTTTAAATATTTCAAGGGCTGGTCCTGTTCCGTGTTGTTTAGTTTGAGTATCTTTTGATGCCGCACATCTGTTTTTGGTTTCAGGTTAGTTAAGTGGAGTTAAGTACTTAAGCTAAATTAATTATTAATGCTGGTTGGCTTTTCTGGGTTTGATTGGAACAATATTAACTTGATTTAACCGGGATCAGAACTATTCCTTTTTTTTTTTTATTTGTTTTTTTTTAAATTTTGTAGATTAAAAAGTGTATGCCCGTCATCATGTCAGTTGTTTAGGATTGATACACACTTTTGTTACGTGCCAAATGAGGAGCTTGCCACTGTTTATATTCATTAATGTGTCTGTTAATACATTTGTCTGGTGGTGTGTGTTGGTGTGTGCGTATAGTCTTCGCAGAGGCTCAGTTTCATCCCCTCAGTGAGGAACAGGCTCACGGCTTTTAGGATTTTGCTTTAAACGGTGTAAATCTCTGATTAAGTTTTCCTCTATCGGAGCACAAGGTCTCAATAGGGAAGGCTCTTGGAATGTGTCATCAATAATCTCGATAGTCCTGAAATGCCTTTCAATCCTCAATTGTCCCTGCTGTCAATGCCAATTCAGGTTTTGCTATCCTTTTTAAACTCACCCGTACCGCAGCTGTTATCATGGTTTCTAATCCAACACAGCCGATCTCAACTCCTTTTATTGCTTCTTAATGTCACCCTTTTACTCTATTTCTCATTCTGTGTGCACTATGAATAGTTTATCCTGCTGCTGTGTCGCAGGAAGAGGAAAAGGCGTTGAAACTTTGTCACTGCTGCTCTCAGTGGGTTTCACATGGTGCTGGTTTTGGTGAGGATCAATGTTGGTCTTCAAACACAAAGAACAAGAGCACAGTAGCAGCGTTTTCTTTGACGTTGTTTGACCCTGGATAAGCTCGGCAGTGTTCATTATTGATTAGGTTTAATATTACAATGGACCTTGAATTTAACAGGGGGTATTAACTATAAAGTCTCAAAGGCCTCAATAAGCGTGTACACAGTGTTGTATATATACAGTGCAGCTCAATAAATAACGTAAAATGTGCAAAGTTTGCTTCGGATTCAGGCCAAAATTTTACAGAAACCTTTTTTTTCAGGCGCACATAGATTTTATTTTGGCAGGTTAATTTGCCAGTAATTGAGTTTTGTATCATATCACAATTATACAATCTTTTTTTTAAAATTTTTTTTTTAATCTTTTTAATGTTCATCATGGTTTGTTTATTGAACATTTTTCACTTGATCCAGCTGATAATCCTGACCCAAACAGATACATAAAATCTCTGCCTTACAATATGTTCACTCTCCAGACCTAAGTGTTAAAAAGTCATATCAGCAGCTGCTACTGAGTGAAAGAGATCCACTTTCATCTATTCCCTCTGCCTGAGGATTTCATCTCAGGAGTTCACTTCTTGAACCTTAAGGCTACCGCTGACTCTCTAATGATGTGTGCATTTGCTCTTTTTACACATAGTGGGTTAAGGCCTTTTTTGGCCTCCGTTCACAGAGCCTCTGGAGGAGTGGGTGCCTGTATAGGGAATAAAGTTTTGCTAATCTTTCCCTGGAGTTGTCTCATCCTCATCACGGTGTGGCGTCAATTCTGGGCTCATTCCCAGAGTCATCACCGTCTCACAGTGTAACAACCCTGTGATTACGTCTGATCAGCACTGTTTGAGCAAAAGGATTCGGCCATCCCGTTTGAATTGATGATTCTCTCGTTTAGTTCCCCGTAGGGATCCAGCTTCTAAATGACCTCACCTCCCTCTGCTAAAAGTTGTAATGATCAAAGGAAAGGATGCCTTTCCATCCACTCAGCAGAAATCACTGTAGTCCAGAGTTAAGGTCACACAATTAATACAGATCCTTTGAAGTTTCCTCTTATTACATATAGAATATTTCAGAATGAAATTATGGCCATCCATGAACATGAATTCATGAATACAGTATAGGCACTGGAACACAATGACAAACAGTCATATTGGAAAGCACTGCTGCAGTAAAGGGCTTTTAATGTTGTTACTGTAATAAATATACCCTTGGTTTTTATAAAGGAAAAAAGCTTTATGGCTATTCTCGTGTCAGCCTCAAACTGTAGTTGTCTTTACTGTTTAGAGAAGACTAGAAATGACTTCGTACTTTAACTAAGTGGAGTTCTTGTTAAAAAAACCAAAGATAGTAGTACCGTTCATAATTGTTATTTTATTTACCTTAATATTACAGATTGAAAACAGGTCATCATTGTAAATGAGAATTGGTTCTCAATTGATATTACCTGGTTAAATAAAGGTCAAATAAATATGTAAAACTTTTTCAATTAATTTTTCATTAACTATTTTTAATTTTCATAATAATAATAATAATAGAATAATATTTATGTTGGTCTCTCTCTCTCTCTCTCTCTCTCTCTCTCTCTCTCTCTCTCTCTCTCTCTCTCTCTATCACATATAGCAATATATTTACCTTCTCATTTTTGCATAAATAGAAACTAAACACTTTCAGTATGTGCTGTCAAACAAGTAGTAAACTCAGTGCCACCATTGCTGCAATAACCTCCTGTTCTTTGTAATAAGCTAGGTCTATATTGGAGAAATAATAATAAAAAAAACCTACCTTATATGACAGCCTGGCATATAAGCATGAAAAATCATTATTCTTTGTAGCTTGAGTTTCTTTGCACTTGTTATACTGTACAAACTATATATGTTTTTTTTTTTTTTTAAATGCATTGCTTGTACATAATAGCTGTGCTTAACCAAATATAGTTGATTTTGATGTTTAAAATACATTTTCTCCACCCACAGTTTGGAGCAGTGAAGCAGCCTTCGCATTTTCCTCACCACATTCAATATTCAGTCAATGGAGACGGAGCCCCTTTAGTATTTACCTCACATGCTTTATTACAAAGGACAAGATATAACCTGATGAGTGTGACCTTTCCATCACACATGATAATTGTGCCAAAAAAGGGAGGATGACTTCTCCCTTCTTCAGTAGGAAAGTAGTTGCCTGGCAGCGCCCTTCTGCTTTTCACAGACACAGCACAAAGTTAGCTATAGCAACCCGCTGACGCTCCAACGTTCAATCTGCAGATCTCCGTCTTTGTTGCTGAACACTAATGACCCTTTCAAGAACAGAGAAACACGGTGCTACACTTTTCCTTTTGCAGATGTGTTCATGTTTATTTTGCATTTTCGTCTACTTTGTCCATGCTCAGTCTCAAGAGGCAATCTCATTACAGAGTCAATTTTAAAATTCAGTTCCTCTTGTTTCTCATTACTTTTTTTTCATCTCCCTTTTGTTGTGTGTTTGTTTTCAGCCTAATAATGTGCTCTGTTACTGCATTTTTTTCTCATTGTACCTCCCCACTCATATGGATTGGTTCTGCGGTGGATTTCCCTGAGGGTTGTGGGTAATGCTAAAGCCTGTCAGAGGTCTTACTTGAATGCTAGCTCTTTGAGTATCACATATATCATAAAAATGAGTCGATGCTAATGAATTTAACTGTGAATGCACTACCTCTAATTCACGGGATGCTGGCTGCCAGTTTTCACTCTATCTGTTGTGAATATACAGCCTGCATAAATACCTCAAACTCCCTTCTGCTTACGAGGGAAAATAAAGTTCTGGTGTTGTGCCATGGGCTTTTCCGATGTGATTAGGCTTTCATTAATGGGTATACACACCCAGAATTATACTGCTTATGTCCAACAAATCTGTTCATTTTCACATACCCAGCTTGTGTTTTGGGCACGCAGACAAACAAACTTACACAAACTTGAATACTCAAGCTTTTTACACACTTTTACAAGCGTTTACAGTGCTGCACACACTGTAATGGGGTTACACAAAGCCCTTTTACAATGTTTCTCCCTCTGTCTCAGCCCCTCTCATGTAGTCATTATGGTGTTGTTTGAAGCTGAGCTAATATTTGCCCTGGGTTATTAACCTCGTTGTAACATTCATGAGGTCTCAACCTCACTGTCTGTGTGTGCGCTCCAGTTTGCAGCCCTTTAGGTGACTTTGAAGGTGTATAATCACACAGAATAAAAAGAATACAAATTGCACAGAACACAGAATAAAACAGAGACGATATTTTAACACTTTGTGACCCAGATTTATTGCAAGGGGCTTTTATATTTTAAATTGGTAGTGAGATAATTTGATTTAGGTCACATAGGGGTTAAAAAAATCAGATCGTTCTTGCTTAAATCCTGCCATCCTGCCAAAGGATAAAACCGTGTCCTTTAGGGTGGGAAATGGGTTGTGATTCATGTACAGATCATGCAGCCATTTGGTATGGGCTATTATCCTGCATATGATTATCATTATTCTCTTTTGCCTGTTAATCATGGCAATCTCCTAGGGTAGGTTGGCAAGGTGATCACATTTAATCTGGCTGTGTAAAGACCACACCACAGAGGTTGTTTTATCACTTAGAAGAGGAGGTTTGCATTATCCAAATGAAAAACAAGCTGGAGAACAGGCTGATTTGTCACAGGCTGATTAGACCTCTCTCTGGCGCTCCTCTTTGCTCCTGCAGGAGCTCTTCAAGGGCATTGTGAGACACAGGGGGGCCCTATATGCACAACACTACTGTTTATTTCCACATTTATACGGACAAAGTTGAAAATCTGCCACCCACTGATGGCTATAAGTCTTCAGTTATTGCATGGTCACAGCATGCATCTTTGCTTTCCTTCTATGTATACAGAATTGTGTTATGACAATATTATTTTTTTAGTAGGAACTAAGGTATTCAATTTTGAGAAGAATAATACTTTTGCTTTAAAATGAAGAGCTTGAGGCAGCAGACAAAAAGCTATCAAATAAATAGCACAGTGGGTGTCAGCCATCAAAATTCTAAACAATAGGGACAGAACAAATGACGAACAAGAGCCGCAAGGAAACATCCATTCTTATTCACGTATTTATGAATTCTACAAAACTGTCAACATAGCCGTGGTGTTCATTCTGGTTTTCTCAGACGATGTGTTGTGAAAGAATCAAACAATTGTTACAGTGCAGACTTTTATGTAAGTTTTCTAGAAACATGACCCAAAGATTTCCTTTGTTTTATAATAAATGTTGGAGGAATTTGACGGCGTGTGTGAGTCACTGCTGATGTATGTTTGTGTGTTTTCAGATTAGCTCACCTCGTAGGACGAGAATATGATCGCACAGTAGAACAGGATAAATTACCAGATTGCATAATGCGTAATAGGGCGTCTCTGTCCTCTCTCCCTGGGGGCTGGACAATTACATAAACATTTAAATATATCATGTTGTAGGGGTCATTCTTCTCCCTCGAGCAATCACAAGCTCAGCCTCACTAATTACTTTTTGCCCTTCGTCCCCATCACTGGCCAACAGGTAGTGGAGTTAAAGTTGCTGTTGTCTCCATTCTTACCAGTCTCGTCTACAAAGTGGCTCACTGGAGCCTGAGTTGTGATATAGTCAGTAAGGAAGCCATGCCTCACTCACAAGTCTGTAGTGTTTGCCCTTATGTTAGCAAATATTTACATCTCTTCTGATTAAGCATCCTTGAACCAGGTTTCTGCAAGTTCTGAGTGTACGACTGCAGCTGATGAGTGAACAAACACTCTAGGTGTAAGGATTTATTAAGTATCATGTTATAATTATTATTCAAAGAGCCTGTTCCCATAACAGCTTGCTCCTGCATTTAGTTGTCAGTCTGTAACATGAGATAAGGCAAATAGTGTGAAACCCTCTTGACATCGGTGGGTGATCTGGCTGTAAATTTGAACATAACAAGACCAAGAGCTTCCAATTTAAACACAAGAAAGTCAGAAGAAGCGAGGCTAGTGTGTTTTACATCATTTCAAAACTAAAATGTGTTACATTATGATCTGTATTTTTCACTGTTTTCGTGATAGCCTAAACAATTATTCAATTCCAAAAAGAGAAAGATGAGTCAGTAATGAAAATAATTCTTTGGCTATTTGTGGTCCAAATATTTGTCATGAAGTCCGTAACCTTGTCACCTCCATAACCGCACATCGACCTCCGAAGAGAAAAGGAGAGGGATGATAATAACTTCCCCCGGGGAAACTTGGACTCAGAGGACACGGGTCGATGCTGGCTGGGTGCGGGGGCTTATGAAACTCTTTATGCAGCATCTCCAGTCGTGCTTTCAGATGAGCAGTGTATCAGCAGACATTGCAGAGCAACAGAATGAGCAGAGCACTGAGGGCTCTGTTGCAGAGAGTGCGTTATCCAGTATGTTGCAGAGTAGAAGTGAATAGATGTCTGCCTGACGGCCTTCATTGGCTTTTTCACCATGTATGCCAAATAAAAATATAAATATTGAGTTCAATGTAATGTTAGTGTTAGATAATGGTAAAATGCATGCAATAAAATATGTGATCCAGTATCACTGCAGGACACTGTCAGTGTCACGTTTTTCCTCACCTCGGCGTTAAAAGTAAGGTCAATTAGCGTTTGGAAAAGATTTGTTAAAAAAACGCATCCTTTCTCACAGACTTGAATCCTGGTCTCCTGGGTGAAAGTCCTCAGTTTGATTACTCCAACCACCCACAACCGAACCCCTAACTCAGACTTCATCACTCTTTTTAGTTTGTCACTTCGACTTCCTTCTTCGACACCTCTCATATGTGCGTGTACCTTTTTCACACCAAGGCGAGGCAAAACGTGACGCTGACATGACCTCGCAGACTGAAAGTTGTATAAGAGGCTTTTTCGTGTGATACCAGGCTTTCAATTGGGATGTAGAATCATTGGGTTTAAAATAATCTGATCACTCTGGGAATAATTTACATTTACTCAAATGTACTTCAGTTCCATTTTAGTTACTTTAGTTACATTATTATTATATTATTAATTCAGATAAATACAGATGTGCGCAGCAGAATTGTTTTTTTCCCCTTTGTTTCTACATGAATCATCTCAACCCATGAGATTTATCTTGTGACTCAATGGAGGGTGGGACTCTTTTAAGACCACATCATACTGTTTTTCTGCAGCTTGTCTTCATTCATCTTCCATTAATGCTGCTGTATTGAGCTTCCTCTACCTATTCCCAGAAACTCACTTTTTCGCGTTGAGATGATGAGGGCTTCTTTTTGTGATCCATTCGCAGTAATTCGCAGTAACACAGTAAATGTACTCTCCCCACTGTAATTCACATACTTCATTTTCCCATTGAGTAGTACTTGTACTCCCATAGAGCCTCACAGGCTCATAATTTTAACAGTAATCGGCTGCTGCTGGACACCGAACACATTCCTGGATCCCAGGGGCAATATTCACAAAACACCTGATGGCTAAACATAGCTTCGAACTTGCAGAGTTAAGAGAAACTCCTAAATATAAGAGTTTTATGAGCCCCAAGTTTTAGACACTTAAGGATTTGGTCCAATAATTCTTAAAGCCTTTTAGTGCTAAAAAACAGCTCCATAAGACGCTAAAGATTGTCCAGAGGACGTTTAAGTCAAGGCAACTCTCAATCAATCAGCTCCTGCAAGTAGCGCACATCATAGGATCAGATATACAGTAGAAAAATATGCCATCTTGTTGAACTTTTAAAGGCATATTCAGAAGGCTCACATATACATTATAACAATCCCACTGGTGTTGATGGTTTGTGCAGCAAAAAGCAGTGACAATGAATCTGTCAGAATTATTAATCAAACCAAAATTAGATCTTCAAAGTCCAGTTTGATTGACAGTATGTAAATTTTACAATGACACCAAATGAATTGAATAAATATGCCATTTATGGATTTCCAGATCAAATTTGCACTATTTGTCGAACTGGTCAATTAATGCATGAAGATTTGTTCGGTCAATCTTTTACACTCCTGTCTATCAATGAATTATGATACATTAATTCACTTGAGGCCTTCACTTGTCAAGCAATCACTAGATGATTTCATGCATGAAATATGATCTCTTCCATTGCAGTGTGGCTCATTCCCTCTCCTTCTCTTAGTTTAGGAGTTGTCTTAGCTCTTTCCTAAAAGTGTCTCTGAGCAGCTTTGTGAAAAGCTCTGAAGAGGAATCTCCTAGTTTGGAAACTTTAGTATCATTTAGTCGGACCTCTAGTGGTAAGATACGATCTGTAGTGAATAAGGCCCTCGGGATGTTATGAACTGTCAATCTGGCAGCATTTAAGCTGTGATTCACAAAACGTAGGAGAGGTTTATGCACAGGAGGCCAGTAGGTTAGGGCCCCTGAAGAGATTAGAGTTGGTAGCACAGAGACGACAGTTATGTGGCCGTGAATGTCGAAGCCATTAGCCAGTTTATCGCCCCTGCTCTCCGGGGATTAGCCCACTCACTTTCCCACCATCTTTTCTGAAGACTTTCAAAACCATTTGTAGCACTGCACTTCAATCATGCCTGAGCGCTCCTCCCCTAAAAATGAGAGTTAATACATTTTGCTGGTTAGGGTTGTTTGGCACCATCTGGTCTACAGAAATAACTCGCAGGGAATTTTAGGACTTAAATAGGATTTGAAGATGTGTTGATAGATGCAGCCTGGAGGTGATCGGACTCCATTTATTAATGCTGTGGTTCTAACTACCAATGCTGGCTGGAGAGTGATGTTGCATGTGGGGTGCAGTGTCTATCTCCCATGGGTTTACTTTAATACTACATGTTGAAAGGTAGGGAAAGGTTGATTTTTTTTTTTGTCTTTCTCTCACTCATACACACAAATACATCCACATACATATACATGTATGCATCATCCATGCACATTAGTACAACTTAGCAGTGTGCAAATAATATGTTCACTGCATGCTGTGGGTAATATATGCTTTTGTGTTGCATTAGAAGTCAGACACTCCAACCATAGAGATTGATTTATGTAAATGTTTCTGTTATTTTATATTGTTGTTTTATATGCATCTCATATTTAGAAAAATACTGAGGAAACTAATGAAATCCTCAGCAACTCTTCTATGAATAATAGTGAGGAATTATGATGAAAGGTATATTTGTGTATGCATCAGTACCAATGTGCATATGCCGCAGTGAACAGATAATGTATTTTAGTGAGTGATTGTGTTTTGTAAACATTTGTATGCATGCTGAGGATTTGATTGCATTCATATATATCTCTATATAGATCTGACATAGACATCTGATTAAATCTCCTGTATACTTGAATGTGTGTGTGTTGTTGACTGTGTGCTGTGTTGCTTAATAAGCGACCAGACACTTTAAAGCTCTTGCTTGTGAATCACCAATTGGTTTTCCCTTGACACAATGATAAGGCAGGCTGTTTGGAAATTAAAAATGCTGCAGTCCCCTTCAGTTCCCCCTCGTTCACCGGAGTTCGCTCTGACGTGGCTGAAAGCAACAAGATCTGAGGAGCTGGCGGCCTATGGCTCATCCCTTTCTCTATCTCTGTATTGATCACTTTGCTGCCTGAGACCCATAATCATTTAGATGGCTGGATTTATTGGGATTAAACTGTCAACAGCCAATCCCTGTGGTGCACAGGCAAGAATGTGGACACAGGTACATCTTTTGCACACATATTGACGTAGAGGGGTTAATGTTGGACTCGGAAGCAGATATTTACTCCAATGTTGGCAGGGTGCTGTAATTTTGTGATGGGAATGGGAATGTAATGCCAAGATTACACAGCATAATGTTCTTGTGTTCTGAGATGGTCCGTGTGTCAGATCATACAGACAGAAATGCTCGTTGTCAGTTGTAGAGAAACATGACACACAGTTCATTAGTTTTCTGTCTGTACCAGCTTTCAGTGATGTACATAGGGGCTCAAAAAGATGATGTCAGAGACCAGCTTTACTGTTCCAGCTAGCAGTAGAGAAGTTATAACGCTTGGTAAGGCAGGGAAAAGCAAATTCCTCCCCATGTATTCTTTTTGTCAAGACATCATGAGGCGTCCTGGTTGCTGCGTCAGTTGTCTTCCACCATGATATAGTACACAAGGTAAAACAATTGCACCTGATTCTCATTTTCACCTCAGTTGTGGAGACTGTCCTCATAAAAGTCGACCCAGGTCGTTTGTGCATGTAGCTTTTTGCGACCCATAGTTACGTTTAATTGTTAAGTGACCTGTGGTGGTCGTGTGAGACAGCATCAGTCATCTCCACAAATGATTAACTCAACCAAATTCTTTGACAGTTTGTTTGTGTTATTTCTCCCTTCGCCAGCAATCTTCTATGGCTTATATCAGTTGCTAAGGCACAAACAATCTGCATGGTCATTGAGGATGAAGGACTTGTTACAAACACCACATTATCTGTCCATTTACACGATTATCTCACAAGTATCATGTAGTCTGATGCCCGGCATAAATATTAAAAGGTGTATAATGTTGTGCTTATTTTTTATAGGTATCCAAAGTATCAGTTTAAGTATCATGTGATTCATGCAATTTGACTATGGCGCTTGTTCACAGAAAGAAATGTTTGACATTTTGAGAAAAAGCCTTATTTGCTCAATGTGTTTTACATTTATATAGACAAGGTAAATAAACACATTTCTCAAAATGTCAAACTACTGTATTACCTTAATGGTTTAAGAAGTCAAAATGTCTGTTGCGGAAATCAGGTCAATACTGTGTCTGTTTTTTTTTGTTGTTGTTGTTTTTTTTTATTGTCAGCAACACCCACATTGGTGTTCTTTTGCCATTCTGGATGATTAATCTTTTTGTCAAGTTTAAGGCAGGTGGAGCTGCACTATGATGGGACTTAAGTAAGGTGCTCGATTGGTATGAAAATCTAATGATACATTTGTAATATGTCCCACCCTAACAGCTGAACCAAAGCTGACAGGAGAATGGGAGAAATTCAATTCAGTTTTATTTATACAGCACCAAATCATAACATTAGTCCTCTTTGGGCACTTGAGATGACTTCTGTCAATCAATCACAGATCTGTAGACACCCACTCGAAGAAAAGTAGAAAAGTAGAAAAGCTCTTATCAGCCAATTTAAGTGAAAACACCTGTGTGGATTTAGCATGATTGTGAAAGGCTTCTAAATGACGTTTCCATCTTTAATGAACACATTGTTGAAATATAACATTCATGCTCTAAAGTGTGGTGCTCTGACATCTGGTTCGTTGTAATGGGAAATAACATTAATGACATTTCAGAATAGATTTGCCTTTTTTTACCCAGGTTTTTGTGTGAAATGTCACAGACTAAAACTGAGCTTTTCATGTGCTGTGTTCAGGTCACATGTTTTACAGGTGATACTTTTCATAATTAGATGACAATTTGTTAAAATTCTATTAAAAAGAAAAAAAAAATAGGCTGGATGAATTATCTATCCTGACAAAAAAAAAAAAATTGCGATCAATTGTGTCATGCTGATTGAAATGGGTTTAAAAAAAAGGCCGCCATGCAGAGTAATAGATGCAATAACACACTCTTTATCTGCCTCAGTCACACACAAACACACATATTTGTTTGTTTTATGCTATATACCAAGTGTCAGAGAACAGATGATGATGTTGATGGTCGTGATATGATCATGATGGTGATGACAGAATGGTCATTGGGTGCATTGTTGTCGACTTATCTACTTGCTGTTCAACAGTAGCATTTGTATTTAAGTGTTTTAAGCTGTTGTTGAACATCATAGCTTTAAGGTTATGATCCTGTAGATATTCTTACTGTCATAAACCCTGTGCATCTCTGCTGTTTTATCGCATTTTGGGTTGTATTTGTATTGTTTTATATTGCATTGCTTACGCCTATTGCTTTGCATTCCTTGTCTAAATAAAACAAACATCTTGGGACAGATAAAGCTGACATAGACACAAACCACACATCACTTAATAGGCACTCCAGTAAAAATGTTATTGGCCACTCCAGTGGAAGAATGAACCATCAATGGGATTATTGTTCGCTTATGATATTTGTCACCTCAAAACTATTGGAACTAAAAAAAGATGGGTCATTAAGAAAATGGGTGTAAAGAGCATGCAACTTACTTGAAAGCACAGAAGTCAACCAGCAAATCTAAAATTAAAACATCATGATAACATAACAGTTATTTTACTTTGTGTGATTTACTTTTAATATTTCAGGGGTTGTAGATGGAAAATATTTATTTGTTCTGCTCTGCTCTATTGCTGTCCTTTTCTTTCTTTTCTCGATCTTATCCTGAATTCATTCTTACAATCACATCCTTTGACCAACTTCTTTCGAGGCATATCTTTCCGCCTGGCACAAAGTCAAGCCTTCAGGTACTGCATCACCCACTGTCAGTGTGGGTGGGAGGCTGAGATCAATCACTGTGCTTCTAATGCAGTGCTTTAGCATACAACGAGTGCCTTAAGGTTGATAAGTTCCACAGGGAAATCACAGGATGTACTATTTATAATGTAAGTACCTGTAGCTGGCATTGTCAGCTGTTATTTCATGCAACATGTCTCTTTTGATTTCTTTCATGGCCAGTGTAGTATTATTTTAATCACACATCATACACTGAACTCCGCCAGAGAAATAAAAGTTAATCTTTTGAATGTCTTTGTTATTATCTGTCAATGGCCAAAGGATCTAAAGCAGCAGGAGGCGGCACTAACCTGCCGTGAGTCAATACCTGTCTTGTGTTTATTTCTGTAGTCCGGGCAACTCCCCCGGATTCACCAGTGATGACATTTATCTTAGTTCTGACCTTTCTCAACATGGCCAGTGAATCACATCATTACACCTCAAATCTCTGGCGCCTCCATGCTGATAAATTACTTGCCCAAAATGAAATTGTCATCCTCCTCAACGCCCCTGTGTTTCCTATGAATGAGGAAGTGAATAGGACGTGCTCTGTATCATTCCACGGGGAATTCCACCTAGTTTAAACAGGAGAACTGAGTGCTTTCACACTGTTTTCACCCATGATCAAATTAAGAGATTTGGTATATTCATCTTTTTTATGCTAGCTTCGCATTACATATAGGCCTCTCTGGCAGGATGAACTTCTAACCTGCCGATTATACAAAGAATTGGATAGAAAGCTGTCTGTTCTCTATAGATTTGCTGCTGCTGTGTGGAGCTTGGATTGATCACATCCAGCAGTTCCTTGGAGACGGTAACAGGAACAGGGATGCAGACAGGCAAAGCACATTTACCAAACAAACATACACGTATATGCAAGCACCCTGCAAATATATATATACACACACACACACACACACACACACACACACACACACACACACACACACACACACACACACACACACACACACACACACACACACACACACACACACACAAGACACAGTGCCTGTTAATTCGTATTTATTTGGGTTTGAAAGGTTTCGTTTCTAGAAGAGGCCCTAAGAGGGGGTGTGATGACATCCACTTCTGCTCATATATAGCATTCAAACTACAAACCTGCAGCTTTTTATATCTGACAAATGATTTATTTGTAATAACCTTAAGGCATTGCCTCTAGTGGCAGCCACAACCTTGTTATGCTATATAGGCATCTGTGAATTGAAGATATGTCTAATATTAGTGTGCTAGTTCATTGATTGCATGTATGAATGTATGGTCTGCATGTGTGCTGATAACCCTAACTGTCTTGCAATTACTGAGTGATGCACAAGGTGAAAGGCAGTGTTTCCAGATTTTTTTTTTAACCCATCGCATCATAAGCAAATGTCGGTTTTGCTCTTACCTGTGCCAAGGAGGTTATGTTTTTGGAGCAGTTTGTAGCCTGTTTGTATATGAACCTGATTTAGATTTAGCTTGGTGGAATGGTGTAACATGGGCCAAGCATAAACCCATAACATTTTTGAGCCGTCCTGAAACATGTGGATGGATCCACAAATAATTTTTCACTGTCGTTAGCAATGCAAAATAAGGCATTTGACCTACGAAATACAATACATCATAAATTCCAGTGGATGGCAGTCAAGCACAATAATGACAAAACATAGGCCATCCTAGAAATAAAAAGACTCCATATACACATTCATGGGGACCAGTAATACTCCGAGATACACAGGTATTTGCTCAGCAGGCAGTCGTTATGGGTCACCAGGGGTGTACTGGGAAAGAAAAAAGCCCCGCACTTGTCCACTGGGATGGGCCAACCACAATACGCTCCCATGCGCACTGTGAATGACAGGGACATACCGAGGACCAGAAAAGACTTTTGATGGTCTGCCGATCCACCTCTACAGCAGCCCACTGGGATTTGTCCCGGTACGCCTGATGGCCAGTAGACTCCTGTGGAGTACTCAGGGACATTGGTCTCATAGGAGAGAAGTGAGACTGGTATATCGCTTCAGTTGTAGATATATCCAGACACATACAGTATAGTGGTTGCCCTTCCAGATTTGCACATCACAGCAGCTTGAACTATTGGCCTTGGCAGAGGTCTATGTTCTCACATTGATGGTATTACTAAGTCATTGACCTCTATGTTGGAATTTTACCATTCTTTTTCTGAATTGCTTTTTGTCTGTATTTTTTGAAACACTGCTGCAGTTCTGAAAACATAAAGGGCATTCACCCATCAGTTTATACTAATCAATAAAGCAATGGATTATTTACTACTCATTTAAACATTTAACTCATGAGTCACAGGTGAATACATTCTCTGCACTGAGGATCTGTGTTACTGAGGAAGACTGACATTTTATTTCTCTGGTACTTTTGTCCAGTGAACTCATCATCAGTAACTCAAAAGATTTATATTCAGATTTAATTTTTTGATTTGATTATTTCCCTTAGTATTTGGGGAATCATGATTTTTTTTTAGAGAGTTGAGCCACAGCAGACAATAAAGTTTGTGACCGAGAAGGAGGTCTTGTGAGACAGCATCATAATGAACTGTTAGTCAGACCATTTTATACTCCAGTAAAAATCAAACATCTCCATCAATACCCAGCCGTGATTTCTGAGACCATGACATGATCATCACCGGGTATACATCTACTGCAGCTTCATATTCCTCATTTTATGAGAGTTTAATTTAGCACTGGTGGCATTTCGAAACGGTTGAAAATTCATCACAACATTATTAGCATGTTTACTGCTGTGTCGTCTGTGCTCGTGTTTCCACATTTGACTGAAAGTTTATCCACCAATTTAAGGCTCACCTACACACACACATCCTGTCTGGGGGTGGCTTCGCATACAGAGTGGTTAGCACCTAGTTTAGCAGGTTGTTAGTCTTAGTGTCTGGTTACCCCCCCCTACCCTCCTTAGCCCAACATGGCTTCTCCCTGCATCTAGCGGCATCTGATGAAAAGGCTGTGCCGTAAGGAGCAACAGCACAGCTCAACCAAGCTGAGCTCCCTCAGAGAGAGGGAGGAAAGAGAGGGAGATATTTACTCACCTCCTCAAACGTCACTACTCTTTGATTCAGTACTGTACAACTGGTGTGGGAGGACAGTGGGCAGGTGTACTGAGTCACATCTACATTAGAAAGATAGAAAACAGCAAACAAAATTGATAAAAATAGATTAGTTTTGGATGTTGTCAAATCGAGACGACTAACTGAGCAAACAACTCATATATTTAATATCGTAAATATTCTCGTAAAATAGTGTTTATTTGGTTCTGGTTTGAATTGTTCACTAATTAGGCAGTTTTATCTGAAAAGTTTGTTTTTCTTTCTCATCAAATGACAAGTGTCAAGCATAATATGCTGATAAGAGCTCAGCCTAGAGGTTAATGAAAGAAAAACAAGTGAGCAATTCTTGAAAAGATACACCTGATTTGCCTCCAGGAAAGAAACTGTTTCTGCATTTCTGTTCTATAGTAATTTGATACTTTGACTTCAAGATCAATAAAGCCAATCAACTGAGGGGAGAGGTTTTAACGACATTAACAAATGAATGGGTAACGGAACCAGAGTTCAACAGGCCCTCACTGTAGTCAAGGCGAAGAGTTTTTACACATTGATAGTTTTTATTTCCTGGTAGTTGTTGTCGACAATCAAAGCAGTGGGGGTGAAAGCCTGCTCAAAATGGACTCGCAGGTGCTGCACTTTAAAACAGCACATATTTGGTTAATAGGCACTAAAACCACCAGAACTACGTTTTCTAATATGGAAAATCATTGTTCTACTCCAAGATGTTAATATGCATACATTACTTATTTAATGACAAAGAAAGATATTGATCAAGCTATAAAGTATGGTTTCCATTTGTAGACAATACAAATGAATTGTAAGGATCATCCTCAATGTTTTTCTCCCTCCAGTGAATATATACCGGTCTGGTTAAAGGTGGTCTTCAGCTCTATTGTCTGAGTCAGCACTGATTTGCTGGGCTGCAGTGATGTGTGACGGGACTTATTTCCCTTCCAATCTGATACAAAGTAAAAACCCTGGCTGTTTCCCTGATAGCAATGCCGATACCAACTCCAATACTTGTTGTGTACAAAAGCTTAACGTGTTCAGAATGAGAAAAACAAAAGTAAGCTGTGCCCACTTCATTTTCCAGCCATCTTGTGAGTGCTGCTGCTCTTGGAGAATCATCCACAGACAATACAAATACACAAGATAAATTGACTGATCAAGCTACACTGCACTGTGCTGAATCTTATTTAGTTAGCGTGAATATGCAGCCTCTAGACGAGTAGAGGTCTCGACAGGTTACACCGGCTTGCAGTTTTATGTAGAAAATTGTGTTATTCAAATTAAAATGAGTGAAAATGCCAGTGAAATGCAAAATGAAATAGATAACTATCTTAGTAAATAGTTATATAAATCTGTGAGCTGTCAGTCAAAACAAATGAGACAATTAAGAGAATTGTCTTAATGACAATGCAAATTACATAAATTATACATAGTATTGATAATCAAACAACCATTTTAGCATCATGGACTAATATTGATAAATATATGATAATAAAATTGAGAAATATTTTGAGAAATATTTTTATCAAATCTTTTATTGTCCCCAGTGATCCCTGGGATACAAATCTCTCTGTAAGCTGAATTTCTCACTTGATATTTATATAGCTATTTATTGTGGCATTTATTTATTTAGGAATGCTGTGAACTCCTGTTGTTTGGAAAAAGCAGCACACAGACTGCTGTTTCTCATGGTCACTGATAAACATCACCATTGTTACACTCTCTCTCTGTACTGGAACATTTTCTGTAATAAAAGTCTCTCTCACTATAGAAGCACCATTTTTCCCCTCTTCAGACCAGTTTCAGTGGCTCATGCATTTATAGAGCTGTTGTTTGCATATGATCACAGGCGTAAGGAGAAGTAGTTCCCTTAAACAACGCATTATTAAGACTCGATCCTTGTGGTAGAGTATGTACTTTTGACAGTGTCCCCTGTTGATAAAATACACATTTACACTGAATGACCGAGTTCAGATATCAATCTTTTAATAAAAGAATCGATAGGATTCTGGAATAGAAGCCTTGTGATCAGAAATATCGATATTGCATTATTGATCCTCACACCACTGCTTGGGGAGTAAGAAGTGATTGTGTAGCAGCTGCCTGTGTTTTTCATTGACCTATGCCTCTAATTACAGTGTGAAAATATCAGCTGTCCTCTCACGTAAATGTTGTCCCGCAGTGGGCAAAGTTTAATCGAAACAGAAGCCCTCGCCTGATCTGACACAGAGGTTATGAATACTGATGGCTGGGTGGAGAACATGTCCACACCATTTTGTCCTCACACCCCTGAGAAAGAAATGCATCAGCTTTGAATAACTATATGTGAATTGGAATCAAACACAAACATTAAGAAAAATTGAATATCATGTCCTATACTTACAGCTTACTTGCAGATAACGTTTTATTTACAAGGATGTCACTCACCACAGACATTCAGAAGCCTTTACACATAGTTAAGTTGCGGTATTGAAAATGTTGACAGTCCAAAAAAACGCCCTCCATGCTACATGTGGCCAAGCTTTCAAAAGTGAGCTGCAGAACACAGATGGCTTGCCAGAATTGCACAGGAAGGCTGAATGTAATACATCAAATAGGATGTCCTGTCAAAATTTACATTTAGAGAGATTTTCAGCTTGTAGATATGTCTCACTTTGAGATGTTTTTCACTGACAGCATCTCAGAAAAGAAAATGTTAGGTTTGTTCTGTTTCCCTGCAGAGCCTTTTCACATTGCATACTTAGCAGGATTTGTCTGTGATGTATAGCATCTCAATCAGGGTAGTCATTCAGATAACAACAAATAAAAGTCTGGCTTTATTGAGCCCACAAATCTACACTGGGCCATCCTGCCCTCAGTTGTGAAAGGCTTTCACTTAACTTAACTCAACAGTCAGTCTCCTCTATGAAGGTGTATGAATAGCTTCTGGTAATGTTTGGAACCTGTAAATAAATGTAAGTTTGAGTAGGTTTATGCCTGGAAACATTTTCAGGCACATTGTATAGTGACCCTCTATATTTTTTCACCAACATTAGCTATTAGGAAACTGGAGGTCAAAACAAGACTTTCATGGTTTGTATAAAGTTATTGTCGAAATCTAAAAAGGCAAAACACACTGAAATAATTGTATTTTTGTGCATATTAGCTCCTCATCTTTATCTATTTGCAACCTACCAAACAGAAGTGTTTTATTTCTAGGATATTTCTTCTTATTGCTCAGATTCTTTTCTGAGATTCTCATTCATACAATGACGTCATCAGTTGAGATGCTGGATCGATAGAGTGTTTGTCATTGTTTGAATATGTTTAAACAAATGCCACCTATCTTTGCGTGCGTCCCTCTGCAAAGACCAGAGGGCTTAGTTGTGAGATAGTTGGAGCTTTAATTTCTTCTTTATTCCTTTGAGTTTGGGTAAGTGAGTCCTGACCTGGTTGTGAGATAACACAGAAGGCACAATAGGTCTCCCCAACACGGAAATTACACCTCCCGCTTTCACAGAAACCCCATTCACCACTGAATGGTCTGCTGAATTTGTTGAACATATTCTACTACTATAACTACAGACCGACTAATGCACTCAGGGACGAAGGTGCTGAATGTAAAATTTGAAAAAATATCAGCTACTGTATAGGAGTCATCATAGCAACTGATTAACCTAAATACAGACACATTAGTTACAGCTGCAGCCATGCTCAAAGCGTGATGGAAGTCTTCATTCCCTCAGACAGCGGTATGCTTATTGATAATGTACCATCATGCTTCAGTGACTCCTACAGAAACAGCCAATGAATCCCTAAAACCATCTCCATGACATCTTGAACATTGCATTGCAAGTTCTGATTTATTTGAAAATGCTTGCATCTGAGAAAAAAAAGATGTCAGCCAATTATACTGAGCCTGGTACTTTGCATACAAAAATGCATGACAGAGAAAGAAAAGAAAAATACATCACTGACTTCATGTTTATATCTCTACATCCAAACCTCACTTGCATTTTCTGTTTATCCTTTCATCTCTTCCTCTTCTTTTCTCTGTCTTCTTCCCTCCATCACTGCCTTATCAGTCTCTCCCTCTCCCTTCCTTCCACGGAAGCAGGGCCTCACCTGGGGGGCTATGATAACACAAGGCGGTGTCATAAATGGCTGCAGAGTGAGGAGGGAAATCAGTTATGGTCAAGCGTAAAGCTAGAGAAAATGCAGTGGTGTGTGTCAACTGCCACAGGGGCCAGTGGAGTTCTTATTGGCTGATTTCACTCAAGCTTGACCTTTCTCATGAGGGAGCAGCAACAAAGGAGTGTCTGCTGACCAACTAACATGGCTAATCCCAGAGATCCACAAACACCATCCTGAGAAGGAGGGAATCAGTCACATAAAAAGCGTGTCACGCTGGGATGACACACCAACGCATCTGTGTGTCAGGCACTGTATGCATCTGATCCTTATTTAATACCGTACAGAAGATATGAGGGAAATCTCAGTGGTGAAGCCCTTTTTGCTCAATACAAATTACAAATATCTCAACACTTTTGGGGATTTTTCCCTTTTTTTTTCTCCCCAATTTGGAACACCAGATTGCCTAAACTCTAATTGTCCAATACTACTAACCCTACAGTTAGCCTGAGGTGGCCTGCAGGCAGTCATTTGCTACCTCTATGACACATAGTGCTGCCAGCTGCTTCTTTTCAAAGACTAGTGATGAGCTACCCCAGGAGGATGCCTCAAGTGAATACTGGGAGTCACTTGTGCAGTGACAAGGACGAGGACCTGTGGTGTTTCGAGGAAGGAACCCCAGGTCTGGGCAGTAGTAGACAGGAAGCCATTTCCATCTCATCTGCCTCAGTTAAACATGCTGATGACACCAGTCCATCTCCTTAAATGACAAAAACAGTCCAAAATTGTGTAGATGACAAAAACATCTCTCATGAACTGTCAACTCAACGGTTAACATTACAAGATTGGTGAAAAAAAAAAAAGTGATCATGGTTAAGGTAAGAAACCAATTGCCTTCAGTGGTAGAAGAAACCAGTATTGGATGGAATATAAATCTGGTCTTCGTCAACGCAACCTCCTGCCTTAAAGGCAACTTGTGGAGTGTTTGACCGCTATTGCCAATATGGAGAGTCTTGACAAGTGGTTGACTGTTCTGTTGCATAGACACACATGAACATGCATGAGCACACACATGGTGCGAGTCACATTCTGTCGTCGGTTTCAAGTGATTTAGCTCTTCGATGGTGGTGGTAATGCACAGAAACACCCAATAGAGTACAAACATAGGCAGAAAAAGGAGGACTGCCAGACAGTACACGTAACTGAAGTGAACAAAACATTACATGTTTGTGCAAATGTTTTATGAGTAAAGACATGTGTTGTTACCCTTAAGGACACACACAATGGTGAGAACTACAGATTGCTAAACTCCACAGGGCACCCTTAATGTATGCTCAATTGTTTCTGACGTTTAATGCGTGTTATGTTTTCTGTTGTTGTTACTTGCTCAAATGTAAGTAGCGGGTTGTGTTTGGACTCTGTAATTTGTTTAACTAACTCCAGAGTGGTTATACCGCAAAGAAAGTTCAACATACCAAGGCTGTCTTTGCCTGAGCTGGCTCAACAACGCGGAAATTCGCCATTCAGAGATAATCGGTACTACGACGGTGGGTTTTTAGCTTTTCTCTGTTAACTCAGGCTTTCTGCTTTCGGCTTCTGAGCGCGTTCACATAAAAGAGGAGGTGTTTGCAGTATCCGAGCAATCACAAACATGGACAATACTGACAGAAGAGCCACATATTTTAAAAACGACTAGCAAACTATAATTAAAAAAACAAAACACATAATCCACACTGAAAGCAGCACAGCTGCAGCTGCTAAATGATGGAAGGATGTGGAAAAAATGATTTCCAACATAAACTGCTCAGGACCAGGTTAAGTTTGCAGCATAAGTTACTAGCCAGATCTAGCCAGTTTTAAAAGAGAGCTACCTTCGTGACATTGCCAACCCTGGCCTTAGTCTCAGCATACCTCTCTAACCCATTAATCTCGCTTCGTAGTACACCCCTCAGAAGTGTGTGTGAAGTGTAGTTCTTTGTGATGACAGCTCGGACTCCGATTGATCTCAAAAGTTACCCATAAATCCAGTTCTGCGTGCCATGAATCTCATGAATTTTCCATTGCAGAAATGTGTCGCATAAGCAGCGGTGGAGATGTTTGGGCACACATTTACATGAAAAAAATAAAAGCGTGTGTGTAAAAAATGTGTATACGCTTAGGCACACACAGTCTTGCATCTATATTGTATCATTGGCACCGCTACAAGCTAAACACGTAGGACACTGTAGAGGAAATGCTCGATGATGTTATGCAAAATGAGACACAGAAAAAGCAAGAAAAAGGCAGAGGTGACTTTAGAATTATGGTATTCAACCCCGTAAATAACAAGTCTTTGTCTCTGCTCAATGCACCACTCTCCTCTGGTGTGTGTCTGTTGTGCATGTAGCTTCAGATGGATTCATGGCAATGGAGATATTTTCTTGTATATGTGTCTGTAAGTGTGATATTCTGATAATGGGGGCTGATTTCATAAACACTTACTGGAGGAAAGTTGATGTGCTGATGCATCAGTGTGGTTTCTCCTCATGTCCTCCTCTCCTCTCGTCCTCCTCTCCTCTCCTCTCCTCTCCTCTCCTCTCCTCTCCTCTCCTCTCCTCTCGTCCTCCTCTCCTCTCCTCTCCTCTCCTCTCCTCTCCTCTCCTCTCCTCTCCTCTCCTCTCCTCTCCTCTCCTCTCCTCTCCTCTCCTCTCCTCTCCTCTCCTCTCCTCTCCTCTTCTCTTCTCTCTTTCTGTCACAGCTTTGGCTCCTGCTGAAGACAGATAACGGGAACTGGGGGTTTATATTTGCTTTATTGAGCGTTAGATTCACAAGTGTGTATTCAGTGCTGATGGATGTTCCTTATGAGCCGTGCCCAATGTGTGTGTGTGTGTGTGTGTGTGTGTGTGTGTGTGTGTGTGTGTGTGTGTGTGTGTGTGTGTGTGTGTGTGTGTGTGTGTGTGTGTCCGTGTGTATGCGAGAATTGCTGTGCGTATATGTGCCTCATAATGTGTGTAGGTTGTTGAAAGTGATCTGCATGGAGTGTAGAAAGCTGAGGGTGAAAGAAAATGAAGACAACTGAGAATATGTTAGTGTGTGCTATACATAGGCAAATGGGTTCACACAGTACACGAATATATATGACAGAAAACTGGCTCCACTGTGAGGGTTGTGTAACATGATGATAACAATGACACCAAGCTACAGCATTTAAATTACTCTTTATCCCATTACACTCTTCGCACCAAAGTATTCCCTTGCTTGTCATTTTCATCTCGTATCTCCTCAGATTTCTGAGGTTAGATAATGCATAATCTTCCATCTCATTTCTTCTTACAGCGTGCTATTAGCACATGGTGCCATTTACCAGACGTTTCTCCTTTCATTTCTGATTTCTCTCTCCTTTAGGAAGGAATTGATATGGGAGGAAACTATTCATTGATTTAGTTTTTTTTTTGCTTTGACCTTTTTGTGTGAATAACAAATGTCTTCCAATATATTCCCCATCACTGAAATGAAGCCTTAATTAACCATCTATTCTGTATAAAGTTTAATCTTTAAAATGTCTCTTACCATTGTGGCTGATTTGAAACTGTAAGGCAAGTGCACTTGGCCTTACCACACATCATGACCACCATCTGCTTAGACAGGCAGGCCTGTTAGAGTAGCTCCTGAGAGAGTAACCACACTCTGCTTGGCACTGGTCCTTCATGAGGGTGTATGAGAGCTTATATGGTGATAGAATATGCAATGTGTATTCAATAACACAAGTAAGGCCCGAAGGGAGTCAGTTCAGGGTTATTCATCGGTGGCGCGCTTCATGTAGCTTCTAGAAAACAGCTAAACACAGACAACAATGAGCCATAAGGACCAACAGTGGACAAACTACTTGTGTGGTCGAGTACATTTCGTAAGGCCGCAAGGTACAAGGACTCCAATGCAAACAAGAGACGCATTTAACGTTCTGTTTAAGTTATAGTGCAGAAAATAATATCAACAAAATGTGTTTATTGTATCAGAAGAAACATTGCCCCTCTGATAGATATATTCACCTGAGTCTTACATCAAAAATGTGTAATAGCTACACAGGTCTATAGTGCAGAACAGATTGGTTTAACAATAAGGCCTCTAAAATTATGAGATGCCTGCACTTGAGACAGGGTTGTCAAATACTGTCATGTTATTAAGTTGAAAGAGTGACTGTTTGTGTTGCATGGGAAAACAGGCAAGTAAGCAAATCTATGTAACATATTCAAGTTCATAATTACATATTTTAGTCCAAACCATGATCCTTTCCTTGACCTAACCATGCGGTTTTGGTGCCTAAATCTAGGACAACTTGTATCTGAGACGCCAGCAGGCTTTGTGGGACCGCCACGTGTTGTGGATGCAGGCCAGTAGCAAAGAACAGGCCAAGAAAAACAAAGGCATCTCACAATTTGTGAGCCGCTATTGTAAAACAAATACATGTTGTGCTGTGAACCAACGTAGCTATCACACATTTTGATGCGAGTTGATATAAGGGTCCAAATGATCACAAGATAAATTTAAGGGGTTGTGAGACAATCCAAGTTTTTTTTTACAAATGGTAACTCACATTTCTGATCACTTTTTCAGAAGATAAGATAAATGGTAACAAACAAAAGAAGTGCTTCCATGTTCTTATCAGCACCGCTGGCAAAATTTCCTGAACCCTTTCCTGAAAGTTGAACTCCATTTATATTTGATTAGCAGCCCGTTTTGGGCTTTCAGGTATTTGGTAGATGTGTGTGAAGCACTAAACTCAAAGGGTGCTGCTCACTCCCAGTCAGCTTGACTGAGACTGTGCAACCGTGACATGATGAAGATAAACACGGCACTGGGGAAAACATAACAAAAGAGAAAAGCTCACAAGTACTTCTTGATTGGAGCTGACAAAGGCCTACACTTTGTGCCACTCTTGTACTCTGTCACCATGAATTGAATATATCCAGTTGTTTTCCAACCAGGGTTCTTTGTGAGCATGCTTGGTTGCATGTATGTGTTTCGAGGGGTTTCGTGCGTAGTTCAGTAACGCTGGCATGAGGAGAAATAAATAAGAAGACAAAGGAGGAAAAGCTGTAGAGGCCGCTGTAATCCAACATTGTGGATGTGTTTCCTGTCTTTGTTGATTTTTTTCTGCGCTAATCTTTTAATAATTACTATAACACAGATGCTGACATCTCAAAGGATCAAACAGAAACCTATCTTCACCCCTTTCCCCTCTATTTTCTGTATTGCTTACATGCACACTTAAACATATACACTCACATATACACTCACACACTTACAAAAGCATTAATGCCAAACCACCAGTCTGCTACAGCTTCCTTTTAACTTTAAATCCTTTTAATTTCCTTCTTATCTTAGCTGCTTATTAAGAATGATGGTCATGTTGTGGTGATTCAACAGAAAGGTCAAAGGTCAGCTTGTGCTCTTAATACTGCTGCTATATATAAAACTAGAAGGGCACTTGGAGAGTGGAGACCTCTGCCAAGTACAATACTCCACTCTTCTATGGGGCTGTTTCCATTTAACTATTTCAATCCAGACATCTGGCCTGGCCGTGAGTGGATCAAGTGGCCAGCTTTAGGCCAAGTGCTTCCACCTTGCATGAACATGCGTCCTGGGTGACCACTTGAGGTTGGATCTCACTTCCCCTGCTGTTTATGCAAATGAACATGTTGGCTACGTCACAAAAAAATACAAGTAAATAACCACAAGAACAGGAACCTGAACATCAGAACCCCAAGGATTCGGTTCAGATTAATTAATTGTTCCATTGTGTCTCAGGTGCTGTGGATCAAAGGGGGCAGGGCCTCTAACAGCTGTGTGTCTGATGTGTGTCGGAAATTACAGGAGATAAACTACAAGACAAACAGATACATGAGAAGAGGAGTTTAAGCTACAGGTAGGCTATTTGATGCGCTGTCTGTTACAAATATGGGGCTATGACGTATTACATGTTTGTTATGGTCTGAACACTGGATTTTATAAGTCTAATTCACAGCCTGACACGTTCGGCTCCCTAGATTAATTAATTATTCATTAATTATTGATCCACAGCGTGTCTTCGCTGCATCTCTCCCACAGCTGTGGGTCTGTTGTGTGTCGGAAATAACATGATATTAACTAAAAGAAAAAAAGATAAACCAATTCAGCAGAATCACAGAGGACATTCATTAAATAAAAGAAGAGCGGGCAGAGATCAGATCAGATCAGGTGAAAGACTGAATGGAGAAAAACAAATCCCAAACTAAGCCTCACATCTGAGCTGTTGTACTCGTTCCAATTCTCCCTGATGAAACCACCGTCCCTGGGCACTCCAAAATGACTGCTTGGTGTAAATTGTATTGGCGAGTACATATGTATCCCAGAGGTAGCTGTGAATGTAGAATGTGAATGGGCCATATTTTGTCACCTTCTTACTAGTACCACTCCTTCACTACCATCGACCGGATTTTAGGATGTATGACGTTTAGTAGGCCAGATGTTCTTCTCTCGCAATGTTAATAAAAGTGAAAAAAGTTTGTGGATCCGCTGCGTGCTTTGGATCTGTTTCAAAATGCAATGGGTTTTTTCACCAAGTTTAATTGAAATCAGGCAGCCAATTTCTCTGATATCCTGCTGACAAATAGACAAACAAACAAACCACACCCAAAACATATCCTACTTGGTGGCGGTAAAGATTACAGTATTGATCGGTAATGTGAATGTTTCGTGGTGTAAATAAGTTGTACCAGTTGCTAATCACTGCGATAAACTTATAATATCATAATTTTTTTTTATCGAAGAGGATTACTTGTATCTTGTCATTACTTTCTATAACACATACTGCCCTTACATTGGTAACCTGATTCGATTTTCCCTGTGTATATATGACAGACATGGGCATCATTTGATCCACTATATAGTGCGGCTTAGTTCAGCACATTGGCAAGCTGATTCTGTTGGTCACCACTGAAACGCTGACTGCAAGGCAACTTTTTGTAGTGAGGGATTTCCACTTGTTTACTGTTTTGGCCAGTTTCTGCTCTGCTGTTCTCAATAGGTAATCAATGGTAGAGCCCAGCTCACTTGCTGGCAGGCCATTCGCATATCCTCAGTATTTGTTTTCCTCAATCCTGATGCAAAACTCATTATCTCAAAATACAATTAAAGTGCTAATTCTCTGTTTCACACCCTTTGTTTTTATTTTCTGTCTCATTGTGGAAGTGTTTTTTGTGATGAACAAAAAAACATGTCTACAATATAATCACTTTTTTGACACTACATTTCCAAGTAATTGTTTTTATTGGGAAATCACTGACAAAACTCCATTGTTGTACCATTATTAGATTGACAGCAAATTAAACAGGGTTGGATTGTTCAGTTACCATCTTAGTATGTAAAATTGAAAAGCAAATACTAAGATGAAAACTACATGCTATGTACAATAATGTTGACAATTAAAACTGTGTAGTGGAACAAAGTAATGACAAAGAAGCTACCTACTGTCAACTGTAACAAAAATGGGAAAACTAACAAGTTGAAAAGGGCTAACCAGAGACAAAAGAGCAGCAATTCAAGACTCACATCTGCATCTCTCTCCAGGCTTTTCTTATCTCAGAGTGCTTTTCATCTTGTAAAATCAATGCCAATGTTCACTTTACATTTGGTTCAGAGGCTGTTGCTTTCCATTTCAAGCCCACAGCTTTCTTTTTCTGTAGAAGTGTGTTGATGCTCTTAGATTTTTTTTTTTTTATCCCTTTTCTCAGTTTTCTCTTTGTTTGCTTTTATGTGTATACCAGTTTTTATTTTTTTAATTGGTGATGATTAAAACCACAAAGGTCTTCTAGTTACGCCACAGTGTTTTCACTGAATATATAATGAATTTCAAAACTGTATTTTGTCTTAAAATATGCCGCAATAAGATGTTATATATATATAGACTGAAGCATGTCATAAAAAGAAATGGGAGTTCAAATAAATCAAACTTGTTTGGCATGATAGCTTAATAGCCAGAGCCAGAATCTGAAGAAACTTAATTGTGTACCGCAAACCACCCTGTACTCACCACATGAGATGTCGCCATGGTTACACAGCAGGGATGTACCACCCACTGACGCTGTCTAAATGTTGTCTTGGCTTAAGTGCAATCTTGTGTGCCCTTATCCTCAAAGTAAATAAAAAGCACAGATCAGACGAGTTTCCTGCCTGTACCAGGCGTTTAAGCTGCGTAGCATCGAAGGTTGGCACCGGGAGAAAGCGTCATGTGGCCATGGCAGTGCCCTTTTCCCGCTTTCCATGCAACAGGCCCTCCAAATTTGCAAAGACCACTCCATGTCCACTCAAACTGGATTTAAGTGGGTACAGGTGGCGTTTGCAATTGTCGCACACACTAACACTGGCATGCAGCCAGCCCATCTCATCCGATAAAAATATCAGATTATTTTTCCTTAGCCAAATGCAGTCAAACAATAATCTCTATAATAATTCATAAAACTCAAACAATCGCCTTTACTTTCTAAGACTTACCTCTCCATCTTCCAATACCATGCTCTTCATTTTGTTTCCTGTCACTTTAAAAGTCACGACTGTTTGAACAACCACCTGAATTTATCAGAGGTTAATTAACTGTGCTTCATCACTGTCTCCCTCCATGTGAAATAGCTGTGGACTGCATGCTTGCATTCTGGACAATTGTCATCTTCCAAGAACTTCAATTCATTCTGCATTGAATTTACTAATCATTATACACAATTTTGTGATAAAAACATAAATGGAATATTTTTAAAGGTCATTTCTATATTCACTTGAGTCAAGGTTGTTTTGTCCGCTTTCTCTTTCAGTCCTCTGATTGTAGTCTGAGAAATGGATGTAAAAGTTGTAAAAGCTATGGCCTTCTTGTTTTACATGTACGGTGTCTGGAAGTTCCATTTCACGGCCATTCAAGGTTCACTCTGCACATTTCTTGTTGTAAAAAGAACTATTAGAAAAAGCAGGTGTGATGTGTTTCACAACAATTAGCAAAGGAGAGATCAGGTGGAAAATGGTGGATCCAAAAGAGAAGAGACACTTAACTTTTATTTTGGGTTAAGCCTCCATGACAGCAGACACTGTGAGTGTACCGGAAGAAATTTGCAGGGAACTGCACTATTTTCCTTATTAGTTCTAAATAAATGGATAAAACTCTTTAACTTAAAAGGAATTTTTAGAGAAATGTAATTCATTTTCTCTGTATTATTCAGATATTAGAAGGGAAGTAATGTTTTCAGAATAGGTGATATGTTTTTTTTTGAGCATGCAAAACAATCATCAATTTGAAACCACGTATTAGAGCAGTGTTTTACTTTAAAATAACTACCATGGCCCGCACGCTAATAACTAACTCCGACCTTTGGCAGAGTTATAAAAAGGTGAACAAGTGGCATGTCCGTCTGGAGAGCAGGCTTTAAGACTGATCTTATTCAAGAGTTTGTCAGGCACACAAGCTTCAACTGCGATGACTGATAGATGTGGTGTCAGTCAGTGTAACCACCCCTATAGACAGACATCAGACATATCGACACCATCTGAACTCCCTGTCTGCTGCTCTCTGACTTTCTTCAGGACCTGCTGCTCTGTACCACTTATCTCTTTCTCTCTGTTACAAGATTAAAAAAAAACCATCCAAGCCAACAGTATTTGTTGGTGAAACTATTCCATACTTCTACAACGTACCTGTAACATATTCACACTGAACCATGTATCTAAAAAAGTGTAAGCCAAATAATGGCGTTTCCATATTATTAATGGTGAGTAAAATTACATTATTTATGTAGTACTGCTTTAAAAATGAATAAATCCCGTGTTGCATTTTACAAAGAAATATGATAACTAACAAATTTCACACTTTGACTATTTGTTGTGCATGACAAAATTGAATTCACTGAATGAATAAATGAGTCAGATAAAGATGTAATATTTCTTCAGTCTATTCCTCCTCTGTCCAGGAGGTGTTTGCTCAGGTAAATCATTTCACTCAAATAATTATTATAGCCATATTTCAATGTGCCCTAAAATAGCTTTAAAATCTGTACAGCAAAACACTTCTGAAGCCTTGGGTTTGATATTTTGTCTGTCGCCATCTTGTTATTTTGAAGCCAGAAGTGACCATATTTGGACGAGCTTGAGACAAGCAAGCTGTGAATCTGCTTGGATATCTGTGGACACTGCGCCCATCCACTAAAAGGAAACCTGACTTCATCACGAGCCTATCAATCAAACAGACACCCCCTCAAAAATATCTCTTTCTGAGGCCTAATATCTAATTTTAGATGGAGTTATTTGCTAATGTACCACCAGAAAACTAATAAGTATTGACTTTAGTAAATGACACTATAATGAATTATGGAAAAAAGGTATTGACTTTGTATATGATGAGAAGTTGAATGGGAACCTCTTTCTTGAGCCAACCCCTGGTGGCCCTCCGTGGTATTGCACTTGCAAGAACTTCCGCAATGGCCTAACTTTTTTGAACCAGATGCTACATCCACTTTTTTTTAAACAGTCTATGTTTTTGCCTCTTTTCACAGTAAAAAAAACAAGTACACTTCATGTGACCGAGGTCATCTGATGTAAGAATGCAACATGGATTTCTTTAAAGAAATCTTTTCCGAACCCTGACCTATTATGTGGGTAGGTAGCACTAGCCACATGTTTTTTGTTTTTTTTTACACTTAAGTGAGCCAAACTGTAACACTGACCCAGTATGCTGTAGTGAACTGACAGTTGCATCACATGCTCTGGTGTGATACCGGATTGGGCTAGCATATGGACAGCTCATTATTTTTAATCAGCCTAACCTTGTTCATGATCCCCAGCTTTACTAGCTCTACCAGCCCACATGGTCTGACTGTGACTTGTTTTGGCAACGTGTGCTGTCATGCCCGGAAAAATGAAGGCTCAAAAACTTTGTGGACAATGGAGGAGACTGGTGTAGATAAAGAAGGATGTGACGTCTGAAGTGTGTGTACCGTGCAATATTGTAATCAGCAATCATGGGAGGACAAACAGGAGATAGGCATTTTTCTTGGAAATTAAATAAATGAACAGCCCATGACAGGGCTGTAGTTTTCCCCTGTGTGATTAGCCCCATAACAATGGGTTTCTTGCATCTGTTACATCAAAGCTGTGCTATTCCCTGTCAAAGTGTTTGTTGACCCCCCAGAGGTGCAAGCAGTGTCCGATTTTAGTGCTTCTATTACCTCAGACCTTATGAGAACACCTGATTGATGTGTGTGAATGTGAGTGTTTAGTGTGATTGGCATTAAGCTTCCTTCACCACAGAAACTCTCCAGTGGTCCATTTGGGTCTGACAGTTGCTGATTGGGTTCAAGTGCTCCTCAACTGCCGATGCCATTTGAAGATTGCTTTTATCCCCCCTTGAAACACAGGGACAGATAGGAAACGCTTCTGCTCTCTGGGGATTTGAAAAGCTCCCTCTTGCTTAAACAGAAAATATATGTACATGGCACAACTTTTCCTTACCTCTTCCCCTTCTTTCTCGTGCCCACTGTCAGGCAGCTAGACACACACACACACACACACCCAGAGAGAAAATACTGCAAATTGTATTTGCTTGCTCCAAGGCAATTCCCTTCAAAAAAGAAAAAGATGTTGAGTACGATTGGTCTTGAAAACCCTTTTAACTCCCCAGTCTTCCACCACTCCTCCAATGCCATCTTATCTTCCCCATACAGCATGCTAATCAAAACCGGTCGCGCCCTGCTATCTTTCAGTTGGATCAGCAGCTTTGTCTAAGCCTTTGCCATGAATGTCTTAAAAGCAACACCTTATAAATTAGTACAGATGTTTTGTTGGCTTTGAATTTCAGCTAACATACATCAATAGATCAGCCAAACTGCCAACATAGTCATGAAAGTGACAAAACAAATCCTTATTTCAAGGTGTGAGAATGGTGACCATTGCAGGCTTACATTTTCATGAACAATGTCTAACTGTTGTGGTTGCTCAGTGAGCTAAAACTCTGACACTACATTGTGACGGAAATCAAATTTTATAAGCTCGGAAATGTTTAAAAAGAAAAGAAAGTGCAGAAAATCAGGGCTTTTAGGGAAAAGCCTGCCTTGAGTGAGTCTAACACAATGATTGAACCAGAAGCTGTTTATTAAAGCTAACTGGGAGCTAATCTGATCAGATTTACTCAAGTCAGGTTTAAGAACTAGTCATTTAAGACTTACAAGAACAGATCTGAGACACCCAATACAAATCCCATCAATTTATGATGAAGAAAATTAAGATACAAAAAACCCTGCTACTTTCATGAACACTAAGCAGCACATTTTCAACACGTACATTAATGAGTTTCCTCTGTATCATAAGCCCTGAAATTTAACGCCCATGTGTAAAATGCAACATGACGTTAAATAGAAGTATCAAATATGACCTCAGTCAGCTTGTGCATTTAGATCAAGATAATACAATAACTAACAATTTCTTGGGACTAAAGTTTTCATGCTGCTGTGCATTATCCAGAGGTACAGTGACATATTTAAACGGGTACAGACTTGGGTCAATGCTATTTATTATTTCAGTTTAAGTACATAAGTAGCTTATGCCAAAATTTCCCCCAGCACATTGTAAATCACATGCACAGTTAAAATAAGAGCTCCTAATAAATGAAACAAATGTTAAACCTTACTCATATTTGCAGTAATACTAGAGAGAAATGGAGCTTGGCTTAACTGTTAATCTTTCTGTATTGACTGTGTTCATTTTCAGAAAATCCTGAGTCAAACAAAGATAAAAGTCAACAATTGTCTTTTCGTGAAGCCCAGAGTAAAACACTGTAGCTACTTGCAAACATTGTATAACTATATAAATATTGGCCC
This sequence comes from Embiotoca jacksoni, assembly GCF_022577435.1. Lineage (NCBI taxonomy): Eukaryota > Metazoa > Chordata > Actinopteri > Embiotocidae > Embiotoca > Embiotoca jacksoni. Next base: position 6,302,961 of record NW_027185252.1, read on the forward strand.
GCTTTAAATCTGTTTCCCTCTCAATGCTGAATTTTGACATCAAGCCCGGCATGTTACACTCCTGTCTTTTTGATGAAACACTACTTCCCTCTCTTCGAGTAGACCGTAATAGAAAACTTTACACCCTCTACAACTTTGAAATCTCACAAAAATATCGAGAGTAGATGCTCGTCAAAGGGAAGCGGACCACCCGTGATACTCCTGGGATTTGTGGATGAGCATACTACAAGCCGTTGGCAGGCGCTGCAGCACAGTGTGCATATCTCACTGTAGTAATAGTAATAATATCTGAAGTGTTTTTCAGGCAACTCTTACCACTTCCCTATACTGAAGACTCAAAGCAATAAAAACGTCCACAGGTTGCGACCTGAATTCATCGCTATTTGACGGGATTTGAAAGTAGCCCGAATCTGCACTTTCACAAGAGCAGCTTGTCATGTTGTATTAGTTTGTGATAATGCAGATTTTATTGTGGGTTCACAGCCAGAGAAGCTTGATAATGGGAGACATGTAGGGAACTGGGAGTGAAGGGATATGCTGACTGGATTTCAGAACATCTGTCGCATCAGGAATCAGATATTCATGATGAATACATTTCATGTGAGCCTCCCACATTTTCTCTTTGCTCTGTGTGCTTCTGTCATGTCTCTCTTTCTCCTGGTCCTTAGTCTCATTTTATTTCCTTAGTCCATCACTTCGTATTTCTTTGTTCTTTACAACCCTTTCTCATCTGTGTGCCTTCGTTCGTCTTGCTGCCATCATAACCAGTTATTTATACCTCTTACTTTTTCACTCCATTATCCCATCATCTCTCTTTACAGGTCCATCTCATCCCTTCCCGCCTCTTTTATCTTCCCTTTCTCTTTTTAATAGCCCCCTGGATGTCAACTGACTCTTATTGCTATCGTTTTCCATTTCTCCCCCCAGCTTTCTTTTCTTTCTTTTTTTTTTTTTGTTCTCTGCCCATGCCCTATCCTTCCATCAATAAGGATTTATACTCCAGCATGGAGGAAGCAGGAGGAGGGCCAAGTAGATACCTAGGAGAAGGAGAGAAGGCGAGAGGAAAGATCAGAGTGACGATCCGATGAAGTGCAAGAATGCAAGGATGAATAGTAAACAAGAGAGAGCACCCTAGACTGAACTAACTGAATTCCGCTCTGCCCTCCGAGTCAGGTTTGCAGCAGCAGTCATAAGGAAATTTGGACGGATATAGGGAGAAAAGAAGAAAGGGGCAGGAAAAAAAGGAGAAAGAGAACGGGGAAGATAGCAAGAGTGCAAGTTAGAGAAGGACCAATAGATTGGATAACAAATATAAGAAAGAGAAATAGAGAGAGAGATAGCTCCTCTGGCCAGACTAATTGAATTCCGATTTTCCCTCAGAGATTGGTTAGCAGCAGCAGGCAGGCAGACAGGCTGCCCCCAGCATGGATCAACTCTATCCAACCAATCACACTAATACAGTGTTTATGTCCAATCCAGTGCAGCCCGGTCAATAGCTTCTACTCCAGTGCAAAGCCAAGAGGGAGTTAACTGGACCCAGAGCCAGCTTTAAAAATGATACCTAATTAAAAAGCCCTGCATATCAGCCAAAACTACAGCCTAGTTTACAAATCATCTCCTCTGAAAAACAAGGTGCGGAGGGAACTGCAATTTTATGAATTTTTATGTGAGAATGCTTAAATATCAAGCAGTGGTGATGAGATGTAAACCAAAGCAAGAAGGTGAAATACATACAGTATATCCAGGTCAGTGTCGGTACTGCTCTCCTTTGGGAAGCAGTGGCCAATAGGAATCCAATTTCTGGAAAACGTAACCAATTTACTTTGTTCTTTAAGGATAAGTTTGGTGGCTTCTATATTTTTATATATGTCAACAAACCCCATGTTAACATCAAAGATAACAGTTATTGTCTGTGTAGCCAAAGCCTCATACTGAGCTGTTTTTTGTTGTTGTTTTTTTTGTTTTTTTTTACAAAACAGAACACAAAAGAGCCATACTTTTGCTCTGACTAACATGTGCCTTTATAAAAATGAACATGGGCACTGTAGTCCTTTTTGTTTTTGTCAATTCAGCATGCACTGTGCCCAAGAAACATTTCTGATGAAGTCAAATTAAGTTCCCAGCTGTATAATGAAAGTACTGATAATTTTTTAAAATTAAACTACGAGTTCATTTGTGTAACATTTTACATCTTTAGAAAAAAAAACACAGAGGGTTAAAGCAAAAGACTGGGTAAGGATGCCAGAAAGTGTGGAATAAGTACAAAATATATTGTTGGTGTGATATTTAATTTGTTGACAGTACGTAAAATGTAGGAAGCCAGCCTTTAAATCCCGGTAATTCAATCATGACAAGACCTATGTCTATACGTGTAAACATGTTTTTTTATTGAGTCAAAGGGAAGTTTGCATGCACGTGTGTTTGCCTAAAGATAATTGCACATTTGTATTTGAGTCTTGCCTGCACCTTGACTGCGAGTGCGCCTCCAGCTGTGTAGTAAAGCATGATGGTGTCTTTCTCTGTGCTCATTATTTGCCGCTCTCTCTTCAGCCTACGCTATCTCCCTCCCTGCTCTACGTCACTACCCATCACCACTCAGCCTTCATGAATATTTAACCACACCTCAAGCCTCTCTGTTCTTCACACTCCTCCTTTTTATTCCCTTGCTTTTCCTCCTATCCCATCATACCTTTTTGTTGCTGCTACTCCGATTTGTCTTTGTGTCTCTCACCAAAAGTCTTGTAAGCCATTCCCTCCTCTCTTTCTTTGTGTTTCTCTCCGTCTGTCCGTCTCTATCTCTGTGTCAGCACGTTTGCTCTTCCATACAGTGGGGGAGGAAGCTGCTGCTAAACACCCTGCCCCTTAACGCCCGGTTGTTGTTTCTTATTTAATCTGTTCTGCTTTATTGAATTTAATTATTTCTAAATGATTAACTCAGAGTTCAGGGTAGGGTGGGGGAGCAAAAGGACATATGTTGTGAGATGGGTTGGAAGGGCCACTGGAAGAAAGATAGTGGGGATCGTGGCTTTTTGTTTTGGAGCCGGGCAGAGTGAATAGCCTGGTATGCACACTCATCAGTCTTTGATTCCATTAATGCAGCACCACTGCAAATGCATGCCCCACTCCCATACGCCAGCTGTCAGCACCCTCAAACGCAACAAAAACAATTGCAATATGCACATTTCTCTCTGCGTGGTCATAAAAGGGAGAAAAATAGCATTTGCATATTTTCTTGAACTATCATCCTATTTGTCTGAATGTCTACAGGTGCCAAATGAGTCTATTTCTCAGGGTGTCATTGTGCGTGTTTACTTGTATGTTTCTGCATGACAGGTGTGAAGGAGGAGCAGGTACTGTTTACTTTCACACTGCTACACCTCAAAATAGGTATTCATTACAGTGCCAGAAGGCACTGAAAGCATGGCTGTAATGATGTTCAATAGTCTGTCAGCTCTATGTATGAAAATGTGACTGGTGGAGAAAAATAAAAGCCAGAATGATGGGCTTTTACAACGCTGCCATACCCCTCCAATCACAGTGGAAAGACTTGCATCAAGCATACATAAAGGCTAGAAATGGAGTTAATACATGAACACATGCTCCGTATGTCATATCCTTGTCTGAAATGACAGCCTTTCTGATTTCAGCCACTGTATTATACAAGATAAACACACAATTCTAGCTGTTAAGACAACATCCCTTCTGACATTATGGGGATACATTATATTTTTGGGTGGTTGTGTTTTTTTGGTTCAATTTGGGTAGCATGAGTTTATGTGATAGGTGACCAGCAGTGTTTCAGTTACACATACAAGAAGGGATAGAGTGCATGAAGATACCAAGAGAAAAATAAGGGACAAATCCAGAGCAAGGCTGCAACAAATCATAATGGTTGTTATAAGTTATTGGGATGATTGTTTCTTTTGGGCCATTAGATGTCCAGAAATAGCGACAAATGACCATCACAGTTTCATTAAGAGGCGACATTAAACTGCCTCACCAACACTCTAAACCATGTTACCATCACATTAAAAAAAAGTTAGGTGTTTGGTTATTTTGCACAGAAAATGGTGATTATTTTTCTGTCAATTATATAACTGAATAAATTAGAAATTGCTTCAGTGATAATTAAGAGCAGAATAAGAATACAATCAGACACAATCAGCTTCCAAATAACTGAATCAGTAATATTTTAGGAGAATATTTGCAATTGCCATAATTCGAGGATTTTTTTTATTTTATCGAATAAATATACTAATTTACTTGAGAATAGATTGTTATAGGCTGATGTACTAATTTCTGCACACTTTATTCCAATGTTTCTTTCATCATCTTCAAGACAATGCTTTACTTTAAAGTCCATTGCGCATTTTTTTTTAATCATTTTCATACAAGTGAAATGAACTCTTATACAAATAAAAAAGAGACAGACAGTTGTTCAGTAGATACTAAGTTAATGAACCACTTTCTGAGGTGATTACTTCAGTGATTATCTGAATGTGTCCGTGGCAGACAGCTGATATGTCTGCATTATTTATCATATTAGTATTGTAGCCTATTAATGATTGCTTATACTTAAACTCTATTATCACCGATTTTTTTACATTTTTTTTTTTATGCTCCGTCCAGCGAGGATGCCCAGTGAAACAAATAGATCACTCCCATAGCAAAATATTGCATCCAGTAGCAGGCAGGTGTCTGCAGGTAAAACTTTGTTGAAAGCAGCAAGAGTGGCCTTGCAAAGTGGGAATAATGTCGATCTTTGATGCAAGAAGTTTTCAAACTTTTTTCAAGTTGTTTCTACACGGAACGGTAATTTGTGCGTAACTGCCAGCAAACGTAGCTGTCGATTGCATTTGTTTCTTAGTTTATTTGCGAGGCTACCGGAGTTTCTGTTTGTCAGAGCGTTGGCTGCCAAAAATGCCCCTCTGTGGAAATGACCACGTAGGTTTTATCCTGTCAAAAATAAAAGTAGCGGGCCACTTTGATCAAGATGGACAATTTTATTGATACAAAATGCGTGCGTCTGTATAAAACTCTAATGGTGGTGCTAAGATGTTGGCAAGAGTGGCAGGAACCCCACCTGTGTAACAGGTGCAGCTGGATTTGTAAATGAGTTGGTTTATGATTGAGGGAGAAGCGCTACTTGTTTGCCAGACAGGATGGTGAAACAGAAGGGACCCTGCTGTAAAGCTTTAAGTTTGAAAAGGTAATAGAGTGGAAGAAAAATAAATAGCCAACAGGTGTTGCTTGTATGAGGTAATGAGTGATGCAAAAATTAAAGTAGAGATGATAGAGTCCTCTTACTCATTACCTGTTCCTTAAGTGCTCTTGTTTTTATGGATTTGCAATAACTAGATATGTCTACATGGAATTTGGCTTAATTGAAAACAGATTTCTGTTTGATGTCTTCGTGGCTTGCAAAATGTGTTACCTTGTAAAGAGCTTTTAATCAGCAAAGCCAGTTATATAAAGTTTGTACTACTTGCAAATGCCAGATCAGTTTATAGTTTTAAGTCTCAGCACTTCTTCTAAGATCATACAGTTGGACACTGAAAAACATCACCTCATACAGAGGAGTTTTCAGTTGTCGGAACTCTGCACAATTCCTATGACCATTTCTTATTATATAAAAGAAATAATTACCTTATCTGACAAACCACTGAATTATGAAAGTGTGGTTATTATGTGTGGCATTTTAATGAGAGGTTTTTGTCCTCTTAATAACCAGGGAAATTCTCTTCTGCAATATTTGTTTCATAATATGATTGTCAAACCACAGATTAGTTTGTGTCTGGAATGTACGTTAATGTGATAGAGGGACAGATTGAAAATGGCTATTTGCTTGGTAAAAGCAGCTCTCTTTAATGATCCTAGAATACTTGTACACAATATAATTGTGTAAAAAAAAGTGCATGTTCATGTTCATGTGTGGCTTACACTCTCACTTCCGTTAACACCGAAGATATATTTGCTTTCAAGCCATGTGTTTGCGTTTACAACCGTTTGCGTGAACATTATTGCTCTCATACTTGCCTCTGTGTTAGTGGAGGACTCTACTCGTAGACACACCAGAGAAACAAGGAAACCATTCAAACATCCTGATTTGCTTCATTTAAACAATAAACATGGGAACAATCAAGGGCGTCACAACTTTGATGATTCTGAGATCACAGGGGGAAAAACAGCCGTTGGCAACGTACCGACCATGTATTTATAGCATTTTCTTTGTGCACAAATATACCTGACCCCGTCACATCTCCATACCGCCCCTACACCACCCTTACCGGTCATGGGTATAATGCATCTTGCGTATGTGTCGCGGTATTTTCTCAAGATGTGCACAATCAACACTCCAAACAGACCCAGGATATGCAAGGCAGCCATCATGCAACACATAGTTTAAAGTATGTATATCTCCGGCCGAACAAAAACTGACGAGCATGACTTGAAGGCGAAGAACAGAGGAGAATGCAGGAGAAAGCAGGTTTATTATTTGTGTGTGCATTCATATTTTTGTGTCTGAGAAATCAATCCATTGATGTGAATACACATTTATATTTGTGTTGAGGTGAGGTGTGAAAGAGTAGCAAGACCTGAAGGAGCTGCAGGTTGAAAGGTAGACAGGCTGCAGTAGGTGAGGAATTATAGAGGCTAAGTCAAGTGTTAGCAATCCACTCTTCAGCAGACAGCCGAGAGGTCAGTGCATCTGTTTGAGACTGGATAGGAGATGATCATGGTGTTTATTCTTTCTCTTTCCTTTTCTATTGAGTACAGGGACTTGAATCCTCCTTTGGAATTTTTGGGCAGCTACAGCTTCCTCCTCTCTTACTGTGGCGATCCAAAATGTTTATTTTGCTTTGATATTAGAAACCTGGTTGTGATCCTTTTTTTATTGTATTTTTGTTTGTCAGCCATTAAACATTGATTCATCAGTATTTGTGAAGTGAGGTCGACAATTTAGTGAATAGAAAAACAACAGACCCACTGTATTTTCCGCCTTATGCTGAGAACCCATTGTGTGGGCTTTGTGTCTCAACGAAACCCTATCCATAATAGATTGTTATTGAGCTGAAGATGATTTTTCACCTGGGATGACACAGTAGGGATTTCTTAAAATGTCAACAGCTCAGTGTGATTGCTCAGTGTGACACGGCTATCTCATTTGATAAGACACCCAGACTTACAGTCAGGGAATCCAGCTAAGACCACTTTACGGAATAAAGAGTCAGTTGTGATACTCGAATGAGAACGCTTTGGAAGTTGAGCATGTATTTTTGTGAACCTCTCTGCACTGCTGGAGGATGCAGACACCTATACAGGGCTCTGTTATCAGTTATATTCCCAGCAAGCCTGCAGTGAACTTAAAAATCCCCTTGGCACTCAGTGCACCTGTTTAATGCAGTTTCCTTCCTGACCACCACTGCTTTTAATCTCCATACTTGATCACAAATAAAACTCAGGAACATGTAGTTAATTACTGCAGCGGCTCCAGCGTGCACTCCCCTAACCAGGCCTCCTTATTGACTCGGGCAGCACCAAGCATCAGCCTACTAAGCTTTTAATCTAAAATATAATTACCACCTATGACTCTGTGGTTCCAAGCAATAATGTTTTCTGTTACTCCATGGAAAGGCTGCTAAGGCCCTCATTTGCACAGTCCATTGACCAGTTTAGCCCAATACACTGAAAGACAGCACCGGTATTTATGCAATCCTTTATTCGTGCGTGTATGCATAATAAAACCGTTCCTCTATAAGCAGTACTGTTTTGATGAGGCACTAAGATACCCAAAGCAACCATTACTAGATAATATGCATAATACAGTCCATTGCCAGTTAACAATGTAACACTGTAAATCTGCAGCTCACAACAGAATGGTTTTAATTTTAACACTGCAGCCATTATAACTACAGTGACTTTGTAATTGTCAATAGTTACCAAATGTTTTTTTTTTTTTTTTTTTTTAATTAATTGGGGTGGCATTGTGCAAAAAGAACAACAAAATATCTTGAAAACAGGGTGAGGGTTGGGGGGTTAAATCATTTATCATTTCATTGCATTTGTTTTGCATTTTATCATTTCATTGCATTTTTTTGTTTTTATCTCACACTCCAGTTGTGCTTGTTTGTGCTGCTGCGATGACAGGGGTGTTTTGCAGATTTGCCCGATCTTGTTCTTGTTGTTATCTATGAAAGGCTGCAGGGAAGATGGGAAGTTGGATAGTACCACAGGTAGCTCCTACCTCCTCCTTGATCTACCTGCCATGCATTTTACCTTCTTATCTTCCTGGAAACTGGCCCTGTACACATTTGTCTCTCCTTTTTTTTTTTTTTATTCATAGTCAGACCTCATCATATAGCATAGTCGCTGTTCAAACAGTTGCACAGGGGCCCTCTGAATACTGAAACCTCAGAGAGCTGTGGAAAATAGCATATCTTTTAAAGCATATGAATGTGCATGAATGCATTTGAGGGCATGCCATACCCTCACAGATTGAATATACCAAGAGCAGAAATTAATGTATGGACATTTACATAATACATAAAAATGTATTTCCACAGTGAATTAACTGACCGTTAAAGCAACATTGTAATGGAAATGTGAGAAGGTCCCGGCCTTCTTACAGTTGCTGATGAGCTCATTCGTGTGGTGTTAATGACGTTTTCAACATGTTTTATCTGGAGCAAAAGTAAAATAGTAGCTTTCACAGCCAATTTAAAAAATATATATTTTAAGTATTCTTTTGCTCAATATTGAAATTTCATACAAGTGCCAATCAAACAAGACTTTTCCTGTTGCGTGTGAACGGAGATCAGCACCGTGAAGTGCACAGAGCAGGGGGAAGCTATAACCTTAGTAGGTATTACAGGTTTTGTTGCTTGATCAACATCAGTATCTGAGAGACATGCATTTTTGTGACCACCGGCATGTCTGCATTTTTTTTCATGTCATCATGAACGTAAGCAGAAAGTCCATGTAACTTGTGTCGAACTTAGGAATTTGGCAGTGGAGACTCTTGAAAGGCTTCAGAAAATATAAGACAATGAAACAATGAGCTGGAAGAATTGTTTTAAGTGACATTCACATTTTAAAAGGGGCAGAATGTCACTTTCCACAAACCTCACAGTCAGACTGTCAACACAGAGAACAACTGTGACGTTCTGAGGCCTCAAAGGGAAAAACATTTGGCACAAAAAACCTGACCTGGCAATGCATTTCTTTCAATTTTGATGCAGCCCAAGTCTGTTTTTTTTTTTTTTTTTTTTAAATCTATTTTATTTGGTCGGACAAACTGAAATGTCATCACGAGTTCTGGGAAATTGACCGGCAAGTTTGACTCCATGCTGACATTTTTCAAACCAAACAAGTTATCAGTCAACACAGCTGCTCTCAGCAAAAAGGGATGTAAAACTGAAATTTAAGCAAACATTTCTGATACAGAACTGCAATCTAATTTACCGAATCAGATGATAAAGAACGTGTTAAAATTGAAGTTTAACTGTAGTTGTTACATTTATTGGAGGTAACAACCTCATTTAACTGAAGTGTAAGTGAGCAGAGTGTACAAGTGGAATTTTAAATTATAGCTTTTACTAAGCACTTAAATGATCTGTGGTTGTGAGCAGCCCGTTAAACGAGAGATAGTTTCTATCAAAGCAATCTGATTGTGCATACAGTGGAAATGATTGAACAGAAGGGTTCCAAATAACACAACCTGACCACGTGACATCAAATAATTAACTATTTAACTACACACTTTGCAATCTTTCTAGGCTCACTAATATTGTTGGGTGTAGGGCTAAGAGTGTTGCTCTCAACAGCAGCAAGTCATTTTTCACAACCCAATTAACAGGTGTAGGAGTGTAACTGACTGTCAACGGATACAGCCGGTACCTGGTAACAAGGTTAGGGCTGGGTTTTGCTGAACATTTTTCAATATTTACCACTACCGATACTTTGAAACTTTGCTGGATAACAATTTCAGAAAATCCATTAAAAAAAAAAAAAAAAAAAAAAACCCCGGAAATCTAGTTTTCACATTACGGTACAAATCTTTAGTTTCATTCAGTTTAGAGGGGGAGAGTGTAACCTAGGTTATTTTCTGTAGCTACAATTTTCAGATTTCCCTTTAACATTTCGCATATCAGTAGATGCTACAATTTTCCAATAGTCCCTAAATGCTTCACATGCAATTCACAGATAAACCGATCCTCAAACTCTCACTTTGAGAAACAGACTTGCATCACCATCATAAAAGTGTACATAAGCACAAAATGAGTATTGTTTTCTATTGAAAAATGATCCAGATAAGCTAGTTATTATTTTTTTCAGTGCAGAAACAGCTACTGATAGATAAACCCAGAGGTATCAATCCAAGGAAACTCAGCACAGTTGAAAATGTTATTCTTTTTCCAAATTACTAACAAAAATTAACTCTGGAAAAACTAGATTCAAGCATAGAAATGACAAATGTGTTTTGATTATCTTAAAAAAAAAAATTCTGGTAGAAAGTTTGAATCACCAGAGAATTTCAGAAGTATATTTGCTGAAAATAAACAACAATTTTCAGTATTCTTTACAAAAATGTGGTTAGGCTAGAGATAGAGAGGAAGATAAAAAGCAGTAAGAGTAAGAAAGCAGTACAACTGCAGAGATGAAGGGACAACCTTCATTTGTTTACACTGATCAGATGGATAATCACAAACAGTAGTCTTATATTATATTTGCCGTTACATTATACGTTTTTTCTCTTTGTAGACAACAATACAAACCCTTGCTTTCTGATAATAAATATAAATTAGCTGACCCAGAGGTTTCGGTTCGCCTACAAAACAGGCATTTATATTCAATATATGTAGTGATTTTAGACAGAAAGAGGTAGCATGCAGCAATTGTTCACATCATGTGGTTCTTTTGAAGAGATACAAACTAGTAGTTAGAATCTGAGCACTACAATTTATACACAGCAAAACAATGACTTCTAACAGGCTCCCAACAAAACACTGGGCTTCACAAATGTATGAAAGTGAATTGAACTGAATAAATGTATTATGTGGAAAAATATTTTATGCTATTATTCTTACCTTCTGTATATCCTGTTATTTGTGCTTCTAATTTGGCATTTACAAGTTGCTGTGACAAATAGCTGCTTTAAGGACTACTGCAGAAATACAACATTAATCAGCATTACTCAGCAACAGCCCTCATCCTCCTAAGTATAATTCTATTTGCCAGTTTTGAGAACTGTGGAAGACACAAGCTGCTTTCTATTAGTATATAAAGACTTATTTTAATCCTTTGCTTTTGAGACTATTAAGCATTACAATAGATGTTCATAAGGTCATTTAGGCCATTTAGGCAGCAGCCTTTTTGCCCATGATGTGTCAGCGAGTTACAGCTTCGGCCCGGAGGGCTGTCGCTTTGAGCCCTAATGAAGAGCAGTATGTCACTGGCCATATGGCAGGAGTCATGGTGTTAGTACAGACGCTCCTTGCCAGCTGAGACATGTTAATGTGGCAACTGTGCATGTGCGAGTGTTTTTACTCATATATGTGTACAGTATTAATATGCTGCATTTGATTTGTTTGTGTACAGTTTAAGTGTGCCCATGCATATTTGTGGGTTGCAAGCCTGGCTTAAAAAGCTAACAGACGGCCTGGTTTTTCATCAGTGCGGGTCAGTGGCCGAAAGTCAGGCCTTAGAGAACCTGCTGGGTAGACAGACTGTCAGCCACATCAAGTAGACAAATGGGGCTGCCCAGGGCCGGGGGGCACCCAGCAAGGTCAAGGGGCAGTAGCAGCACATAGATGCATGTGACAGCAGTCAGGGGCTCATTATCAATATGGTTTGCATTCCTTTCTGTAAGGCTGCAAGTAATGGTTACTTTACTTATTGATTAGTCTGATGATTTTTTCAATTAATTGATTGGTCTATAAAATGTCAGGAAACAGTGAAAAATGACTCAATCACAACAGCTCTTAATGACATCTTGGAATTAGTGGTTTTGTCAAAACTAGTTTACCATATAAATCAGATTAAGGCAGTAAATCAGACATAAATTAGAAGATACAACTAGAAATAGTTGGCATTTTTGCTTGAGTGATAATTCAAACAAATAGGTGCTTATCAATATAGTTTCCAAGTATTTTTCAGTTTTTTTGACAACATTATTAATTGTCTGTTGTTTTACCTGAGTTTTATTTATTTTTTAAATCTTTGCATTTCAAATTAACTCTTGGAATTTGTACAGGCTGTCAGTTTGCTTTATGGGTGAAAGTTATTAGATAATTGGAAAAAAACTAAACTTGTTACCGAAATATCCATAAAAACTCATCTTCATTTGAGTTAATCTGCAGCTGAGAATGGCTCCATGGTTTCATGCAAAGTCATCATTCTAAAATCTAAAAGTAAGAAAATGAAATGGAAAGAGAAGCTGTTTGTTATACATTTCATGCAAATTATACTTTAGCCTCTGTGTCAAAATCCAGGCAATGTCTGGGTGTATAAAGGACATAACAAATAGACTGTAATGCCCTAAAAGACATTAACACTAATGACCTTATTCATTTGACACCATTACAATTACCGAGCCCAGAGGCTCAGCGGCTCTTGTCTCTCTTTCTCTTCTCAATGCCCCCCCCCCTCCCACAGCCCTCACTCTCCCTCTCTCTCTCTCTCTCTCTCTCTCTCTCTCTCTCTCTCTCTCTCTGTCTCTCTTTCAGTCATTTTCTCCCCGATGCTGCGATTCAACACAGTTTGATTCACAGTCGCTTATCATGAACCGCTACATCATCATCCCGGCACGACTTCTTCATCAGGCAGAACACACCGACAGGCACAAACACACACAGACGGACAACAGTAGCGGCGGACGCATTTATCTTTAAACACCTTTTGAGATTTGAGGATGAGCACCAAAGTACTGCAGTAAATTAGTACAAAACTGGGTAGAACTAATTAGCCACTGTTTTGCTGTGGGAGGATGGAAGGCAGAGAGCATGAGAGATGAGATGTGTTTAACAGATGATCTATACGCAGGGTGCTTCGCAGTGATAACCCCCACTGAGAGAAATTATGGCTGTAAACAGAAGCGTGCATCTCATAAATGCATCTACATTCATTTGACTTGACGGCGGGCCTCATGATGCAATCTTTGCCAGGCGGCGATATCGTTCTCTGCAAGATTAACGTTAGCATTGATTGGCATCCATGGTAAACCTGAGAAAAATGAGCGAGGGGACGAGAAGAAAGGGGTGTAATAGAGTTTGCCATCTGGCGTAGAAACCAGCAGTTACCTCGATGACCTCAGTGTCTGCATGCTCTTATTAGTCCCAAATGCTGTGTCACTCGCAGTATAGCTGTAGAGAAACAGGGCAAAGAAGTGAACGTAAAGTTGATGGCTGGAACTCAGTGATTATAATCTGTCCTGGGAGAGTGATTCCTCTGTAATGTTCAAGCTGCTCTAGGATAAAGGTGCAAACCATATGCCAAAGTCTAAAGTTAGCTATCTTCTCAGGGTTACTCTTCTTTGAACCTTATCTTCTAAAGATACCTGTGAAAGGTAGGGTGGGGCAAGATCTCAAATTAATTCAGTTGCTTCCTCTGTTGTCTCTCAAACAGCATGAGCAGTGAGAAATAGTTCTCTGGAGTCACAGTAGTAATTTCATCTGGCGCCGTTTCCTTGGAGACAACGGCATGTGTGAGATCTGGCAGTCAAACATATTTGAACATTGCCAGCATTAACTAAAGACGATGAAATCAGACCAAATTACTTCAGTAAAATGGAAATTTCAGGTTTCCCTGGGGCACCATTAATTCAAAAAGGAGAGAAGTCCCCACTGTTGGAGGTTTTTCTGTTGTTTAAGTAAAACATGAAATACATAACTATGTAGTCTGCCGTTGTGTATTTTGTCACTATCACACTGTCTCCTGTCAGGATTTTGAAGCAGTGAAAATCATTTTCTCTGACAGTTAGCATTTGTCAGGAGACAATATGAACCCATTTTTTTTATCTGTAGTATTACAGATACAGTTTAATTTTTTTATTTACATATTTTTTTATTTAACAAAGAAAGCACAGTGTCAACCTTGCAAGTGGTGCAACTTTGTCATTGTTGCATAGCTGCTCCTGCTGTTTACAATATGTAATAGGATTACAGTGTTGCTGCTGGTTCCTTTCTTTTGTTAGTCTTGCACATATAACCTTTGTTACTGGGCCAAGAAAACCATTTTTACGTATGTCTTATGTAGAGAATGTCGAGTGACTCATCCATTAGACTGAACAAAATGGCATTTTAAATGTGATTTCTTGTATTGCCTCATACCCTCAAACAGTACACAGTATTTATCTTAAACAGTCCATTTTCCAATATGGAAAATTAGTTTTGAGGACATGATGGATAATAATTTATATCCGAGTGAATTAACGTGGTAATTTTAGAGGTGGATGTTGTTTAATATTTCTCTTAAGTGTGCCATTCTGTATATATTTGCGCCGTTTGTTAGAATTTATTTAATTTAATATTATTCATTAATTTACACGATAATTACCTCTTTTTATTGTAAAACATGGAATGTGGAGATAAACATTTTAATTTCATATATTTACCGCCCAGCTCTCATGAACATTGTTGTAAAGCAGCAAGTGATTTAAATGGACGTGCAGTGTAAGAAAGGCTAACAATTCCCTTTCTTGCCTTCAGAAGCCACAAAAGAACTACTGATTCCGTTCTGTAGAGCTTCAATGGAGTTTGTTATCGTGTCTATTGTTGGATTTTTCTGCTATCATAGAAACCTGCGTTTCAGGGTGACGAATGATCTTACAAGATTGTGAAGGTGTCTAAGAAGAAAGTTGGATCACAGCTCTGTAACTGAAGGGTCTTGACAAAGTACACAGCTGTCTGTTTTGTTATATTGGTCTGTGGTTAGTCTTGTCACCATGATGAACATGAGTGAGAACAATGTAAGGAAGTGTCATTTGAGTGTTTCATCATACCCTGCCCCACACCTTGGAAATCAGCATTAACTGCACACTTATTAAACTGTTCCATGGCATTCAGACCGATATTGACTCGCACTACGCAGCTTGATTCCATTATTCTGTTCTATAAAAGTGCCATCTCGCCTCAATTCATGGAATTTGCACCAAATGTTTTCAGTAAGACGCCTCAGAACGTCACAGTATAACTCTGTGTTGACAGTCTAACCCTGGGGGGAAGTTCATGGTGCACAACCTCGTGAATGTTAAAGGAAGCCCACCTGGTTGCGCTCCTGACCTGATGCGTCTTCGTCAGTATTGGACAATGACGTTCTGCCCTTCTTGAAATGTGAATATCTCTCAATACATACATCACCCGGCTCATTGCTTCACTGCTGTAAATTTTCTGAAGCATTTCAAGGGCTGCCTATTTCCTGAGTTTGACAGGAAATTTGCTGTACGCTCTCTGTCAAAGTTTCATGTCCATGGTGACCACTTGTCATTGGGCACAAAAACATGTGTAGCTCAGGTGCTCATGTTGATTAAGGGACGTAACTTGGAATCTTATGAGAGTTAAAGCTTCCCCCCGCTCTGTGCACATTACTGTGTTGTGCTCTGTTTGTGCCAAACGGAAACAGTCTAAACTTTTTGATCGCACTTCGTATATTTTTTGTTGCGGATGCAGATTTGCACTTCATAATAAGAAGATACAAAAGTGGACTACTGGCATTGACAGTGGTCTATGCTCTGAAAGTAGCCTTCTAGAAATACAGTTTGAGTTATTTTTGCAAAGCTTTTATCCATAAAACTGTAGCATGCTTGTAAAAGAGTCACACTTACAATTGAAACAGAAAAAAATAATGAATAACATCTTGCAAACTGACACATTCGAGCGATATTTCACAATGACACTTCAAAATGTTTAATTTTGAACCGACTACTAAACAAAGTACTTTGACAGTCTGCAAGACTGTTGAAATGACACCTTTGTCAGAGCACAAACAGATGTGAGGGGAAACAACTGTTCCATAGAAATTGTTTTCCTATTCCTTCCTCTGCACCTAAACATATGTATAAAGGACAAAGAATGTCTTCCAAAGTATGTTTACCATATCTACAATCAGCTGGTGAGGGGCAGAAGTGGCTTTTGGAACCCAGACACAAATAATAGATCAGAATTTTGTTTAAGAATCTTGTTGAAATGCAAAGAGATAAGAAATGTGAACCCTGAAAACAGATAACATTTTCAAAAACCACATTAGATACAGACAAAGCAGTCCTACCTTGACAATGATAATTTCCCATTTAAATTGAGATTTTGGCTCAATTTACCATAATTTCAGTCATATTACAACAATTTCAGACTGCATTAGAAACCTATAGATACGCACCTGCGTAGTTTTATTTAATTTCTGTCACTGTTAATGCCTTCAAATAGAAACCCACTGATGCATTTGCCACAAGCCACTCCTGTATCTGCAACTTTATTCACTGGAGGTCATGGGCTCCTGTTGTTTTGAAACCAGTTTGCAGAGACACACTGCTGCATTAACTAACCTGATACATCATCAAATGACATGATCGTGATACATTTTAATAGGCTAATATGACCTGCCATCACATTAGGACTAAATCTACTATGCTTGAACTGAATATGTTAAATTGGCTCTATGTAGACGGTGCTAATTACGCTGTCTTAAGTTTTGTTTTTCAACTTTAACACCAAAGCACCGAAACAGTGGATATTTTTCAGAGTAAAACAGGCAATTAGTTGCAAAGTACAGTCACGTCAGGATAAATAATCATAGCTGTCAACTCTCATTGTGACATTGTTGCATTGTGGTCACATTGGTAATTGGGTTCTGAGAGTGGATTGTTTGAATATGAATAGTTTCCGGCATTAGATTTTATTGTTAAATTTATTTCAGGAGTGGCCGCTGAGCTTCATGTGTTCCCGCAGGACATCCACTCTTCATGCACTGGACACTGTGTTGACAGAGCTAACTGTTTTTATGGTACCTTTATTCTACATGTCAAACAGTCCTTTTAAACTGGCTAATACAAAGTGGCCCATACAGTGCAGTTAAGGAGTGAAACAAAAAGCTGTTTATCGGTTATTCACATTCACTTTGCATGTGTGCGCCTGTATTTTTTGCATAGATGGGTTTGATTATGTTCATATTCATGTGGATTGACTATACATAAGCATTTTTATGCATCCGTGCAGATGGCCCCATGTGTCTGCTTGAGATTAATCTGATGGTGGGAAATTCAATCAGAACCTGCTGTTGAATCCACCCTGCGAAGATCCATCAGCAAAGCAGGGGACATTTACACAGCAGCAGTGAGGGGACATTCTTTACTGCACAGACAAAGGGGAGGAGGAACATGCCGGCACTCTGGACTCATTTCAGAATCTCCCATTTGTGCAGGCATGGTGCTGTGAGTGGTGAGAGCAGGCAAATGACAAAGTTAACAAAAACAGTGAAAGTTAGAGCAGATCCATGTGAAATAATGCATGTCATTTATTCATAGCGTTCCCCAGCTTTGGTCATGCTTTGGTCCTGGCAAATTAAATAGGCCTCTCTTGTGCTGTCATGTGGCATTTTCTCCTTTTATCTCTGGTGCTTTTTATTTTGCTTCATCTTTTGCTCTCCCATCTGTGGGAAATGGGTAGTCCATTGAAGTAAAAGAAAGACTGATTGAAAGAAGTTAACAGTCAAGAGAGCCAAGAGTGTTTTTTCACAAAGCTCGGTTAATGATCTTATCTAATAGCTCTGACTAGATTATTATTTAATAAATCGTAGTATTCTCTTAAATACTTCTCTGCAATATATTAAATTTGCTTAGCATAATAGGACGCACTCAACCAACAGAACAGTCTCTACGCATGATATCCAATCCTGACTCAAATTTGAACAAAGACATTTCACTGAGAAAGTGATGGAGAAATATTGGTTTATCATTATTTCTGTGTATTGTTTCATTTCATTCATATGTGCACAGTTTAGAGCCATTGTTATTTTTTCCCATCTGTGGCAAACAATCCACAATTTGTCAATGTCGCTTGTCATTTATCGTGAGAGAATGTTAATATATGTGTCGTAGTTTACCAGCGAAGAATGTGTGCTTGAAGATTAAAGCGCTTATTGTGAGGTCACATGATTGCTATTCATGCATATTGATTTCATGCTCTACTTGAGAGACGTCCTTTTGAGAGGGTCTCCGAGAGACCTCCAAAGTTGCTACACTGTGCTGAATGTTTCGAGTTTTATCTTCTTTTAAACTTGTTAACAACATTGATTGTAAAGGGGTGTAATGTCAATTTAAAATGTACGTGACATTTGGAACTTCTAACAGCGCCTGCACATAACAGGAAAAAGTGTCTTTTGAAACCCCAATGATAAAGTTGATCAAAAGAAAATTTACTAGCTACTATTTCAATAATTAATTAATCATTTGTAATTTTTCAAGCAAAATGCCAAAAATGTAATTATCCCATGTTTTCAGATGAGATCATCTGCTGCCTGCTACATTCCTTCACTTGTTGGTCGAAGAAATCGCTGTTTTCTGATGTTAATAGATCAGAAAGAAAACGAATGGCTAATCAATAATGAAAATGTGCTGTTTCCCTTGTATTTTTTTATGAGAGGCCTGCATATTTTCTCAGTCTGTTTTTCACATTATACCTCTGTGTGTGTTATATCACAGCTTTTATTCAGTACATGTTGCACAAACTCTGTTCAGCTTCAGCACCGAGTATCAGTTAAGTCATTATTACCCTTTACTCTGCTTCACAGCCTTTTCCCTCCCAGTTTCTCTTTGCCTCTTCTGATAAACAAAAAAGATCTCTCAGTTTGTTTTTGCACAAGTATTGTTGTCATCTTTGCATAAATCCCAGCCACTGATAATTACCTTCCTTGTCAAGTGGACGCAACTAGATGAAAAGGCGGCGCTTTGCAAATGAAATGGAAATAAACTGGCCCTATGAAATTAACATCTCAGCCACTGCTGAGTCGGCTGTGCTTTACCACTGAGAGATGGCCTGTTGGGGACCATGCTAGCTGGAATACAAGAGCCACAATTAAATCCCTGTGTCACTGCAATTAATGATGCTAATCTATTCATCTATCTGGAGATCTTCCGGCCTTGTCTCAGTCAGGGCTACTCGCTGCTTTGATCAGGCTGAGATACAGAGGGCTCTGCACATGAAGGCAGTAGTCAAAAGTCCTTGCTGTCAAAGAACACACATTGGGTAGTCTTATCCAAACAGCAATATAAGAATATCATACATTTACCTTTTGATAGCATTTTATTTTATGGCACCACACTTTGACACATTTTGGGATACATTCAATTCTAGCTTTTACAGAAATACTATGATTACTTTAAGAGATTGAAACAAATCCATAGATTTACAAAGAAATCCAGGTCATGGTTATGTAAATGTATTCCTCCTCTGATACAGGATAAGGATTATTCAAATTAAATTGTTTAAAACCTTGCTACTTTTGTCTAAGCTATTTTGCAAGTCAGGGAAAAGCATAATTGAATTAAAAGTGTAGGATTCATAAAGCTATCTAGCAGTATCATGCCATTGGATGTACAGGAAATCAGTATTTGGGAAGTGGGCGTAAGCGAGCAGTGACCGAGAGGTGGAAAGAGGTGGAAGCCGATTCTCTGAAATAATGAGAAGCCCTTGGGTCCCATTTCCATTCTTGTACCCTTTTCCTCACCTCTTTTTTAGTAGGCGTTGAACTCTGGGTTCAAACGCTTCAGTAGAGAACAACTGAGAAAAACAAGACACACAGAGATGATGATGATGGGGAGTAGGTAGCACTTGCCTCATCCCCTCACCTTCTTCACCTTCTTATCAATGCTCAACCTGGTCTCTGGATCTGCATCCAGTTTTACAGCCTGGCCCTATCAGGCACATCTGAAGCAACTTAATTGCAAATGTTTTAATTTGCCTCTCATCAAGCAGAGTCATTTTGCCTCCACACTGTTGTTGATAGAACTCATGAAATTAGTGCACAGCCTGGACACAGTGGGATCTGGGTGTTCTGGACAGCCGACAAAGTCTCTGTCTGTCAGGGGAACATCCTCTCCTCACCCAGGTGAGACTTGAGGCAATGAGTGGCAGTTTGATTAAAGAACTTGTTTGATCAAGTATCTACAAATAAAGGAAGAGAAAGGAGGGGGCTGTGGCACAAACAGTTGCCAGAGAAAACTGGCAGAAAAAAAGAGTTCACAGCAGACTGCTGGTGCAGCTACATTCGTCTTGTAGAATATAACATTATAAATGTGTAAACACATTTCCATTGGATTTGTCTTGGTGTTCATCTTCACGCTGTAGAGTGCTGTCATATTAAAGTTTCCAGTTTATCAGGTGCACCCAGCTAAAACTAATGCAGTGCAATAACAACAGCCTCGCAATCAGTTCTACCTTCAAGACTTTTGTTTCATTTGAAACTGTTTTAAAGAGATGTCGCTTCAACTCGAAGGTATTTTCGAGTTTGAGGTTCTGTTGAATCATATGGTGTAATACACTGGAGTTGTATCTGTTATTGCATCCATCGAGTTATGCGTAGGCAGGACACATACTGTATACACATGCCAGTACTGCATGTACCCAATGTTCCTATCTTGAGGCAATGTTGTCCAACTATGGTAACACATGACAATGCTCAGTAAAAAAAACAAAAAAAACATGGACCTTGGCCTTGATGGTAATAAGCACTTCAGTGTGTTGCAGGAAAGTTTTGAGACTCTTTCTCGGCTGCTGGTAGCAAGGCCAGGTGAGAGCCCACCTTTGAGATAGTTTAAGTGTTTATCACATCAGCACATGTTTCAATAGAGTGCATTTTCACTCAGAGGAATGAGAGGTGCTCTTTTCCTGCCTGTTCTGTTTGTCCCTATTTCTGTCTTTAACTCTGAACATTTCTTGATTTAGTGGTCAGAATAGGTCATTCACTGACTAATTACTTTCTCTGAAGTTAGTTTGCACTCTGATATCTCTTTTCCAGTTTAAATCTGCTTAACAAGTAAGACCCAGATTAGAAGTCGTGGTATCATGGATACTGCTGTGATAGTGATTAATGGATGGAACAGTTACGCCTTGTTTTGCAGGGATTCTCGCTCTCTTCTCACTTTGATCTGGTCATGTTTTTGCACACTATACAAAGCTGAGAGAAGGTGGGGAGATGGCATTATCGGCAACAGCAAAACTGGGGTCATTGTACACGACACTGAACAACCAACATTGAAAGGATTTTTTTTTTTCTTTTACATGAAAAGCAATCTTTTACAAAATATTTTTTTGTGGGAGGCAATAAACAGTGACGGGTCATTTTGCTTTGTATTTGACAACTTTGTAGCTGCTGTGGATCCTGTTTTGCATGATGTTGTTATTACCTTTAGAAATACAAACGCAGAAATGAATTTACACCTGCCTGAGAGTCAGTCACAGTGCAAGCTCCACCTGCTCACATTCAAATTATAACGGAAGCTGTACACACTTTGATTTTACACTTGGATTACCGTGCATTTTCCCTGTCCTCATCCAGACGCAGGTCATTAATGCAGGATAGTTTTTTTTTTTACTTTACTCCACTTTTTTTTTAAAAAAAGTTACTTTCTCGCTTGATGCATGTAGCTGTGTTTCTTAGCCTAAAATAGAAAAAGTTTTCCCTTTAGAGTTGTGTAACTAAGTGTCCACTGAAAGTCAAAGCAACATAGTGCTGCATTGTTTCCATGCATCCTTTGTCTGCAGTCTCTTTAGACTATAAAGTTTCTTATCATTGCTGAACCTTGCTCACTGACTGGAATGGATCTTCTGTGTACCGGCATCTGCATTGCCTGTGTGTGTTAGTGTGTGTGTTAGTGCGTGTGTTTGTGCGTGTGTGCATGAATTCAAGTTTATATGCACGCCAAGGTCGGTCTGACTTCCCCACGAGCAAGGGTCAGTGGCGGGTTGAGGTTGATGCTACATTGCATCGGGTTGCACTCAATCCACAAGGTCCAAAGTCATGACTCTCCCTGAGTGCTTGATGTCCTGCAGATGTTTTACCATTTAACCTTTCGAGTGTATTCATTTAGTCAGCAAACTGCAGCGATGCACTCAAGTATAAAGGATTTTTTTCAGTTTTTAAAGCCTATATAAACAGATGTTTATAGTATGCCAATTAATAACAATAGATAACTCATTAGTGTTGAGTTTCTGCTGTTACCGACCGAGATTTCTTTTTTAGACATACGGCTGTGCTATGGCGCCAAACGGTGATGGCACCGTTTGTGATTATTTCATCTTCTCCACAGCATTCATCATGGTGCATATACCCGAGGTGGCTTAATTCCACCTCTGTGACAAAGAACAACAGCATTGTGTTCATTCATGCAAAAACAAAATGGCGAAGAGGAGAAATGAGTGAAATTAAGTGAAATCCATTATTGTGAGGGAAGGAAATGTTGCCCTAAAGACAGTTTCATCATTGCTTGTTGAATGGCAGCTTTGCAGCTTTAATCTTAATCTTAAAACAGTAGCAGCAGTGACAGCAATAACAGAATAATTTATTACAAAAAATACTTATCTCTCCCAGAAGAGCACTCCATAACATCTGCTACTGAACAATAAGACCTCACTGAATTTTGACTGACATATGTTATTAATTGTGATTTGAACTGATATTCAACCAGACATCTGCTTATTACATTTAGTCTTAAATGTGTGAGGACAGTATGTGGTATATTGTATTTGTGGTCCTCAATCCAATTTTCACTTGTTTCTTGCTTGTCAACCACATCATACATGGAATCAAACAACAAGCATAACAGCACTGCAATCATGTCCTGCGTCTGTAATGATATAAACAAATAGTGAAAAGCATGATAATCCATTCCCATTCATTATTTTCTTCTTTTAATCGAGATGACAGGCTGGCTAGGCAAGTCTTCAGGAGATTTTGAAGGGACAAAGCAAAAGTACTTTTAATGTTCACTAGAGCACAGGGGATTTTTGACTGCTGTTAGATGTAAACCACCAGCCTAGAGAGCTGTGACACTGGAGATCTGATTGCAAATTCTCCTGGATCTGGGTGCTGGTTGCATCAAACACTCACACATATCTCTGTATGACAGCTTCTGTAAAATTAGCAGCATTCAGCTTCTTCAGCTTGGTGTATTTTACACCAGACTCTCCCTGTTAAGGTATTATTGATGATACAGAGATACTGGAAAGTTTCTTGAGGCCAAAACTACACTTGTGGGGATTTTTCTTTTTTTTCCCCCCTTTTTTTTGGATAACGTTGCAGACAAGGAATGTAGTGAAACATAGACTAGAGAGTGTATAGTAAAAGGGTCTCTAACCTTTTTTTTTTTTCCCTCTGAGAACTCCTTGGATCTACAGGTTGGAGATCCCTGGTGTAGAATGATGTGTTAATGCTGTATGCAAATGATGGTTCCTGTAGTCCTACATTAATAGTCAGGTACTTCACCTCAGTATTCCACTTAAAAGTAAATTGTGCAAGTTGCCTTCTATAGATAGAATATCTTAGCTACTGTAAGTGTAGGGCTGGTTATTTTTCAAAAATATTCAACACCAGTCCCGATACCCTAGTTGAGTTTTATAAAAGAAGAGATAAACCTGGGCCATTATTACAAATCCCAATCATTCCTTTCGTTTATTTTTTTCCACAAATGCTCACACCTTGCACAACTGCTGCCTCCCTCTCAATTTGAGGGCAGCTGGATCCCAACAGAATTGCGGTATTTCTACATGGGCTGTCACAGCCTGGCATTCAGCCAGACTGGAAGGAATCTGTTCCTTTATTTCCCATGTTCATTTGCTTGTTCATGCCCTTTCCCCTCTGTACTGGGCTAATCTGCCCTGACAGAGTGGGTGTAACATTACATAAACCCTAGAGCATTCCTGCCGCTTGCTAATTAACTCTGCTCATCAGCCATTGCTGTATGAGAAACTGCTTTTATAAAGCACGAAATAGTAAGTGCATGATCTTCATGATCGAGACGGCATATGATTTTACAAGGAGCAATATTCATAGCTACCTCAGTCATACTTCAAAACTGTCAAGCAGCCTGCTGCTCTTGACTTGTGCGCTTGACTTGGCTTCTGTTGTGACATTAAGACAGTAAATGCACCACTTTAAATGTAATTTCAGTTTTCCAATATCCACATCTTTGCATTGTGTTGTCTCTTTTTGGTTGTCAAGGCTTAAACAGCTGTATTTCCGCAGCACACAGTTCTACCTCCTTCCAGAGGGGGTTGAGTAGGTGGATTATGAAAGCAAGAAAACAAACTTCAAAACAGCCCTCGCTGTCACACAGCTCACACAGACCTTTCCCGCACGCTGTACAGCCTGCTGTTTAGAATTTATTTACAGTAATAAATAAATAAACACAAGTCTTTCTTACTTCATGTACAGTTCAGCTTCCTCCATCACAATCATACAGGGTATTTTTTCTATTGGATATTGTTTCTATTGCTTACACAAAGGTAGGCAGTCCTATGTGGACAATGATACATTTGCATACACATTGATAAAACAGTGTGGCCATATATGGCCCAGACCACCTGGGTTTCAATGCATCTTGAATACATTCACACCTGCTTTCCACTTGTGGTCTCCGAAGACTCATTTTAATGCCAGGTGTGAACAGGGCCTTCATGTCAACGACAGTTCCTCACTTGAGAACTTCAATTAATTCATTAGCATTTGAATACACCATGTGTGCTCCAAATCCTTGCTTTTCTTGATTAGTGATTCACAGTAATGACAGCATCATTAAAACAGCATATTGCAAAAGCCTCAGCAACACCCATCAGAATCCCTTCAAAACACACAACAATGAACATGTGCTCGTATGAGCTGAGTCAGCACAGTAACTGCAGTAAATGTTGGCTGCTGTCCTAAGTGCTTCAGCTGAGGTTGCTTCTCAGGTGAAAAGTGGTGAAAGCTGCCATGCCTGTCTTCATCTCTTTGGAAACACTCAGGGAGAATGTGACTCAGTCTGCCTCAGTCTGAAATGCACAGACAGCTATCCCCAGGCTGCAGCCGCTCCTTCAAACACTGGCACAGTCGGAGGCCTTGATTTCTCTGGTAAAGACTCGTATGTGCATGCAAGCTTCATGTCCAATTTGAATGCTTTTATGAGAGTTGCATTTTACGGCCGTGCACAAGTCAGAGAGATGATATGGGCTAGTAGTCTTTATAGTATCTTATGTTTGGTTATTGTTGTTTTAAGAAAAAAATACATTTAAATATATCCAAAACAGTTGAAGATAGATGAATATAAATCACTCTTGC
Source organism: Embiotoca jacksoni (assembly GCF_022577435.1). Classification (NCBI taxonomy): domain Eukaryota; kingdom Metazoa; phylum Chordata; class Actinopteri; family Embiotocidae; genus Embiotoca; species Embiotoca jacksoni. Next base: position 6,328,263 of record NW_027185252.1, read on the forward strand.
ATTATCCAATAACGTAATATTCTGTGTCTCTGAACTTTTTTAATTAATAACTGCAGACTAGATGGACGTTGGTGAGTAGAAATGCACTTATATGGAATTTCAGGGCAGATAACAACCCAATATTGTCTGTGTGTTGCAGCTGATACCAATAATTATTTAAAAACTATTGAGCTATTGGCCTTTTGTCTTTCTTCAGCTGCTGCTGATGTGTAGTGATCTCTGCTGGACAGTTGGTAGAGATGAGGAAGGAAAGGTTTGTATCAAAGTCTTCAAGAATTTGATTAACTTCCAGATGCATAGCTAATACTCTCAACCGCTGTGTAAATAGCATTCATTATTAGCTTATTTACAACGGTAAGCCAGGGCTGGGCAATATGGACAAAATCAAATATCACAATATTTTTGACCAACGAACCTCGATCAGTATGCGACAGTAAATAACAGTAATGTTATTATAATGACCAAGTGGGTAAAGGGAAATAATAGAGCAGCTACAACAGTCTGGTGCGTTCAGAAAATTATATCAGTTTGCTGTAATGCTGCTTTTAAAACCAGGAAAAGACAACAATTATGGCATAGAATGATCTTACAATGTCCAAAATCGAAGATATTTAGACCCATATCACAATATTGATATTGGTTATAATGCTAAGACTGTGGGCATAGTGGTTGAAGATGCTGCATTTCTGAAAGTTTACTTTTTTAACAGCTCTCCCTTATTGGTGTATTTTGTTGCATATGTGGATAATGAGTGTGTGAAATAAATTTGTGTGTTTGTGTGCCCCATCCCCAACAGCAAGTGATGGAGAGAGCAGTGCAGGAAGAAACTCTCACTCCCAACCGGATTTTAAGTGTGCTCTGCATTATCGGGTATAATTATTATCTGCAATTCCATTGCGAGATCAGTAACAATAACTGCATTTCCTTGCTTATCAACTCATAATATGAAGACCACTTTTATTTCATGCATTACTAACTGTGAGTTTATCTTTTTTTTGTAGAGAAGTGAATAATAGAGTTTGTGATATTGCCTGGAACATGAAACTGCTTTTTTTTTTTTTGTTGTTTTTTTTGAGGTCAGGGGTATCCAGTTTGACAGTGCTAGTGTTAAACATTATTGGCTTCTCCAACGGCTGTTGGCACACAGCAGCGGTGTTAGTACAGTTGGCAGCATAAGAGGTGAGGCAGCTTAAAAAATAATGAACTGTGTAAAATGAAAAAATGTTCACTGTATGTTCTGTCACATATGTTCCCTCCACATTTTCCTTTTGGCTGTGTTCAGTCTGTTATGACCCCAGAGAAAGGAATATTATTTAGTCAGGAGTGAATTAGAGGCTGTAAATTAAGCTAAAATACAAGTATTTTCAAGGAACTGAAGTGCCTTAAAGAGCCTCTCATAGCTCTTAGTAAATAGTGATTCAGACTTTAAAAGTTGACATACGGTGGGGTTGACATTAATGTGCCACAGTGTGTGGTGGCAATAAGAAAACATCTCATAACTTTGGGTTTGTGCCCTTTAAAAGGTGCATTTCACAAAGATTGAGCATTTAAAAGGAACGAACTGTCTCGTAACTGCATTTTGTCAAATGGCTGAAATGGTTAAATGCATACCTACAGCATTTTGTGACCTAACCCTGACAGCAGGAGAAAGTGGACTGTTGTAAGACTGCTGCACATGTTGCCAATGCACTAAAAGGGACAGTCCTAACTGGACCTTCCTGTCGAGTGGCACAATGACTTAAATCAACTCTTCTCAAGCCTCATTCATGAGCCAAATAAAAGCATACAAGGGTCCAGACAAAACATTTAAACAAGGAGCCTGCAGGGATGTTTATCCTCTGAACAGAGATTGAAGACACTGATGAAAGACTTCATTAGATGCCCAACTCAAACTCCTGGGTCACACAATGAACCAAAACTTTTTCCAATTCTGTTCATGTTCTTGGATAATGTTCAAACAAATCACCCTGACCTATTGTTACCTAATTCAGTCCCTTCAAAGAGAAGAAACCATTTAAAAGAAAATACAATGGAAGACACAAAATTCAGACTCAGTGATTTAACAATTTTGCAATGTACCAATTCACTGTGATTCAAACAGTCCTTGGCTCTTCACAAACATGCCACCTATTCAATGGAACCGGTGGCCTGCATCTTCACCCTCCTTATTCAAAATAAACATACTTATCCATTGAATATATTTGGGATAATATCTCGCAAACTGCTTTCAACAGAAGGAAAAAAAAAACATCCTTTCATTTGTGAAGAGCAGAGATGACCTTTCACTCATCATAATCCACTCCTAACATGCAGCACATTGAATGTTTTATCGTTTTAAATCACAGTGAATGTTTTTTTTTTTAATTTTTTTGACTTATAATAAGAAAAATAAGATTGTCTACTTGACTTATAACTCGTCTTAAACTCAGTATTATTTGTTGCCACGCAAGCTGTTAACGTAATCTTGGTGTCTACTTCTTAAATAACAGATGACCTACAGTATGTGCGTGCTCACAAACACTGAGTTGTGACATTAAGAAACATCCCCTCCCCACCATCGTTCCTGTCCCTTCCCCAGTCAGAATATTGATGCTTGCTTTTAAGCCTCCCTGGCAGGATGGTGCTGACAGTGTCATGTTGATTCAGGCCGGTACAGACTGGCATTAGAGGGGGTGGTTATGGCCACCACAGTGCCTCCCATGACAACCTAAATTAGCCTGAATGAGCATAATCTGGGAAGCCTGCAATTGACAAGCTGTGCTTCATCAGACTGTTTCTATAACCGCTGAACTGGAAGCAGTCAAAAAATATTGTACGTGTATATGTGCCTAATGACTGCAGCTTGTTCTAGGGAAATGTAGATGGTGCAGTTGTTTTGTAAATAGTAAGGATATTACCAAGGCTGATTCTAAAGAAAAGACACTGTAACTGTGTACCTAAAGTTCCTTTCATCGTTGCATTCATACATGTGAAAGGAGGCACTACTGGGGTATTCAAAAATGTTCTTTCATACCTGGTATTTTGTATCCCCCTAGCATTGTGATATATGCAATTTATACAGGTATGATTATCTGTCATGTAATATTTTACATGACATTTAAGCAGTGTCAGGAATTTCGCACTTAAGCGCTTATTCTCTTTCTTCTAATAGTACAAGGCTAAATGAATCTATTTATGAACAAAACACTTAACAGGCAGATTGGTTTATTGAAAACTATTTATGTTCTTATAAAACATGTACATTGATTTTTTTTAATTTTTTTATTCATTGCAGTTCCCCCTTTGCAGGCTGTAGACTGAGAGTCTTACTCATCTGTTTTATATCTCAATGTGGTTATATTTTTCTGTGAATTTATCAGAAATTGTCCTTTGTATGGTAACAATACAGCAGAAAATGACCTCCTTGATACATGTCCACTATTTATTGACAGTGGGCTATGGTTTGAAGAGATTCAAGCAAAAGGAAGATAAGTGATTGTCATATACATTTTAATTTTTTTTAGTGTGTGGTTTCCACCAGCCGTGTCTAACACATACACTCATGAGCCTCCATGATCAGGTCATGAAATTAAAAGAGTTGTATAGCCGTTTTCCTGCGTGCATCTGAAAACATTTCAGATAATTACACATAATAACCAGACGATTGCACTCACAAAGGCAGATGTTTCTCTGCATTAGGTAATACAATTGCACAATAAATTGCATTTATTTTAAAGACAGCACAAATGCACTTCACAAGCAAAACATTGGGATTATTTTTAAATCTTTGCAAAATCCAAGCTGAGAGTCACATTAAAGTGAATATAAGACATCCATGTAATACCTGGGATAAAACAGTGAGAGACTGAAGAAAGGCAGCACTTTAACCTCACACTCATTGTTTGACTTGATTTCAGTAACTATTTATACACAGAGGTGTAATTAGATATTATAAAATGCGCAACCAAATCAACAGAGCTTAATACACTAACTCAGACTTATTAGCTCCAGTGCACCCTGCAGTATTGTATGATGCATGACTTTCCTCCTCTGGCTTGAATTACTGAAACTCTGAATGGGATTTTGAGACTTTATTGCTTAGTGAATCTACAAAGATATGAGACAGTGTCCAATCTGACATTTTATCCCCAGTGGCCCACTTGGCCAGTAGCTCAATTAACTACATAATATACAGAACGGGGAAGTTCCCTTCAGACCTGGTCGCTTATGTAATAAGAACAGAATTTCTGATAACGATATTGTGTCAAGAACTGAGACAATGGTAATGTACTTGCATTGTTTAGTAGGGTGTCGTGTAACAGATGTGCATGCATTTGTTGATGCATTTTAGAGGGGGAGAGTGTAACCCAGTTTTTTTTTTTTTTTTTGCAGCTACTGTAAAATTTGCAGATCCTCCCTATGAGCGCCTCACATGCAGGTTGTCGGTAGATGTTAGCTAGGCGGTTGTGCACAGAGAAGCCTCGAGTCCCCACCCGGTTACTGCAGCGCAAGCAACTCAAAGAGAAGTGTGGCCAAGCATTACATCGTATTTTAAAGAGTGAAATAAGGCATTCAAATGTAAGAATGATCAAAGTTGAAACGGTGATTTTCAGTAAGGCGAGTCTTAAATTACCTGGACGAGCATCTTGAGTACAGCCTGTGTAGGAGAAATTCTGGATTTGCAGAAATATAGTTGTGAAGATAGAACGGTCAGAGAAAGACCAAAGTGGTATTTGTTTGTGTGCGCGTGTTCACTCCAAGCTCCTCCTGTCTGCTTGTGTACCACCTGTCCACGACATGGACTTGAACTGCTCCATGTCTGGACCCTCCAGGCCAATGACGAGCAGCCTTGTCAGTGTGTTTACACTGAGGTTGCTCTTCCAGTCTGTCTTGTTACGTTTCATGACAGTCAAACTCCTTTTTGCAGGGACTCGCTGGCGTATTGTTGCTTCAAATGAAAGTAGAAATCTACTTGACCTGCATAAACTTTTCTTGGCCCTGAGTTCTTTTGTCCATGGCTCAGTATATGCTTATTACTGAAGTTGCATTGTGGCTGTAGGCTCAGGTATCCATTTTGTGTCTTGTGTCGATGTATGTTGTTTATTTTTCATGTTGATTATGATAGAAGAGGCATCACAGAGGAACAAGCAGCCCACAATTATGGGCATTTAATAGCTGTCCTTGGGTGATGTTTCGTTCCCCCATAGCCATGTTATCCATTTAAATGAGCACATTGCATTGACTAAATCAGATTATAGTTGCTTGCTTCATTCAAAAACTACTGTAAATATACAGTACATTTACCCTGTATGCCGGATTTCAACTTAAATCTCACATTGTGTATGTTATCTTCTTTTCTGTGGTAAGTTTGCTTTATTTTACAAGGCTCTTTGAAAATCTTGAGTCTCTACTCAAGACTGAGGTTCTATCATTGTAGAGAGATTGAGGTTTTTACAGTAATTATCACATTGTTGCAGAGAAGATTTAAAAGGTTGGAGCAGCTAGAGAATACAAAAACAGACTGAAATACCAGCTCTAGGAAACAACACGCACAACGAGCTCAATGCAGGCACACACAACACAGATGCTCACATGTGTTTTGCACATAATTGCACGCTAATTGTGATTAATCATGGACTCATTTAGGGGTGTGTGTTCATTTCCTAGGGCTAGACAGCCAAAAGGGAAGGTCACAGTCAAGGTGTTTAGAAGGGCTTAGGGAAGGGAAGGCTAAAAGGGGCTGGATCTGGGCTCCACAGGATCTAATTGAACATAGCAATGACAGGGTGAGAGAGCAAGGAGCACTTACTCTCCAGCCACCCATTTTAAAAGCAGTGTGATCAGACGTGCCGATAAGAGCAAACAGAAAAGCGTGGTCCAAATAGGCAGAGCATCTTATCACCACGCTGAGGAAAGGAGAGAGGGAGAGGAAAGACAATTTTATTCAGGCCAATTTTTTTTTATCATCCAAAGAGGGAAATTTGGCTTTATTGTGTCTACAATAAACTCATCAGTCACTTCAACAGTTTTTTCTTTATTTTACACGGGCTAAAAAAAAACCAAACACGTCTCTTTTCCTCCACATTCCCTTTAGTTAATTCAGTTTTCAAGACAGTTTTATTTATATAGCCCAATATCACCAAACACAGGAAGGTTTATGATCTTTAGGCTACAGCATCCTATCCTTAGACCCTCGATAAGGAATGACTCCCGTGCGAAGACGTATTTCTTTTCCAGAACAAACAGACATACACTAGATGGTGATGGCGTCAAAAGCTCGTATCCAATCCATCCAGGTACGCGTCGGCACTGCTGGCACCTTTCTAATAGCAGAAAACTCAGCTTTGTCTGTCAGTACAGCACACATGCCAGAACTTATTGCTTCAGCTGACTGCATTTACCTTTCATACTGACACGATATCCACAACAAAAGTGTGGAATTTTTCCTGTAAGTCCCCAGTATCAAATGCCATACAACATATATAGAGGTTTTCTTTGGTTTACTGCTTTTGTGATTCAGCGAATGTGGGAAGATTTTGCAATGCTTATTGGTCTTTTTGCCATTGAAGAAAAGAGAAAACAAACAGTGGCAGATTACTTTAATATGGTGCAGACAAGATGTGGTGCTAAATACTGGTAAGAAAGATGCCTAATTTAATGCAAAAAAATAAAGCAGTTTAACTCTACTTTGAATGAGCGGAGCACCTTGCTATTTCCAAATATCCTCTTGAGTTGGGCACAGTGAAGCAGCAAACAGCAATCGTACCAGCTGAGACTGCCAGATTTATTGCAACGTGTGACTCTTTCCAGATGTATTTTGCTCATAGAGAAGTAGGCTTACCAGTCATTACGCCAAAATTGTAAAGGTTATTTTCCTTCCATCTGTAGAAACTTGGAAGTAATCATTGAAGTGCCCCTTTCACATTTCTCACAAATGTGAGAGATGTTCATGCAGAAAATGTGCACTCAGATATACACTGCACTTCAAGTACTGTACAGAAATCTAGCGGTATGTACTGTAAGTGTAACTCCGGCAGCTGAAATGCGCCTTCCACGGTGAGATGGAGCTGACTCAACACATTGACCTTCCAGGGTATTTTTACACCACCAACAGTCCAACTCCCCACTGTTTTCTCTGCTCGACCTCCGGCTGCCAGTCTAGGCTGCAGTACCTGTTCACAGTACCTACAGATTTCATAAATCAATAAATAGTCCTCATTGAAACGTTATAAAAACAACTTCTGTTTTACTGTACAGATTAAATCTCAGTTTCAAAACCTTCTGAAGGCTTATTTTTTTTTGTATTTTATAAGAGGTTGGTACAGAAGTTTGATACTTTCAACCACGTTTTAAAATTTCAAAACCCATAACTTTTTCTTCACTTACACAAGTAAATGTCATCAGTGTCAGAGGGCATCAGCAGTACATAGCCTCTATTCGGGTGGCACACCCACATGAATAAAATCCCTTGTTTTCAACTTATTTAGCTTAAATCTTACATCAGAATGCCAAGTTGTACTCTTTCCAAACTATTTTTTGGGCATAAACCTGAAATCCGTGAGCTGCAGTTACAGGAGGCTTCTTTGTGTGCAGCTGGAAAGCTAGTATCGACTAATAACATGAGGCATTTACATGATATATGTAAATTGTGGCGTCAAGTGATGGCTTACAATTGAGGCATTTCGGGAACATCAGTAACTTGTAGCGTCGGGCGATACTTTGCGTGTGAGGTGTTTTGGGGAACAGAAGTCTGTTAAGATTGACTTCACTGAGACTTTGCTCCTTTTAGGTGAGTGACAGAAGTGGATAAAGACAGTTCAACAAATAAAGCTTTGTCGAAGCGGTTCTTCATTTTTTTTTTTTTACTTCACCCTACAATTGTTTAATTACAGTTAATTTCATGCCGTGTACAAAAAAATGAAATAAAAATGAAAGATGAATATTGTGTAGTGGTTGACAAAAAAAAAAAATGGTACCAAGCCTAAAATATTTTAAGCCTGGCTCTACAACAGGGAACATTTTTTTAGCTGCCCCAGTTTATGAGCGTGCTGTAGGACTGCAAAGCTCTGTAAAATCAGTTTAAAAAGACTCCTTTAAAAAAAATTAATTTTATGATACAATAACCCCAAATGATTTTAACTAATTTCAGAAAGCCTTTGACTGAGATTTCTTTAAGGGTGTCTCCACTCTCTGCCCTAGCAGAAATTAATGTCCAAGTAGTGGTAGTTGTTTCATTGTGTGCAGACACTATTTAACCAAGTGTCTACACTCAAATATGCAATATTCAACATCAGTCTTCTGCATGGAAAATAGCAAAATTATAATTTTGAAATATTCATCTGGCCTTTTCACACATGAATTGTGGATACAGCACAGACTTGAGCTTAAATCACAGGAAGACCTACCCTGTGTGTGCCATTATGGCCCACATCAGTCTAGACTCTATGATTAATGACTGCTCAAATATGGACGTGGGCACAATGACATTGATAGATGTCACTTTGCCGGTGACTCTTTTAACTCAAAATGGATTTGATACAGTGCATAACTAACTGTGTGTCTCTGTTTTCTCTCCCTTTCTCTCTTTCTTTTTCTCCTGTCTCACTCTGCATTTTTAATTAATACGGCCATTCCTCATCACCAGGTAAGACAAGTTTTAAAGTTTTACACACACACACACACACACACACACACACACACACACACACACACACACACACACACAGTCAATGTGAAACATCAGTGTATGAGGACTAAAAGCATATATTTGCTTGTATAACTGCAGAAGAAGACATCCCTGTATATGCTCTTGGACATTTGGTTCCACTGGCCTGAAAGAGGTCCACACACACACACACACACACACACACACACACACACACACACACACACACACACACACACACACACACACACACACACACACACACACACACACACACACACACACACACCAAGATGGCACTGTTGTCTTCCCTGCTGATATGGCTTTGAATGCTGAATGGAATCACATTGGCCCACTTTGTCATAATCCCACACTAAGCCATGACACTGGGGGGGCTCAAGGCTCTGCCCATATGTGCACATAATTACATTTTTTGAATGCCTAAAAAGCAGTGTTGGTTGTTTCTCTGAGTATAATGAGATGCACAGCTTTGGGAGCAGGAGGGGATTGGAAAACAGATGCCTGTATACGTTGTAGAAGTTGAAAACGCATCAACATGAGTGAATGTTTGCCAGCTACCTAGTGTTTACCCCCTGTGGTACAGAGAGCAGCTGCCTATCTGCTTTTGGTTTTGGACTGCATGTCATGTTCTTCAGTAAGAACCAAATGAGTTAGCAAAAAGTAGGATCCACAGGAGATCAGATCTAGTACATGGGGACTTTCTGCACAAGCTGATGTTTTTTCACTTGAGCACACAGCAGCAGCCCACCCCAGTGGGGACAGAGTTTGAGCCCATATTAAGAGGAACATATTCAGGGGCAAATGTGTTCATGTTACTCCTCACTGCGGATTAAGGGCTCATTGAATGAGCTGTAGACTCTTAATTGAGATGGCAAAGCTAGAGGGACTCCTAAGTCTGGCTTAAGCTAACAAGCATTTAGAGATAGTGGGAAAGAAGGAAATGAGGTGAGTGACAGAGATGGGCAGTGAGACGTGGTAATATGTTAGGTAGAAGAATCTGAGAGGGATTAGATGAAGCGGTATTTACTAGGAGCAATATTGACCAGCGAAGGAAACAGGGATTGTGAGAGCTGATCATTTTGAGTGTGCATGAATCAAATATAAAAATGATGGAGAGAAATCTTGAAATAGGAAGGGATAGATCAGGGTGAGAGCGCACGGCAAGACAGTGCGGTGGAGGGCGGTTTGGGGGGCAGATAGAGATAGGAGCCAGTGGAGTGTGAAGGCTGTGGATTTCTCTATCAGTATTCTGTCTCTGTGACTGAGCTCCAGGGGTTTCAGGCAGCCATGTTCTCCATTTTACTCAATCTTTTTTATACATTCACACGTGCACCAAGTACACATGTGCACATAAGTATGCGCACAACACACATCTCACACACACAAAGCAAATAGAAGCACATACACTTTCACACTGAACACACACTTTATATGTCCTTCCTTTCTTTCAGACCTTCACACCGACATCCATGGTAACATTTATGAAATTCAGTTTCTGCTGTCTATTCACAGTGAATTAAAATCCAGAAATACACTTGAATGAAATGTCATGTTCTCAGGATTATGGCATGGTTGCTCGCTGTAGTGCTGGCTGTTTGGGCCTAATGGATTATAATGGAAATCATCTTTTGTGTTTGATGTGGATGATAATTTGAAAGTTTTCACCATTTGGCTCCACAGTGCCTTATTTTTAGAATCCCCAGCACCTTTCAATGGAAATCATATCACGCGTTAATAAGAAGGGTCCAAAGATAATAGAAGCTATCTTAGAGCTCACACTTCAAGATGACAGCACATGCTGAAATGTTAACAATGTGTGTCAAAACTTCCAACATAAAAGTGAATATAAATAAGGAAATATATTTTATTAGGTCATATTCTGTTAGCAGAAACAAAGAAATGTAGATGAAGCATCTGACTACAGAAATGTTATCTCTAGTCTTTATCTTCTAGTTTGAACAATGTGATATAACGTTATCATTGAACCAAGATACACTTAAATAATTACACTTTGAACAAAATCTTATGCCTCCCAGTGATTTTGTACTTTAGATTAATTGCTGTGAGTATCTCTCCAAAAAAGCTTGCTTTTTGAAGTGATGAAATGTTCTGATACATCCTCAATAAGGAACAATGTATTCTGGCTTTGGTAGACTTAGAATTACATGAACAAACCTTTTATGTGAATTTTTTTTGTTACTCTGTCAATATGTCCAGAGTTCTATTGTTCTGCTGTTGCACTTACCATTTGTGAGGCCGATTTTAAGTTGTTTCTTTGTTCATAAGCAGGACCTCTTCAAAGAATTCTGACATCACATCTTTACATAACAAACTCCCTCAATGCAAAGTCATCCCAACGCATTCATTTTTGCTCAGATTTAATTCCTGCCTGGAGGGCTAAATACTTCCTTGTTAGACATTGTCAGCGACTTGACCTGCGATTGGGAACTGCAGTGTATTTAAGGAACAATGGCAGTGTTGTTGTGTAAAGGTTGTTTGGACACCCGCTGTCTCTTTGAATCAGGGAATGCAAAACCTGAACTCTCTGCCAGGGAGCAAACTGTGATGCCTGTGTTTATGCTGTTTATCTTGATTTGTGAAAATGCTTACATGGTGTGAGACATGGCACATCCAGTGAGCTGGCTCTGCTTTTAATAGACTAAATGGCATTGTGAGTCAGGGCGAGTGCAACCTGAAATGCTGTGCTACATTTGTCAGTAGCAGACTGTGAACAACATCATCCAGCTAAAGCAAATGTGCCAGATTTTCTTTTTCATTCCCTCGTGTTTTTTTTTTTGTTTTTCCTTTAATTTGGTGTGAGGTTAAGATTTAGATGTTGTGCATGTAAGAGTGGTATCTTTTTTTCTTCTGTATGTGGCATCAGTGTGAGTGCAAAAGCCACCTCAACAGGGATGTTTTTTCAGACCTTTCCCCTCAAACATCAGTCATATCCACTGATACATATCTAGACAGAAAGGAATAAGAGACAGCCGTTATTCACAGATTTATGCATTTTATTATCTCCTACCAGTTCCCCTCGCTCAGTGCATCTTATTCTGGTTCTGAGTTCAGTGTACCATAGGCTCTACCACCAGTGCCTTGAATTTTAATAGATCACTCTCTGTGTATACTTCTGGATCAGTGTGTATAATGTAGGAAATGGTAATTGCATAGTCAGTATAATTAACTAAAAAATACTGACTTAAGTTCTTTATAGAAAAATACAAAACTATATGTATTACCCATGAGCTTCACAAATCAGACTAGTGAAAACTATCCCTAAGAAAGCTATACATTTATATATTATTATAATTCATATTATACATTATTAAAACAAAACACTTGTGTGGCTATGCAAAAAGGAGGAGATTCTCCAACTCTCCAATATTTAAAATTACTGACTGATGAAGTCACAAAGATAGGCAAAATACTGCAACTTCCTGTATCCAATTCAAATTAAAAACCCCTCTAGTGTTTCTTGCACAGTCTAGTCATATACTAGGTTTTGACGCAGTCTTGTTGGTGATGGTCCTGAATCTATGCTTTTTGTCATTGGCTAGCCTAGAGAAACAGTAGAGCTGGTCATGTGTGCCGCCATTTTGGATTAAAGTTGAAAGCACAGAGCAGCATTTGTCCAAGAACAATTCTGAATAACATGGCTGTAGGGAAATAAGAAAAGCCAGACACATCTCTGAGGCGCCGAAATCCAACCTCACTACTCCTTGGTCCGTCTGACACGTAGTTATTTAAAGCACTGCCATAACAGTCCAGCAGTGATAGTATCTACAACAAGCAAGAACAGACTCTGGCATGCATATTTTCCAGGTCTTTTAAAGAGGGTGTACTTTTCATTTTGTTAAATAACACCTACAGTGTGTGTAGCTGGAAAGATTACAAGAAAAATATCATCAGAAAAAAAAATCCTTGAAATTCACTTATAACAAGGTTTTGGCATGTCTTCAATATGTGGAGATGTACTTTACTGTCCTTTAATTTTCTTGACCAAATTACAGCATGGTGTAAAGAAACAAGAGCAAAATACAAAAGGTTTTCTGACAAAGTAACTGAATGCACCTTGATTTGCAACATAAAGGATTGAGATGTCATAAACATGCAGACCCCTGATCCGCTTTTTACCCTAACACCCTGTGATTGACAAATCTCACACTGTCAGCTTTTAATACTAGCTAATTGGAGTGTGAAAAGCTTTCGGCTTATACCTGCTTGTTTACACGGTTGTTACTTCAACATATCCTGGTGCATTTATGAATCAGGTGTGTTTGGTGTGACCTAGCAAAGTCTTCAGTCAATCTAAGCGGATCATTCGGGGTATGAAGCACATAAAAAGCATTTAGATGGAAGTACTTTTGTTCTGAATGCCATGCATGTAATTGACCTTGCCTTCTTTTTGTTTTTCTCTTCTTGTTTTTGTTTAATTTCTCACTTTCTACTTTTCACGTTTAATAAAAACACCTGACTCCGCAACGTAAAACCCAAGTAATTAAAATACATCACATACTCAAGGAAGTCTTTGCATATTTAAATACATAGTTTGTTGTTGTTGATTGAATTGATCATACACAGCCTGATAATGAATTAGAATTAGTTAGTTACTTTTATTTTTTACCCAGCCATTAATACTTTAAGACCATAATCAAGTTATCTTTTATATATATACATATATATATATATATATATATATTATTTTTTTTTTTTTTTTTTTTTACACATTAGTGCTGCATAGATATGATTGCTATTTTGAAAATGCTTAGTTCATTTATATCCATGAGATGACAGCATATTTGAACTCTTGTAAGTGTGTACTCAGCATCATATTTCCCCAAGAGTTTTCCGTTTGGCTTTGCAGAAGACATGCTGTATAATAGCTGCAGCTGCAGTGGCCCTATTGCAGTGCTTCGGTCATAGGAGTCATAGGTCTGTCGAGTTATTCTTCCCCGCACTGGGTTTGGGCCGAGTCTAACTGCAGTGCCTGCTGTGGCAGCCACCCGTGGTCGAGGCTGTCACGTACTTTAATGATTAATTTTCCTATCCGAGCCTTCCCCTTGTGACACAAAACCAAACTGTTTGCACAGGTCAGAGGAGAGAAGCACTAAATGGTCTCTCACTATTATGGACATAACAAATAGAGTGAGAGAGAACTGGGTAAAGACAAAAACAATCATTGGTGGTGGAGAATTGGATTATGGTCATGTGTAGGTTGCTATTAAGTCAAAGGGTACTCTATTTTTCATCTTTATAAATATATACTGTATATATTAATTTGATCAAGCTCTCATATGTTTTGGGGAGTCTATTACTCATTCTGTCTTTCTTCTTCTTTTTAGGGTCTTTTTAATGCTGATATAGAAATAAATAAATAAATCTCCCCTACTCAACATGGAGACTGCATTCCCAGCTGCAACACTGGCTTGCATGTAAATATCCACGATGCCTATTTTGCTGGTGACACCCGTCCTGATGGGGTAAATGAGGCATTGAAAAAGGGGTGCTGCTGGCTCGCTGCCATCTCACCCACCGGATGAGTTGACTTCAGGAGGTGCTGATGGTTTAATGAGCGTCTGGCAGCTGGCTATCTGTGTGTATATGGAAGTTTATGTATGTTTGTTTTCTTGTTTACCCGAGCCACTGAGTCCAGCGTGACCGTTTTTTTTAAGCAACTCACTGCTTTCTACGGGTTGTCATTCAAAGAGAGCTCCGTCTCATTTACAAAGCGGGAGGGTCCATTAGCACAGTGGGATGTGGCCCTGTCACTGCTTGGCAGACACAAGTCACAGTTAGGTGTGTAGATGTTTGAGTGTGTTTGTACAAACACAAGGGACCATTTTCACTTGTCAGTGGCCTCTCATTAAGCTTGTGGTGTTTTTCAAAAATACAGAACTGACTCTTAGGTCAACTTTTTGGATTTGGAAGATGATTCAGAAATGGCTGTTGACCCAAGAAGTAAGGGTCTTCCCACTTTGGCCGACACAAGACGCAGTCTTCTGCTGTGCAGCTTGTTATCCTTTCTGCTTGGCTGGATAGCTTGTTAATGATGATATACAGTTTGTTTATAATGGAAGGCCTCGTTGTTGGACCAAACTGCCATGGGTTTGAAAGGTGCAAGTTGTCTGCCTTGTGGCTAACTTACTATGGGCTTTGAACAAAACAAAATGAATGCTGATGAAGGATAAGTTTGTGTGGAAATGTATCTGTGTTTTTGATATTTTCTGTCTGTAAATTAGGAATTTTAAGCACAATTTTCAGTAATGACTGCTTGTATTTTCATCACTTTGGAAGCGTCTTTGTTAACATCAAAGTGCTCGTTTTTATATCTCAAAACTAAATCTCCACATTAACAACACATGCCCTCAACTTAGCAAAGTTAAATTGCTGGAAGGACAGTGTGATGCAAAAATATGGAGCCCTACTCCCGAAGGCCGCGGAAGCTAGCTTATGTAAACTGACAGCCCACTGAAGAAGTTGATTCACATGTAGAATTGTGCTATGAATCTACTACTACTAGTAATAAAGATAATAATGATTTTGCCTGAATTTGCTGAAACACGTGGGTTGCTCCTTTTTTATGCTTTAGTTTCTTTGTTACAACCTTGAAATGCATCAGTGACTTATTGATTGTGAGCCCTTGGTGCCTCCTTACTTTATGCGAGCCAGCTCCAAATTCCTTGATGTCTTGTCCTCCATACATGAATGCTTTGACTTGCAGAAAAGCTGAGCCCCACAGTACAGCTCATTCCTTTAAATGCTGTCTTTCTCCTTTGTGTCTGGCATGAAGACTGTAACAGTAAAACAAGGAAACAGAATTATCTTTTCAGAGCTCACCCAGCCTCCCTTCCTCCCTACCTCTCTCATATGGGAGATTGCTTGCCTGACTGAATTAAAATGTGTTCATCACTTGTCTGCTGGTCTGCTTCAGCAGTTCAATTCGGATACATTTTTTCAAAATGAGCTGGTTTCAAGTTGTTGACAATATTTATTGGAGATTTTCTGCATCACTTTACCCAAATCGCACAAAGTTCACTTTGTTCAGACCTTTTACTCTGACTCATTTTGATTAGTTAAATTGTATTTCCGATGTCCTCAGAGGCCCCTTTTTTCTTTTGCGTAATGAGAAGCATGATCAACTGTTGTATGCAAATGCTGATGGGAAAATCTATCATTTAAGAAACCATCAGTCTGAAACAATCAATCCAGTTTGCACAGTGATTTTAGTTATTGAGGCATAAACATTTGCTGAAAATAACTGCAACATTTTTCCTGTATGCACTAATTTGCCACAGTTTCACAATAGAAAGCATGGGAACAATTCAATTTAATCACTGATAGCAAAAGCAAACAGGGATAAAAGTTAATTAGAAAAATCCTTATCAAGTTATTAATTTAAGAAAAATGTTGCCATTTCTCTATGACTTTTAGCCAATTTCCAAAATCTAAAAACTTAAAATGATTAATTATCTCCTGGAAAAACAAAAACAAAAACAAAAACGCAGGCTTTGGTTTGGGTGGGAAAAAAAAACAAGTGTCTATCTTTTGCACTGCCTTCATTATTACATTTTTTTTTCTCCAGTATTTGTGATTCTCTGGAAAAGTGATCCATCAATCAGCTGTAGTCTCCTTTTCAGCACCATGTCATCTGTTTTCCCCAAGGAGGCTCAGTGTGAAATCCTCATACACCCTCAAACCTGACTTTTTTTTTTTTAAAATGAGGGCCACCACTCCCATTGGGCTGTCCAAGGTCTAGGAGATGTGTCATTCACGACAGCACTACGGTACCTAAAGCTTTCAAATGCACAGGTCACCTCTCCTCTTTACTTGGTGCCTTGTCACTGAGGGTTCTGCTGACTACTCTAGTGATCTGGCAAAGATATGTATTTCATCCTCCTGCTCCTTCTAGTTCTGCCTTCCCTTCCTTGACTGCATTAAGCCTGAGTGATCCCCGCCTTCTCCTGCTGAGTCACTGAATGGTTGTCCTTTAACTCTTTGAAGCTATCCAAAACTCTTCTACCAAACGGAGGAATTATGAGTAACACAGCTGGAGTTATTCTGGGCCATTGGTACCTCTCCACACGTTAAGCCTGCCCCAACAATCATGCTCAAAAAGCCTTCCTCTTCACAATCTTTCTTCCTGATGGTGTTCAGCAGACAACTTCCGATCTGCTTGCCACGATATGGGAACTCCCAACCACCTCAGGGCCACAGATTATGGAAGCCCTCACGATAAAAGTTTGCATCTGTTACAACTTAATTTCCCAAACCTTCACAGAAAATTAGATCAAAAACCACCAAATCATGAGCAGTTGACAGCTCAGCTTCTTTATTTTTTCAAAGAGTGGCCACAGGTCTGACGTAACCATTTCAAGATCAGTCATTGATCTCTGACCTAAGGCGTGGCTGCATTGTGCAGGTATCTTGTATGCACTGATCTGACATTTCCATTTCCGATATCCAATGCAGATACCTCGGCTTTGGGTATTGGCCGATACAAGTACCATTAGAATACCAGTATATAGTTAATAAGCTGGATGCCTCTCTGCATGCACTGTGGGGGAAAAAAAGTAGAGGTAAAAGCAGCTCTTCCTCTAGAACAGAGTACAAGATCCACTTTGAAATTCAAGGATGTCACTGGATGGTATGTAAATTAATGGAGGTTCAGTGAGTTGGTTGAATAACCATAGGTAATTGCAGCTAGATTAGTAGAGAAATAAAGAAAGAGTCCAAATGGGATGTAGGCTATGTTTGAGAAGAATACAGAGAAAGGCACTCACGTGAGGGCACAATTCCTCAATGTACGGGTCAGAAAACAATATGGACAGACCACTAATATTAACAGAGCATTCATTGGCTTTATTTCTACGTAGAGATTATTGGCTGATATATGTTCAAGCATTTCTCTGTCTTTATATTTAGTTTTCCATGTGCTGCTTCTATCCCTAACAGGAGTAGGCTGCTTAGCAGAGGGCGCACAAGGTCAGTTTGAAAAGTGATTCCACTTTGCTGCCACTTTGGTGTGAAAATCGTTTCTACTTCTGACTATATGAGCGAGATATACAGAATAAGTCCAAGCTTTTGAGGTGAAATGTTCGTATTGGCAACAGCCTTGGGTTATATTTGGAGTAGTATAACGTAAAGTTGCGTTTTCAACTGCACAACAGCAAACAGTCTTTATCTGAATATTTGATATAATGATTAGGAAAAAACACTTGAGACAAGACACCATTAAGAAACTAGACGTAGGATTGTAAGACATCAACATGACTTGTTGGAGAAGTGACTGAAGATAAAAGTATGAACTTCCACATCAAAAAGTGCTCACTGTCTTAATGGACTGATTAGCTTAACTCTGCCTTGCATTTCACACTGCGTAGTGAGCACTAAGCTCCGTTGGCAAGGTGCTGTGGTTTTACTCTTCGCTGCTTCTGGTGGGCAGCTCTCCACATGCAGGTTTTTTTTTCACAAACAAGGCTCACACTGCCTCAACACGCCGCTATTCATCTTTGCTAATTAAGTCGGACAACACGTTAGTCACAGTTATGCTGACTATCAATCACACAGAAAGCCCATGAAACTGGGGGGCGGATGGAAAGACACATGATGAATGTTCCGTCCTGAGTGTCTCTTGGTTGGTCATATCATTTGTGCCTTTATCTGCTGCCTGTGCTGCATGCTGTTACACATTGCATGTATTAGTGGTGTGAAAAATGTTACATAATTATAAAATAGCTGCAATAAAGTTTCTTTCTGACTCTTGCTACAAGTATATTAAAGCCTATATATGCATACATGTGTGAATACATTCACAAAAGTGTTTATTCTGTTGGTCCTTATGTTTTTCAGGATCAAGTGTGTACTTAAGCATCGCCTGACTAAAAAATAAGATTGTTGATGTTGCTTTTTTTTTTACTTAACTGGATACAGATGAGACAAATTGATTTGTATTAGATTTTCTCTGTTTAACGCACAATACATAGTGTTATTTTAAGCTTGTTTGTGCTCCAACTCATGTTAGACCCTTACTTCAGCCTTCAGATAGATTTTTATGATTTACAGTAGTTTTATGATTTACAGTAATGAAAATTAAAGTGGCCAGTCCAGTACATAACTGGACTGACCACTTTAATTTCGCATTGGCTGTTTGATCCCCAGTTCTTCCTGTCCACCTTTCAAAGTGTCCTCTGGTGAGACACTGAAACCCGCATAGTTGCCAGCACTATGCAAGCTGCCATTGGTGTGTGAATGTAAAGTGCTTTGGATAAAAGTTCCATTCAAATGCATCCATTTATTATTCAAAACCAAATATTTTCAAGTGTTACCACTTAAATATTTTTCATTTTAGTTTACTTTCAATTTTCTTCTCATTTTATGTGGCTTGGTTATCTGTGGCATAAGTCAATTATTGATCAAATGAACTATTCCTGTTTATTGACAAATATCATCCTTTATTCCAGGAAAAAGTATCTTCCGTACTGCAGTAATAGTCGCTGGTAAAAAAAAAGGCACTTTCTTGTAGTCTTTTTTTAAATTTTTAATCTCAAAGCTGTACACAGAGTAAGAATCCATGAGACACAATAAAGGACACATTTATTTATTGTGTTCAAAGTGGTGAAGTGCTCAAGGTCTGAGGTCTATAATAGGTAGATACAAGTTTTAAAGCCCACCTCACCTCTTTTCAAACAACTGCAAGGACTCCACTCAAGAAATCCACTTTTGTATTGTTTATATAGCTGTTGTTTAGGCAACTTTACGTTTCACTATTTTCTCATTCCATTTAGCTGAACAAAACAGTGTAACTAACATGACCCTTTTGTTCTGTACTAATAATCTTTTGTAATTCAAAAATGTTTTTCATTGTAAAACCTCACTATTAGATTTGTTTTTTTTTTATGCTTTCTTTTTGTGAATAGTTTCAGCATTGAAAGAAATGACGTGAATTACCTTTTTCTCATTGAGTTGGCTAACAATGCTAAATCAAAACTGAATAAAGAAAAAATATTGGAGGGCTCTTTAATTTCAGTCAGAGCTTTTCGGAATCTAGACCGAGTTTTTTTCAAGAATCAACATCCTTCTAAAACTCATCGTTTTCTTTCAAGCTACACAATGTGATAGCGACTGTACATGTACAAGGTAGCTCATCATTAGACTGCTTTGTGCATTGGCACTCAATGCTCCACGAAATAATGCACTGAATAGTTGCATATAAGTGACATTTATAGGAAACAGGGTGGCAGGTGTCAATGCAATGGTAGTCTCACTTAACCAGAATGGTCTGGCTGCACTCATATATCATTTTGCTACAGGGGAAAATACACTCAGGCTTCTTTGAGTTTCTTTTAAATCAATCAAAATCATCTCAGGTGGTGTCAAGCCCACAATGCATTGACTTGCCTTTGCTCAATAATGTTAGAGAGGAACATATTCTGGTGTAACATTTGTACGTGGGAAGTTGAGAGCATAGAAATGACAACAATTCCTGCAAAATAAAAGAACTAAGCTGCAATTTTGCATGATTCAAATCATTGTCAAACTAGACATTTTTCAGCATGTAGATTTTTGCTGTTTGTAAGACAGAGATCAAATAAGGTGAGTCGAATGTGGCCTGCAATAGTCTGCCAATGTCAGACTAAACCCCACAGTCTACATTCTGTTAGTTACTGTCGACCAATTATATAGGAATGTTGGCTGTAGTGAGGCTACTGTGAGTGTTGCTGTTGCACTGGATTGCATTATTGTACAGGGATTTATGCTGTTCTTTTCAGACTGTATATCACCTCTCCGGTTTTATCTGTTGTTGCCCAGCTCTGTTGCAGTTTTTTTTTTTTTTTTTTTTTTTCCTTTTGTCAACAGCTGTGTGATGTTTTTTTTCTGTTTGCCCTGTAAACACAGTCTCAAAGTACAGCACAGGCCTAATGGCTCAGTTGGCTCAAAGCCTCTATGTGGAGGAGCACTGCTCCGATGTGAAGACACAGAAGTTATGCATTTTCCATAAAACATTAGACGAGCCTTAGGTGGTGTTCTCTCTCAAGTACTGCGCACTGTCTTAACACAACGGTTGTGCTTCTTCCAGGAGAAAGACTTAGTTAAAGAACCAAAGAGGACATAACTCAACATTTGAATTTATTTTTATTTTTTGATTAATACTGTACATGCAAACATCCACCAGCATGTGGACACACAATCAGTCAGGCATACAGGCGAAAGGATTTGCTGTTTGGACTGGTACCATCCACGTGACTAAATCTGGAAGTTTGTGTCCTTGTCAGCAACCAGAAACCTGCACAAAATCCTGCAACTCAGAAACATTATGGAATTCCAGCCAATATGAGTTCTTTAGTAGCTGAATAATGAAGATCTGCTTGTGCATTTTACAACAACAATCATTAATTGAGCAGCCATGTGTGACGTTTTTTTTGCGTCAGCACCAGTCTTGGTTGCCTGATTGGAACAGTTCAAGCAGTTCACTTTGTGTCATGAATTCTTTAAATCTTGAGTGTGGAGTCCTGTGTGCCTACCCAGTGAGTTTTGCTGTATGCCAGTTTTAAAAAAACGTAGTCACAAACTCTAATTCTGGCTCGCATAGCTTCTGCCACATATACCAGGGCTGTGTTCATCTATGTGTATAAATGAGGGGTTATCTCAAGAGTAACATGGTTAATACATGACAGGGAGGCAGAAAAATAGAGCCAGGAAAGACGTCTATAAGCTGGAGGCAGTTGCGTCGGATTGGTGCTGTCAGTTTAAAGGGTTCACAGTGTACTTGAGTAGTATGGAGGGAAGTGATAATTACTTCTGTCTAACGATGCTTAAAGATGTTCTTCATCACCAGATCACAGAAAGAGGCTATATGGGAAGTCAAGTGTCCTCCCACTTTCCTTCTTGGGTCTCTCCGTCTTGCTTTCATTTTTTATGTGTCTTCCACTTTTTCCATCTGAGCAGCGATCAATCTTGCCCAATCAGCTCAAGGTCAGCCCATTAACTCAGAGAAGGGAGACAAAAATAGAAAGCGAGATTGAACTGAGGAAGTAAAAACAACATAGATGGGCACACACATGCAGCATACTGTAATGGGGTCAAGAAGTAGTATTATTAACACAGAAATAAACAATGTGAAGCTGCAATAGGAAACATGACATTGACTTCAGGTCAGACAATGATGTCACTTGTTTCTCTTTGTACAGTAAGAGTGGGAGCAGCATGATGGCACATTGTGGGCCCATGCCTTCCTGTTAGTCTGAGTGCTGGGAGAGAAACCCTCACTAATGTTGAATCACCTCTCACATCTGACCACAGGCCATGTGATCTTCTCTCTCCCTTCATTTCCTCTCTCAGCGGGTCGGCAGGGGGCAGGTCACTGTTGTGACATCATAGTCAGTGGGACGGGTCCGACATCATCCATCAAAGCTAAAGTTCCTTTGAGAGGCATTTTAATATTTTACTAATTAAGATTGCTGAGTGCTCAACTATCATTCACTCCCACTCAAGTGGGCTGGGTTCACTAGAAAGTGTTAAGTGACATTGATTGCCCTACTGCAGTGCACTCTCTATAATGTTCTCGGGATATTTGCCCTTCTTCTTGACTGACTTGCTGCGTTAATAAGGCGATACATAGCAGTCTGCTGAATATGTAATGGATGTAGTTTGTTTCGATCCTCCTCCCATTTGACTCTGACCTTTAGTGGTCACTTCTGAAGCAGCATTTTCTATTTACAGTATCTATTCTGTAATTGATTTTGAATGGCCTCAGGTAATACAAACGCTCTGTTTGTCTCTGAAGCTGTTAATTTTGAAGTTAACAAGCTGTGTGTTGATGTCACAGGACAGTCCAGTCTCCTGTGGTGAGTAAGCACTTTACGATGCCGAGGCCTCCCTTGGAAAGAGTAGAAATACGATCACCCACTGAAAGGACTGAGCCAGCTTGGCTCGGCTAAGCATGGCATTTTTTCAGAGGATCTTCGGTTCACACACCTTCCAATTTTTTTTGGTCTGAAATCCTCAGCTTAGTTTTCACCTCTCAGCCTCAACACAAATAATAGAACGAGCCAAGATAATGCAACTCTGTAGCTAGGGCTGAAGGCAGTTGGTTGGCAAAGCAAATGGTGCATCATAAGGAGTATATATATATATATATATATATAAAGTATATTTGATGTGAAAACTGATGCTTATATGGGTGTCCAGTTCTTGGTTGTTTGATTTATCTTGCTGAGGCAAGCTGAATGTTTAATGTCAGTCAAAAAGGTGTATGTCAGATTCCTTATGATGACTCATAGCTTGCAGCAGAGTACAGCATTTTAAATGTTGAATTATTAAAAGGACTTCAAGTCTAGCTGCTGTAAACGATTGTAGATGCACCATTCAGCATTTCTAATAACTGCTTTTCCCGGTGAATATTTAACCTATAATGATTACTGATGTCTATGTCATGTCATCATCTGTTAACTGTGATTGTTTTGCAGTACAAATTCATCCAGCATATAACTTTGTGGCAAAGCTATTGGCTTGTTTGCTCAGGTTATTTAGTAGCACAATTTAATTTTGTTTAATCGGCTAGTTTTTGAAAGTATACATTTTTGAGGCTACATTTGGTTCTTTTCTCAAGACCAACTATTCAGTGTCGTATATAATAAAAGAAAACACCTCAATGCTGATATTGTTATGCATTAAAAGTAATAAAAGTACATGCTTTCCATTGAGAACTACCCAAAGGACTATACATTTACTCATCACATTTTCCACGTCATGTTTCTAAAATAGCTTATTTGCAAAAGGTCTCCGTAAATGTAAGAATATTTATATTTTGCACTTGATAGAAGACACAAACATATTTTAATGGGCTTATTAGCTATGGCTGTATGAAGAGGTTCAGTTCCGGCAACTCCTGCAGCAGAACCAATGGATTTACTTTATATCTGTGAGCACAGTTGCAGATGAATTATATCCATAATATACTCTAAGTCTGTGAGCATATTTGTGCGTTTTAGGCGGAAAAATAATGTTTTCTCTCAATTGAAAAAATAGGCAAAAGAATCACTTTTGAATTGTGTATCACATCTTTTCAAGCACTTCAGACTAATTAAAACAGAATCATTGGAAGAAGCTGATGTCTGTGGTAATTGCTAGACCTCTGAATATACTCTAATTATTGTGTCTTTGTAAATGGAATTACAGATAACCACTGGCTCCTGTTTTCTTATTGGCATGGATAACGTGGTGTAAAAGGTGCATGGGGATGATGGGGAAAAAGGAGAACTGAGTAAAGAAAGAAAGTGAGAGTGGAGATTAAAATGGAAAAGTGGAGATTAATTGTCTGTTGTCTCAAGATTAGCTTTTAGCTAGCAGCTCCTTGTCGCGCATTTTTACGAGGTGGCGATGAAAAGAAGTCCTTGTGTCCCACATTCCCATGCTGATGAAATTAGGGCCCAGAAGAAAGAGATGGGGAGACCCACAGTGACTGTGAGATAGCAGGAAGAAGGATGGAGGCTCACAATGGAGGACCACGAGAACGTGAGGCAGATCTGAAACAAAACTAGAGTGATGGAAGTGAAAAGGATTAGAAAATGGACAAGATAAAAGGCAGGGGCTTTAATTTACACTCAGTCCTCACTTGACCTGTTCATTGAACAAGAATACAAATATTCTAATCATACTATTAGTTCTCGGTATATAGTTTGTAAACCCCTACCACTAATCCCTTTTAGTCATACAAAGTTGGTTGCAAATGCAAATACACGTTTTGCTCTTTTCAATTACTGTAATCCTGCTGGTAAGGGAGTATCTTGGGATAACACAGTGTCTGATATTTTACAGTCTATTGAAGGTTTCTTTTTATTGTTTAATGTTGAAATTACTTTTGAAATTATAGAAATACTTGAGTTAGAACAAGAGAAACCATTTTGTTTCCTGTTGGGATTAACCCCAAGTAAATTCACCAGTCCAACCATTAGTTTTCAGTAACATTTGGTGGACAGCTCTCATTTAAGAATACAAAGGGAAAAGCACTGTCACATTTGTGTTTTGTCTCTTTCCAAAGCCAAGAATATATATGTTTTTGGACTGATTGTCTATCCATATAAAACCTGATTACTTTCATTGTTACGATATATCGTTCCAGATCATTTAACTACAAGAAGCATTTATCTTACCCGAAAGAGAAAGAGAGAGTGAGACGTGCAATTACTCCTGGAGGCAACATGCATTAACACATTGGACATTTCTTAATGTTGTTGTTACTATCTTACCTCGACGAATTATTCAAATGAAGTCATCAAGGAAAAGAGAAACGGGTGACAAATAACAGAATTGTCTGCTCAGAGAAATGTAGTGTGATCCAGCATGTGAGTCTGTCTGTCTGTGTCTCTCTCTCTCTCTCTCTCTGTGTGTGTGTGTGTGTGTGTGTGTGTGTCTGAGATAGAGAGATGGGGGGAGTCATAAAAGGGACTTCATCAGAATTCTGCCATCATTCAAACTTTGAATGGCAGCAACATGAACATAAAAATAGCCAGAGGTGAGGGCTTCTCACCGATTACTCTGAAAAATAGGAGGAATTCAATTATAGCTGCGCATGCATGTGTGAAGGGATTTGGAGGTGAGGCATTCTTGAGGTGTTTCAATGGTGGCAGTGAGCTTAAAAATTCAGGCTAAGTTTGCCTGAAACATTAAATGATAAGAGAATTAAAAGAAAATGGCATACAGTCACCAATTCATGCAGGCACACGTAGTTGTATTCAAAATATGAATCTCATTCCAAACAGCACCTTTTCAGGCTCTGTAATAGCATTGCAAACCATTATCCAATTCAACCTCCATACATATTCTATTCTATAAAAATTCATTTTTTTTGTTCGCTGTTATATTGCAGCAATGTTGTACTCTGATAAAAGGTTGGAGATAAATTCTTCCAGTATTATGAGTGTGTTATTTTCCTCATTCATGAGAAGTTAATATTCATTTGTGAACAGCCGGGATTTTAATGGTATAAGCGGTGGCAGTTCCCTTGTTGCTGATGTGTCTAATCGGGGGCTGGGTGACCTTTACAGGAGATACTCGAACTCCCTCTCCCTACACAGCCACACACACACATCAGTCAAGGCCTATTAATCCAACAAGTTAGTATGTGATCACCAGCCATTTCTGTCAATCTGTCTTTTTCAGGTTAAATCGACAAGTAATGTGATACAGATTATTCCCTCCAATACCATTCAAGAGGAATTCTTTTTATGAAACATTTTACCTTTTAATAGAAATATAGGATGAAAGCATCATAAGCACATGATGATAGTACATGTTCATATGCCTACTGATATGCACCCACACAGTGAGGCATGCAGGATTCCTAAAACTTTGTGCAAAAAAGTTAAGAAATCAATTTCAATCTTTTACTAATCTGTATCACATTATGAATACAGCTCATGTCTGCAGGTCATCTGAATTTGAGTGCACGGTGGGTAATTGTGTGATCAAATCAGACTGTAATTGTATTGAAATGAAATCAGCTCGTCTCCTTCTACCTGGCTAGGTTTTCTTAGAGCCAAGAGAATAGTCACAATAAATTGGTCCTGAAGTAAAACTGCATGAAGAAAGTGTGAAAGGCTTTCACATCGTCACTCTTTCTGCATGCAGAAGTAACTATCCATGAGTATACTTGCGAAAAGGCAAGGGGGTCTATTGAGCCTACCTTGCCAAACGGTGGATTCTCACGCTCATCTCAGCTTCCATAACATTTTCCATTGATACTTTAATTAACTCAACTTTGATAACTTCAACTTTATTATTAGAATGTAGCGTTTCAATTTGAACAGGTTCAGAACTTTGAAAGACCTAATTTCCATGGGCACATAGCCAAGTCAGTAAAGAAGATAATCACGATGACATATTTTTCCCCAGCACCATGCGGGGTATCATGGCTGTCATCAATAGTCACTGAAATTGGAAGGGCATTTGTGTAGTTATCTACACCTGTAAAAGAATATACCTTAGAACGTTTTTTTTTTAATAAATATCTTTTGTCTTGTTTCTCAAACATTTATTTCGGACAAACTTAAGGCTTAGTAAAAATGAATGTTTTAAAAAGAAGAGCTCTAACCCAGTCCAAAGAAGATCCTGTCGTGGAAACACTGCTATCAAAAAACCCAAATTCAAAGAAAAGCACAAAACACATGTTCTGGTTGTCCAAAATCATATTAATATTATATTGATCAGCACAACATAAAAATATTTCTACAACCAACTCAAAGGATAGTCCCAAGGATAGTTAGACCCACTAACACTGAAAGCATTATGATGTGCGAATAATGACCAGTAGCTGCGGTCAAACAACATAAAAATGCACTGAGGACAGAGTCATGGCTATTAAGTCCAATGCCCTTTAGCAGTAAGACTAGCCCCTGCTAGATATACTATAATGTGGACCCAGGTGGGATCAGGTTCCCGGATTGGGGGTCTGTTCCATATAGACAAGTAGCTCAGTAAAGACCTCTCCATCAGACATTTCTCATTGACATTAAATAAAACAAATACCTCTTTAAACTTAGGTAAATGTCAGTTGTCACTTGTATCCACTTTTCTTGTGTGTGTGTGCAGAGCTCACACCTGTGTGTCGGATAACCTTGTGTGAGCTTAGTAACAAATTTTGTTTGTATTTGTGAGTTATTTGAGCTGGCTTCTGGCTACAGCCTCAAAGGCACTTCCTGTGTCAACCCCTGCTTCCCCTAAAAAAACAACACTGACTTTGAATTAAGCCTCGCTCTGTGTGTGCTCTTTTGGAGTTAGAGCCTCTTCCGCGCCCACACAATCCCTTTGCTTCCTCACTCTGCGTCCATTGTTGTTTCTTTATAGTTAGAGCCATATCTGCACACTTGCATGCATACACACACACTCTTACAAAATTACATAAACACACATAACTGAGCTCTGTCACTGCTTTCCTTTCCTGGATGGCTGTGTAATTGAGTTTTAGGGATGCAGCCTGGCACTTCCTCCTTGTGTGCAGGCTCCCCTCATTACAGAAGCCTAATTGGGATTAGTGCTG
Source organism: Embiotoca jacksoni (assembly GCF_022577435.1). Taxonomy (NCBI): domain Eukaryota; kingdom Metazoa; phylum Chordata; class Actinopteri; family Embiotocidae; genus Embiotoca; species Embiotoca jacksoni. The sequence continues at coordinate 6,355,967 of NW_027185252.1, forward strand.
CATTTTGTTTTGGCATTGTTAACGAGGTCTGTGGTCAGTGCCAGTATTTGGCTAGTTTTTCTCCCCAACTCCAGGACAAGGAGCCATTTCTGTGTTCATGTATATACTTTGGTTGTGTGTTGAGTGTGTGCGTTTGATAGACATGTGTTTGCCAGTTTTACGTGGACTTTGGACTCTGAGGTAGGCCGGGGAATCTTGTCTGTGTGCCATTACGGAGGTTTACCCAGTGAATGGAGCAATAGCTTCACACATCAACAATTTGTATTATACATACTGTACATGCCAACATTAAAACATTGTTCCAAAAAAACAAAACAAACAAACAAACCAGTGTTTCAGTGTGAGTTTTGTGCTAAATTATACCTTGCCAAACATTCCAAATTAGCTACATAACTGGGTAAGACATCACCCTCAAAATTACTTTTACAACAAAATAAAAAAAATAAAAAAACGAGGCTCACATAACTAAACTCTTCCCAAAACATGACATGTCATCAGAACACGGCTGAGGAGGAGATTTCTTCACTTGATTTAACCATGGTAGAAATATCCCAGGGTGAGCCCTGCAGTTCTACTCTTCACTTGTCGTCATAATGAAGGGCCTGTCATCTTTGACGCATTACTGTACTTGACCTGCATAACTCGGTTGTCTTTCTTCACCTTAACAGATAACAAGTACTTCATGATGATGGCGTGAATGTAAGATGTCACAGATGTCTGAATATGATAATTTGTTGCACTGCAGCTCTTAAAACTACTTGCACAAGAAAGTTAAGTTCATAGGAAAGGACATCCATAGTTTCATTCAATTTGTATCCGTAGCACAGAGTCACATTTACATCATGGCATGTACTGTAAGGACAGAGAGTACCTCTTTGCCCAACAAATAAAATACTTGACAGGGAGCATGCCACACAGTGTCCACAGTTTGATTCGGGCAGCGGGCCTTTGTTGCATGTCATACCTCCCTGCTTCCCCTTCTTGTCCCCTGTCTGCCTCCTCCACATCTACTGTCAAATAAAGTCAAGAACACAGAAAAAAGAATGAGGAAGAAAATACAGTAGATAATTAGTATCGAGCTTGCATCCTTTCCGTCCCCCGGACAACAGTCTTCTGCTGTTATTGTAAGAGAACGTGAGCTCATTTTATCAGTCCATTCATTCAGCTATCAGTCCATTCCTGTAACCACCGGCTGAGTGACAGTGGTGTGGATTTTGTACCCGTCTGTCCACCTCCTTATGTGTGGATGGATGAATAGCTGGAGCAGGTGGAGCTTGTTGCTGGCATTATACTCCGAGCCATCGCTACTACAGACGGATTTGTTGCTTTCCAGCTAAACTCCAACTAAACAGTTGACAAATCTTTACTGAAAAAAAAAAAACATGTTACTCTCTATCAAAATACATCTAATCAAAACATGAGACTGGGAGTTTTACTCAGAACTATAAAAGCTCCGTTTTTAGATAAACTGCAGTTTGTGCAGAGAGGATGAACATGGCAGAGGGATCAGTTGTGGGATTTGGGCGATCTGGTAGAAGCCAACATATTCCCTCATAGAGAGTGCATGCACACACAAAACATGTAGGCAGGAATGCTGTAATAAATAAGTAAACATGGTCCTGATCAGTGATGTGTTGTCCTGTCAACCAAATCACTAACACACAACGCACACAACACACAACACAACGCACACACTCTGGCTTAAAGCACTGTAGATTTTGTGCCGGGCTTAAACTATTAAACTAGGGAAAATACATTCTAATCAACAGCTTTGTCAATAACTCCTTTTTAATTGAAACACTTGGAATGGATCAGTAATTGGATTTGAAGATGATTAGGATATTCCTTAATGCATTACTACATCTGTGTTATAAACTGCTGGACAGAGAACAATTGCTTTTAGCTGTGTAAAGGCTGAATGAGGATCAGTTTGTGAAATTATTTAAATGCACTTGACAATCCAGAGTACTGATATTGTCATCTGCAAGCAGTAGCCACAGATAGAAAATACAGAAAAAGACCAATTTTATTTTGTATCCTTTTCAGTGTTCGTAATGAATTGGTTCTATCTACACTGATCCTTTGATGAGGTTCTCTGTCTGGTTGTTTGGCTACAAAAGGCAGAGGTTTCTCTCCTGTCATTTTTTTTTGACTTTCTAAAACTGAGACACTGGGAGCTCACCTTTCTCTGCACCTCTGCAACATGTTGGCCCGAGCCAAGGAAGGCTTTTAAAGCCCACTGATGAGAGAGTGAAAAACCTTGAACCTGCTCATTACTGAAGAATTTCACCAGCCTGGGAAGGCATCAAAGTATGTTCCAAATTGACTCCGTAATACCTCTGAATCAACACCAGCATGTCTCGCTGCCCTACTTTACTCCACTGAAAGATTTGCATCCCCTTGAAATAAAACTAGAATTCCTTCTGCACAAGTCTTGATGGCCGTGTGGTACATGATTGATAAGAAAGTGCCAGGGTCAGATCTCCACTTTCTCCTTACTCTCGTTGGATGAAGTTTATTTTCATATTTTATTGATAAAAGGACTCTTTGATCTTTTTAGCTTTCATTTTTGTGTGTTCATGCTTTCTAGACCAATGCAAATGTCCCAAAAGTGTCACTTAAGTCTGAATAATTGCAAAGTTAAAACTAAAACCAACAGTTTCCTTATAAAACTTCTGTACAGAGATGATCATTCCCAGTTACAGTATATTATTTCAATGTAAAAGTCTTGTCAAAGCAGCTTCGTGGAACAGATTTCCTGCAAACAACCCATGTTGACCATGTTTGCCTTGTGGTGTTCAGCCCTTCTTGTCCACAGCAAGGAGATTTTATAAGGAGACCTTCCTGATTGTGTTTGCTGTCTGTAGATTTGCTACCTCATTAAATATTGTATTTTTTTTTTTTTTTTTTTTTTTTATTCATGAACACTTGAGAATTCAAGAGGTCTGTTTTTCTGGCTTTACCTACTTTACATGCGACTTCTGTTGTTTTGTCAACCAGTTTTAGTTTCGGAGTTTGTTCATGCTGGAAAATGTGTTGAAGCAGCTCAAGGGTAATAACCCCTAAAATACTGTGCGCAGAGTAAATATTTTTGCTCGGCATTGGGGGAGTGAATCCTGCTGAGAGGGTGATGTGAAAATCAACCGCTGTTGTGTACTCTCAAGCTAATTGCAGAACAGTTACTCTGAGATTACTTCTAAACTAACTCAATTTGTCAAGAAGACAGTATAGTCACAACAAAGCACACGGTTGAAGGCATATTTCAAAGCTCCTGTATGAACCTGCTACTTTTTAGCATTTTCGCATGCAAATGTGTGGAAGTAATTAATTCCAATGTAACAGGAAGGTTACACAGAGACTGCCAAATGTTTGACAGCATTGTCATAAAAACATTTTATACTGCACACCACCATGAGATTTCAGCTAGTGTTAAAATAGAACAGTACCATTTGGCATATTATTACTGGGGTGTTTGTGTAGAACATCTCTCATGCTTCCTGAATCTCTAACACAAGAAAACATTTCTCACATCAAGCAGGACAACAACATGTAATTTTTTTTTTTTTAAACATTATTTGTATACACCAGGGGACATATTATTCAGCTGTGTGTGTTTTTAAAAGGTTTATAAGCTTTTAAGTGACATTGTATTTGAAGATGTAATGTGTTTAGTACATCATGTTTAACTAGCTGGCGCTTTTACTTTAGGACTAAACTGTGTCATTATCACAGCACATATGATCACTATTATTTTCTCATTCTACTATGAATGAATACAATCAAACAATTTTTACCCTAGTCAGGGGATTTTATAATATCAGAAGTTCAGTAATGGCTCATACTCATTTGTAATGAGTCAGTTACTGGGGTTATAATGGCCATCATTGTGCAGTGGTGTGTTATGACTCCGTTTAATTATACATTGTCTGCTTTGGTGCCGTTTAAGGACATTGTCAGGAGAGAATAAGACCAGAATGACTGCGCTGATTTTCTTTACAATGGTCACGTGAGACATTTAGAGGACATATATCAGTTGTATCTACAGAAAACAACCTGGGTTACATTCTCTGCCTTTCAACTGCATCAAAACTACAAATTTATCTTTTTGTAAAATTGGTATCAAATAAGTATTGTTCTGAAATTGGTCAAAAACTTTGGAAAATAATTCTTGGTCAAGACTTTGTAGCCTACGTTTGCATCTCTATAACTGAGAGCTCATAGGCACACATTTAAGTAATAGTTTTACATTTTTGGAAATACTTTTTTGCCAAGATTAAAATGAGACGATCAGTGAAGCTCATTATTTTTCCATATTTTATCTCCTTTGTTAAATCCCTACAAAACAGAAAGAAACAAGTCAAAAAAGCATATTTCCCAACACATCAAACTATTGACATTAGGTGTCATACATTGTGCCTCTGTAAATGATATGCACTTCATCATATGATACATTAATTACATGGTAGAGTCTCTGTTTTGGTTTATTACATTTTTTTTTTGGGCTGAGGACCCATTAGAAAATGATGACCATAAGAAACTACAGTAGATTAATGTACTATGAATGAGTTTCTGCGTTCTCTCTGCCAGCGCAGTCCTCAAGAGCCCATTAGGTTTTCCTGGGCCTGCCAGCAGAGTCTTGAAGCATTTGTTTTGACCTAGCAAATTAAAATGTCCGCTCTTATCAAAGCCCTCAGGGCTGGAGGGAAGGGAGAGAGAGATGTTGCTGTCTGTCCTTGTCAGGTCGCTGTTCTGTCTTCCATCACTTGAGTTACCACAAACCTGCTGTCTGACAAAAGAGCATTTCTGCCCTCTGTGTGTTTGTACCTGTGTGTGTTGGTGTATGTGTCTGTTTTGCTGAGTTAAGGAGGTGAGGAGAGGATGATGTTTATGATGGAAAATCCTTTTTCTATGCAAATAGAAGCATGACATTTCTTATTACTGCCATACAATTCAAGTTTATGAATGAAAATTGGGACATGTCCAATTTTCTGCAACACATCAAAGATTAGGGACAACATATGAATATGTACTGTTTATGTTCTTCTGCTTTTCCAAATCAGATGGTTACATGAGTCGGTCACTATTAGAGGAGTCAGTGTCTAGCAGGACGTTCCCTTATTTTTTTTCTGGCTTAAAAATGGAACTGGAAAATAATCTTAAGCAGGGACTTCTGCGTGCTATTTTAGTTTGAATGTATTCTGGCTAACACTGTGTTATTTTTAGATTTATTCCTGGTTTTTGCCCACTTGCATGCACTTTCACTGGCAGCGAACTGGCTTGCCACAGCGCATGTTTCTCCCCCCAACATTTTGTGTGTGTTTGTTTGTGTGCGGTTCCGCTGATGTATGTTTGGGGCAGCAGCAGGGCTCCTAATGAGGATGTTTGGCCCTCAGTGCAGAGTGCCATCCGGCTGCCCTGCTGCGGAAATGCATACGATTTCACTCACAGTTCTATCGCTCTCTTTTTCCTCATTATCCCTTCTTCCATCTGCCACTCCTTTGCTAAGTCGTTCTCTTTTTCTCCTTTTCTTTCCATCCCTTCCCCTATTTGGTCAGTGTCTTTATTTCACCTTGGCTTGGACTCACTTTTCCCTTCCTCTGTAACACACATTAACACACACACACACACACACACACACACACACACACACACACACACACACACACACACACACACACACACACACACACACACACACACACACACACACACTATTTGTTAGCATGTTCCTTGGTAGTCTCTACAAGGTCTGTGGAAGTGGGGTTGAAAAGGTGTGCGGGGTCGATCAAAGGTATATCACACATGCTACATATTAATGGGCTGAGTAACCACTGCTCTGCCCAAAAATGCAACACCGATGCATGTTCCTTATCTTTCTTTTCCATTCAGTTTATTCCAGCTTTCTTTTCTGCACATCCTTCATCTCATCATTTCATCTTCTCCTTTCACCTACCAGCCATCTGTTGTGCTAGGAGATTTTCCTTGCTACCTCACTTTCATTTCCACTATCCATCATCTTCTTTTCTTTCTTTTTTTTTTTTTTTTTTTTAATCTCTAAACTCTTTTAGCCCTCACGTGTCTGCTTATTCCTCAGCATCACCCTGTGACTCTCTTCCTGGTGTGGTATTGCTTTCCCTCTCATCCTTGCTCTCCTACTCTTGTTCTTTTTTTAATGCTTCTCCCGGGATCGATTTAACAAAATGTTGAGCTCTGCTATTACCCTACGGGGACGGCCTTTTGACAGATCCAGTTCCTGGCAGCATGAGCCAGCAAACACAATGGGGTAGGGATGAAGGTAGATAGTCACTGACAGCTAACAAATAGGCCTAGGGGACTCTACAGGATAAGATAGCCACATTCTACACACATTAAACGCCTGATCTCCTCAATGATAGTGAATGAACAGAAGTGGCAGTGAGTGAAACAGATATGAGTCTGATAAAGGCAGCCAATGTGTGGCATTAAATGGAGACTCGATGCATGAAGTATTTCTTGACAGTACAAATCAAAAGTATTTTTTTTCTATATGTTTAGACTTTTTTTTTTTTTTTTATCACGCTGGCATTCAACAAAAGATCAGATTCTGAGCCCACAAGAAGAATGCCTCGAGCGATCGATGTTTCGAACAGGTAGGCAAAATGTGAGTTAAGAAGATGTAAAATAAAACCCGAGGCAACAGATGAGAGAGAATTTTTAATGTTCATAAATATAATTCTCAGAAGGCCTCCATGTTGCAATGCAGGAAAGATGGAACATGACTTCAACACTTGAAAAGCACAAGAAGCATAGTATGGAAAATAACTTTTGTCTTTTATAAGTTAAAGTAATAAAAGTTTTACTTTGATAAGTTATAAAATGTTCAGTCCATACACTAATATTTCACTGAAGCACACCTTTTTTTGGATGAATCGTACTTCAATTAAAAAAAAATTAAATAAATAAATTATATATATATATATATATATATATATATATATATATATTTTAATAGTTTGCCAAACACAAACATATCCTGCTAGAAATAATTTTCTAAACTCTTTAAGTATAGGCGGGAAACCTCATTGGTGATGGTTTTAGCTTTTAACTAAATCAGTTCTGCGTTAGCAAGCCAAAATGCAACAAAACGTCTGTACCATTTTTCAGTCACTATTTTTGGATTATATTGAAACGGGTAAACAAAACTACAGACTCATTAATAGTTTACAACCTTATTATACCCATACCTAACCAAAGAATACTTTAGACTGACATTTAACTTATCTTAATTACACCCATTTCTGTGAAATTGATTTACAAAAATCTGAGCTGACTCTGGCCCACTCATTTACTGTACATGGATCTACAGATGTCGATTTATTGATGTGTGGTCAGATATTTCCTATTAGCTTAAGTTTAAATAACTAAATGTGGAAAAGTGTAAAGAAAATCAGTATGGGATAATTGTGACAGCGCAAAATCATAATTTATTGGTGACTTTTGCCATGTTGTAAATGTGAGGGTTTACATTTATTCAAAGTGGTCGTAGAAAACGTTAAAGATACCCTAGTTAAAAATGAACAATATTGTTTCATTCGGTGATACGTCTGGAACAGTTGTAGCAGCAATTTAGCATGTTTTTGCTGAAAATTGTCTTAGACAGCATTCTACACTAGCAACAGGTGTCAGAAGGCAGCGTTGGTTTTCACTTCATTCTTTGAAACAGTTGGCCTGTGGTGGGAATGTAATAAATCTCTTGTTCCCTCAAAGGGAGCTTTAATTTTCACCCATCAGTCATGGTGGAGCTGTGAACCAACAGGTGCCCTGCTGAAAGGGCTCTGGATAAATGTTGGGAGTTTAGGTGACATGGCGTGGTTCTAGTTGATCATCAGCATCTATTAATGCTACAGATAGAGCCCAGACTTTTCTCAGTGTGTCATCAGCACGTTGCTAAAGCCACCTCCACCATTGCATCAAGACCTATTGTATTGTTTTATCCCCTTTCAAATGAAGTAGAGGACAAGTTGAAAACTGAGAAATAGCAGTATTCTGTTCATGTTCGAAGAAATGATTTACAGTAGTGTTTTATAATTATGATATTGTGCCAAAAAGGATCGGAACATGTTTTTATGATTCAAGTCTGTTGAAATTTCAGTCAGGCAAAATACATTACCATCTGCTATCCAGTATATCATCGGAGGTTTGAGGCTACTGTGTGAAAAAGGCACTTAAAGTACTTTCTACATCAAGAGTTAAGTAGGAAAGGCAGGATCCTTGTCAGCATCTGCACACTACCTGCAGCAGGTTCTTAGTTGAACCGGAGTGTGGGATGGGCCAATTAGCAACACAAGGTCCATAAAATGCCTGCTAGAAGCTTGTAAGTTTAATAATGCGAACAGACAGGTGGGCAAAGGAGAACGAGCGGGAGGCATCTGCTTGTTAGCTGTTTGATAGCAACTGAAGAACAGGGTACTTTGTGGGCATGGTCCATCTGATCTTTACACCTTGTTAAAATCTAAATTCTTCAGTAAGTAATCTGCTCAACAGCCAAAGGAACAAAGGCTTGAATTTGTTCTCTATTAAAGGATAAGTGCATAATTACCAGTACCGCTGAATTACAGTAAGCGGGGTTATGCCAAGACAGCTTGACGAGGAAGGAGGACACATTTGAGGTTCAAGTGTTATTTACAGAATCAAAAATTATGTTTGCAAACTCAACAGCATTCTTAACTCTTAAAATAATTATTTATCATAATAAGTATTTTAATTTTAGACTCCAATCAGAGGAGAACAGTGCAGCTATATGTGACCAAAGATAAAACTAAATAAAAATAGATATAAAATGTTAATTAGTGAGCTTCAAAAGGTCTAGTAGGTGGATTTGTTTACCTTTGGATGGAGCCAGGCTAGCTGTTTCTCCAGAGCTTCCAGTTTCTCTGCCAAGCTTAGCCAACTGTTTCCTGGCTGCTGCTTCTCATTCAGTGGACGGACATGAGAGTGGTTTCAATCTTCTCATCTCATCGGCAAGAAATAAATCTGATTCCTAAGTTATTGAACCATATCCTATCATTTTTCACGTTTTTTTTTCCTTTATTTGATAGTATGTAGCACTGTAATACTGTATATGAAAACATACAGTATAAAAAAAACCCGTCTTTGCTGTTAGCTCCTATGAGAATTAACAAGTTCAACTGATCTTGGCCTGCGTGGTTTGCTCTGTGCTCCCTCGGCTATCATTTTGAATTCAGGGCTAAACAACTACAAAGCCAGTGGGAAATTGAGTGCTCGCTCGGTTGTTGGACTTATTTACAATACAGAGAGGGAAAGAGAGAGAGAGAGAGATGGCAAAAGCAAGGAGCAAAAGAGACTTGGAGATGAGGCCAAAATCTGGGAAGTACAGTCAGACAGAATAAGAGAGAGATCTGCATGGTCCATTTTCTAGGAGGGCAGTGAAAGGATATAAGAGTAGTTACGAGAGAGGGAGAGAGGTGAAAAAGAGAGCCAGTTGCGAGGCGATATTTACTGGCAACTATTATTCAAAGACAAATGTAACTTTGGGCTCAACAAATGCCCTCAACCTTCGAAAACTCTTACCTTGGACAAACCTGATGGAAAACATGCGTTAAGCTGGCATCTCTAAGATGAGAGCCACTCAGCATGTCTAACATCAAACTTTGATCATTGGATGGAGTGTCTGCTCCATGCTTCGCTCTCAAATGACTTTGCACAGCCTTGGTAAACTTATGATATGCTAGCTTTACCTGGCAGAGTTTGCACTACCTCAGTTTCGTTTGAAGGAGTTCCACGCAGAACTTTTTGATGGCTGTCTTTGCATGTTTAAACAGTTTGCATCATAGCAGCCTGGTAGAAACAAGTTCTTCTCCTTCTTTGTTTGTTCAATGGTGGTTCGCAAACAGCTTTGATATGTATTACTGCCACCTCCTGGCAGGAGCTATGCATTACTACCTGGCATTCATAAAGCAACATAAACAATTCATTTTTGTATTTTTTATAAGTAGCCTGTTCCAAATTATGAAACTCATGACCCATCGTTAGTGTTCAAGTGGGCCTAATGTATCTCATTAATTGCTATTTTGCATGATGGAGCCATAAATTCAAACCTTGTGGTATGCAGAATACAGAGTTCCTGCAGCTGCTGCAGCTAGTCTGTTATACCACAGTGTATATTTAGAGAATCTCTCTGGTACGGTGCATACATTAATACAGGTCTCTCGACTAGAGACCTGTATTAATTCTCGCTTAGACCTTGAACACTCTAATGATGCTGTTGTGCTGGTAGGTGATACAGTGCCTATATGAGACACTAGATGTAGCAGTCGATATCATTTAACTGTGAAATGTTTTACCGGTTTTCCAGGACGAGTATGTTTGCACAGTTAATGATCAATGATGTATCTGCCGCACTGCATTGTGAGTAGAAACTTTTGAAGTACTGTAAATACATTGTGCTGTTCGGAGGTCAAGTTGTAAAAAATGAGGGAAAGGATACACAGCAGAGAGAAAAACAAGGTGAGGATTGAAGCAGACAGACAAAAGGATTTGGGGTTGGGAAACATCACACACAGATCAACTTAACATCTGAGAGACTGAGACAAGACGGCAGGGATCCTGAAGCAGATGGCAGCTCAGGTCTGCTGGGTCACTCAGATCAGTGTTCACTGGAGCACAGTACAGGAGAGGGTGATTCAGCAATAAGCCACCTGTGTTTCATACCAAAAAAAAGCTGTATAAGAGAGGAACAAATAGATAATTACAAACATAACTGGTACAAACATTCTTGTTCTCTTCGTTTATATTTAGCAGTGGAACTGTGCAGATCTACCCCTCTTGAATCCCTACTATGATAACAACAACAGATCTATATTTGTCCAGCATACTTAAAAGTCTGTTTTTGGTACTCAAACCACTACTTAGTGATGTATTACTGTGTTAGGAGTTCACCGCTCTTCACCACACACAGCTTGATGGACAATATGGTGGAAATTCCTCAGGGATTCTTACCATAAATACATCCTTCTTTTCATGGCAGACATTTTGACTTGTCATTGTAGGGAAAGCATAGGTGTAATAATGTTGGCTGCTTTCCATTTATGGAACGTCCTGCTTTTGTGCATGTCCTGGCTTGTCCTGTGTTTTCCTTAAAATGACCAGTCAAAATGTCTGCTGTGAAAAAAAAAAGGTCTATTGCTGTCTGCCCCAAAGTTTTTTTTTATTTTTTTTATTTTTTTTATACTAGTGGGGGGGGGGGGGTGCCAAAGTTTGAGATGATTACATTTATAATGCCCTAAAAGTCAATAAAAACTTTCACAAAGTTTGAGGGGCAAAGTCTAGACTGACAGATGATTGTAAATACACAGTCAAACTTCACTTTCCACTGCATCCATCATCGCGGCAGTGTGGTCCTGACCTTAAACCAGTAAGTCCCTCTAATAGGGTAAAAGCCTTCAGAAACACCATTTTTGACATTTCTACCAGTAGATGCAGCACCCTCCAGCAAAAGTGAAAACACCCTGGAGGTATTAAATAAATCTTATCACCATTGGAGGTAGAGGGCTGCAAGGCATCTGGAAGAATGGCTAGTTTGTGATTTTAATCAAAGCAGAACCCCTGTGGCTGAGGAGACGAGAGGAGCCTTGCAGGATGGGGTATTAGCTCACCCTGTACTGACACTTGAAATTGATGTTATCAACATGGTAATAGACCTACTTTTGCCAGCTCCCTTCATGCATTATGGGGGATGACAGCTTACTTAGGGACTACATAAACTAAATCATATTTTCACTAGATTCTCTGTCTGCTCACATTCACCTCTGAATCCATAAGCAGATGGCCCAGCCTGTGTGTCTCTCTCACGCCACTCGTTGAATTGGCACACTGGAAAATATGTGGCATTGTGTTGCTTCGAGCGGTACCAGGAGATACACGCAGTACATTAGGGTTAATCTTGGATTAGATTGTACTTTATTGATACCCTTGGAGATTATTCTGTTGTCACAGCAATACAAGATTTAACAGAGACTAAAACAAAAGGGGGCAAAATGCCTCATTAATAATATGCTGAGCTATTATTCAATTACAGTATATCCAGTGCTACTACTAGTTAATATATTTTTCACTTGATACAAGGAATAAACTGACTTTTTTTTACTCAAAAAGTGGCAATATTATTTAACTTTGTCAGTATTAATGGGTGACTTTGGAGTTATACAATAAATATTATGTTAGTCTTTTATCAGGCCAGTTGATTGGCTCCTTCAGCACGAGAAATTAAGAAACTCATGGTAATGAATGACATACTGAGACACTCTGCTATGAACAGGTGATAAAGTATGTGTGGTGAATGTGAAAACCCTTGCAGCAAATGATAGTGGACACATAGTAGATACTTACAGACTGGTAACATTTCAAAGCAGGACCTGAATAACACGTGAAGAAACAACATGCAGATACTTCCTTCCTCATTATATTGTATAATGGCTATTTAAATGGTGAAACAATGTGATGCTGTAGCCCTTACAATAATCAGATCACACTAAACTCCTACATGCAGAGCACTCAGTTGCATGATTTTCTTAAAAACAAATAGCACTGACATACTGACCTCAATGGTGTTTTTGCATGTAGAGTTTTGTTTTGTTCAACTGCATCTTTCCAACAAGGTTAATGTACCACCCTGCTTATATTCTGAACTGTGCACACGCACACACACACACACGCACACACACACACACACACACACACACACACACACACACACACACACACACACACACACACACACACACACACACACACAGCTATAAGTATGGCTAATATCTTGAATGGGCCTGTTACCAGGGAAACAGTTGTCAAGTGGTTACCAGTGGTTGTTATAGAGTGACAGGATGTGCACCCATGTAAAGTTGAAGAGGACAAATATAGAGGGTCTGTTGGTGAAATGTAATAAGTGGCTGGGGTGAATGCACGCTTTTACTTTTGGGGAATACGTCAATGTCAGCCCCTACAGGAGGGCAAAGCTCTCTTTCATTTCATGCATGAGGGACCTCCCTTCCACATTTTGTTGTTTCTCTGCTCACTACTCATTTCCCAAAAGAGGAAATTAATAAAAAACTAGAGTGCAGAACACAACAGAACAGAAAGAAAGGCTGGAGATTAGGAAATTGGATCCTAATTCAAGAAATGATTAGTCGTTTGCTATTTAGGATGTGAGACAATGAGAACTCCTGAAACGGTTACTTGAGCTGTATCTACAGTTAACAGTTTCTGTCCAAATAGCGTTGGTAGCTGACAGGAAATGTATCATGGCATCAATGAAATCAGAACAAAAAACATGACAAACAACTTCTGTATGCCCATTTAACTTGTTTGAAGTTGGTTTTGTAGATTATGTTAGAGACACAGCTCCTACCACTGAGAACAGATTTTTTTTTTTTTTTTTTTTTTTTTTTTTTTTTTTTTTGGGGGGGGGGGGGGGGGGGGGGATACTGTTATGGGTTAGAATGGCTTTCAGATTAATATGGTGCACCTTGAATGAAAGATAGACAGTAAAAGAGGTGACATTATGCCAGTTCATTTTCACTGTTCATCCCGTATGGGAATTGAAATTAGGTTTTCATGCAAATTTAATGACACATCACATGGCTGACCTTGGACATGCTTACACACTCATACATGCACGAAAATATATTTAAAAAGGATATTTTAGCACAAATGTCTCATTCAGTTGATATTTATTGAACTCAGGGATGTGTGTTGTTGGCAGTGCCATGGATAATGTGTCACCTTGGCATTTATCTACAGATGCTCATTCTGAACTTTAAAATCCTGCAGCTTGTTGGATGTTTTTTTTTTTTTTTTACTGGGAAGGAGTGTGGTGCCTTAATGGACTTGATAATGGGGATCTGTCTTGTGACAGCCATTACCGGCTGAGTTTAATGCGCACTCTCAAGGTAGTATGTTGACATTTTCAGCTTGGCACAACCAAAGGCTTGGCTCGTCACGCATGCTGCTTCTATGTGCCCAGTCTTTCAAGGATAATGAGCTAATTTGTTTTTCAACAGGACAGTGCTAACGTTAAGAAGGGAGCAGATTTCAAAGGAAAAGTCAGCGCCTCTTTGGTAAAAAGGAAAGAACCGTACCTTTATGAGACAGGGAATTCTTCTGAGATATAGTGGACGTACTCAAGTCCTCAAGCAAATTTGTTCTCGGTTATTAGGGCTTTAGCTCTTTGGTTTTTGACAGTACATGCTCATTATTTAGTTCCATGTAATAACATGGAAAATAAGAGTAAAAGTAGAACAGCTTTTTGCCACCAAAAGCCTTACTTTTTTTGTTTTTACAAAATCCGAAGCAAAGCAACAAGCTCTTCCTGTTTACAGAATATACACAACATATACCTTTTTTTTTTTTTTTCTTACACAAGAACACAGATTTATGAATATTTTTTTGCTTAAAATAGAACCAAAGGAGTGATAAGTTAGAGAGAGGAATTCTTAATTACATTATTAAATAGCAAATGGATGATGGATAAGCTGCTGTTGATCGAATTAAAATAATTCCTTATTTGTGCAACTAGTGCATATGAAATCCAGATAAGCTTTTTGACTGAGAAGATTTTGGTGCTCAGAATTAAAAACACTTGAATACAGATTAGAAATACAGAGAGAGAAATGTTACACCTTTTGCATTAATGAATTGGTCTATGCACAATTTACTTAAAGTTGCTCTCGAAGATCTCCATTTCGTTCTCTTTGGCAACACCTGTGGTGATAAGCTGTACTTACAGTTAGCAAACAGGTGAGTTGAAGAGCAAGACTGTTTTAATAGACTTGTCTACCCTCTCTGGCTGAACAACCACTTACATGGGAGGAAAAACGCTTCACAAACTGTGTACAACTTGTGATTTTTCTTAGGAATGTTGCCAAAAACACCAAGCTCATTCAATTCCTAATACTGCAAATGTAAGCCCTTTCATCAGTGGGTCAATCCCCTTTATGTTATCTCAATTGGTGATAGATAGTGAGTTAACAGATCTAGTTAAATACAAATTTTCAAAATGTTTTGAATCATTCCAAATTACCCCTATAAAGGCATCTCTAAGAGTATATGGTAAATGTCCTGCACTTTCTAACGCCTTTTACCTTGGCAGTCTCAAAGCACTTTACAATTTGCCTCCCGTTCACACTCACATTCACACACCAACTGTGGCAGAGCTACCATTCAAGATGCTTGCCTGCCATTGGGAGGAACTTAGGCTTCAGAGTTTTGCCCAAGGACACCTCAGCTTTGGAAAGTAGGACCTGGGGTTAAACTGCCAACCTTTCAATTCAACCACAGCTGCATAACAGAACTTAAAATTAAATCGGTCCTTCTCCCATCTGCCTTATTATAGTTTGTTTACTTTTGCCTGCACCATTACCCTCATCTAAAGACCTGACTAGTGTTAATTGCAATTTCATTAATATTTACTTCCTTTGAAATGTCACGACTGCCTGTGGAGTTTACAGGTCTCACGGAGGAGAAAGACACGTCATTGTTGGCTTTGTGGCTTTAAAACAGTTAGAGGACAACAGTTCTTCAGACCTTTTAGTTTATTGATTTAATGCATTTTTATTTAAATGTGGTAAAATATGTTAAAGCACCTCACTGTAATTTTGTTATTTGCATTTTCAGCATTGAGGGGGTGGTAAAAGGTCCCTTACTGTCCAGCACTGATGCCAAATGCTACATTACACAGGTCTTGTGTCTTTTAACTGCTTGCCATTTCATCCGTGTATTGCTTAACTCAGCAGAATGAATCAGCAATATAAGCCCATCAAGCAGATTTAACACTGAGTCAGGTCTCAGTTAACGATTGAAGTTACTTTACAAAATGGGTAAATACAGTATTTCCCATCAGGCTTGCATATGAACATATGTCCGGCCTTGTTCATGCTTTGGGAAGAGTTGGCTGGGGTTTTGAGTGCCAATGTGAGCGTCAGTGGGGTTGTTTGGCTAACTAACTCTTAATGCATTGGACTACCATTACCGACATGTCTAAAACACTGCAAATAATGTCACTGGAGGGCTTTAGTTGCTTAAAGCCTACATTTTTACACAAATTTGATATAAATGGTGCAACAAGTATCTTTGATGTGATGAGGAATTGTTCACTGCCAATTATGTTAGGTGATACCCAATCACTTCAGAAGCACTAGGAGGTTGAAAGTCAGGTGGTGACTCATGCAGACACTTGCAGTGGTGCAGATTGTCAAAGTAGTACGAGACATCCTGAAGTAACTGCCTTTCTTCATAGTATTCCTAATCTGCTAAAAAAGCAAGTGTGTTGCTGTTCCCTATTGATATGATGTTTGTTTGCTTTACTGCATGGTTTTATGTTGTGTTCGCCACCACATATATAGTCTAATGTATAGATGTCTCCTCCTTTTTATCATTTAAAGTGTCTCACTGTTGTCCATAACTGAAACAAACACATCCATGAATTGTATTAATACACTAAGCTTTAGTTGTATCATCCTCATGAGCTCTTCATGATACTTAATGACATTTTGTGGGAGGTAAAGAGACTGTATGCATCTTTAAGAAAGATGTGCATTTATACCTATTCAACATCTGGCTAGAATACATCACAGGCCACTTCTCAAACAACTCACAGATGTACTTCAGTGTAAAGTTGCGCTTTTGCTACCGAAAATATTAGCTGCTGCAGACAGACTGAGTCGATGTATGAAATGAGAGCAGGATTGCCAAATGAATTTAAAAACATGTGTCTGCGAGATGTCAGGGGAAAACTAAATCACTTAGGCACTTAAAGAGGTTTTACTCTGGAGCCCTCAACTACTTCTTTACACAGTTATCGCATATACCACATGTTAGCGCAGTTGAGGAGATGAAAGAATAAGGGACTGAGCAGCATATGTTGAAATTCAGACTGACTTAACCTTACATATTACATTTAGCTTTGATTTTCATTGGAAAGGCATAGGCTTGTTTTTTTTTGTGAAGAGTTGATGCAACCACTGGTTTTGCAACTCTGTCCTATTATTAGACCCTAAAGAGCTGCCAGATATTTGAGCACCGTTGTTGAACGCAGACTTTTAAAAAGCTGCTTGTAGGAGAAACAAAACCTGCTGACAGATTATTCCAATCATGTTGTTTAATCCTTGAACCTTGTGGCCTGACTTTGTACAACAGAGGAAGAGAGCAACGCTGAGTGAACTTGTAATATGTCATTATTTATTTTTGCATGCTTGAGATGCAGATGAGCTGAGAAAGACAAGGGCAGGTTGTAATGAATAACATGCAGGGTGACATTAACAGGACAAGTGAGAGGCAAACACAGAGGGATCAAATGAGAAAGAAAAGACAGAGGGAGATATGTAGACAAGGAGAAAGAAAAGGAGACCAGAAAACAACAGACACAGAGAGGAAAAAAGAGATGGTATCAGAGCAAATGACACATTACCAAGAGAGAACGTGAGATGTTTTCTAATTCCACCTAGTCTGTCCCTTTCCCAGTGGTGAATGAGTCATGATTATCCTCTGAAAATGCGAGCATATCTTGTTCAATAGCACCATCCAAATCAATCACCACAAAACCCAAACACATGTTTGCCATATAAAAGCTAGGCTCCCTATTCACCTATTTCAACATTCAGCTCACTGCTGCCAGTAGAGCACCTTGTCCCAACAGGCACAGCTGCATGTTGATAGTAAGAAGGCTAATCAACCTCATACAAGCAAAAAAACAAAACAAAAAAGCACACCCGCATCATTGCGTCTGCAAAGGACTGTTATTCACATTAGACTGACCATATTAGCCCTGGAAGGAACAGTGGCTGTGCTAAGTTGATGAGAGAACAAGTGACAGAGTCGAAAGCACTCTAAAAGAGGATGGAAGGAGAAGAGAGATAACGAGGGAAACAGAGTGGTGGGGACGCATTTAAATGGCTTCATATAAACACAGTTTCAGAGTGACATTTGTCGTTTTGTTATAACC
The DNA here is from genome assembly GCF_022577435.1 of Embiotoca jacksoni. Lineage (NCBI taxonomy): Eukaryota > Metazoa > Chordata > Actinopteri > Embiotocidae > Embiotoca > Embiotoca jacksoni. The sequence goes on from NW_027185252.1 coordinate 6,373,962, forward strand.
GAAATCAAGATAATGTTGGAAGGAAAGTCACGATCTTTTATGTTGCAGGCTGAGACTTCCCGCACATGTCTCCTCTGTGAAGTACATGAAACGCGCAGTGCTTCGGGGAAAAGGGTGAAGTCACTACCAATTGTTCAACAGTAGAAACTGATGCCACGAGACATGGCAGCAAGATGTATCATGTTATGGTGTTGTTGTTTTTATCATTGGCTGGTGGCATATGATTCATTGATGGAGTAGCAGTTAGTGACTCTTTCTGAGAACGGTGTGCCACCCCTCTGTGTGTTAATTTACCAAATGTATAGAGCGGGTTGCATTAGGTCAAGCTCTTTTCCAGGGGTGCAGAAATACAAACTCTGGGCCTCTTTCCTTGGGTACCAGCTGCCAAACAATATCTTTGAGCATAAATTTCACAGGGCGCAGCAGCTGTCTAGTCTTGTCAGCTCTGATGTCATAAATAATGAGAACCAGCTCTAAAAAAAATAGGAACATAGTCGAGGAGACATGAAAGCACTACATAACATATTGGGTCTTATTGTCAACCCACAAGCCATTTTGGTTTTCAATACACTGTACATAAAAAAAAAAGAAACTGCAGCATCTCAAGCACTGAACATAGAGCACACAAAGCAATTATAAAATATGTTTTGCATAAAACACACAATTTTGAAAAATGGCTATGGTGAAGGTGAAGACTCCTGTGTTGTCACATATTGTGACCGATAAGATTAACAAGACTTGTGAAGCATGGTTTAAGGCCTACAAAGATGCTAGCCAATGTACGGCCTACTACTTGTAGTGCAACGCTTCCACCATCACAGTGAATCATTTAGAAGTTAGTGGAGCCGTTTCAGACAGTAGGAAGTCAAGAAGTGCTGATAAGTAATAGCAACAAGAGCCATTTACTTTTGAGTTCTAGCTCTGGGAGAAAAGTTGATTTGATTTTGCAATCAGAGAATACAAGTATTTAGTTCAGTAGTCTCATAGTAAACTCAGTTCTTCTTTCTTCTGTTCTTCTGGTTTGTCATTATTCATATGATAATCATCTCTTCATAATAATTACATTTTTCCTCTTTGTGTGTACCTGAAGGCAAATGTTCTTTGTCTGTGTATTTTAAAGGTTAACCCGGTTATCATTAAATATAAACAAGGGTAAAATATCAAAAGATGGCGACTCAGGTTGTAAATTTGAAACTCTCTACAAGGTTTTAATTGCTTAATGGAAGATTTTCTTTTTCAGATTGTGCTACATGGTTAAGACAATTATCAGACCATGCAACTATGTATAACCTACCAATGAAAACACAGTCCTGTGGTCTCTAGTCACTTTAATATGATTTACTCTGCATGCTATATAAGATCGAAGAAATACTGTTCCCATATTATGCTACGTAACGGAATATATTTCTTTTGTGACAACGACAGCAGCTCTAGAATGTTAAGCGGTTTTTCTATGACAGTACTATAACAATTCAAAATATGCCATTTAATCACCTTTTTTTTTCTTCTTCTTGGAATCATTCAACAGCTTTTTTTAATTTTTAAATCTTAGCACTGGTGAGTTTTGAGGGCTTTTAAGTGTCTACCATATAAAGAAGTGGAAACATTGACATGAATAATATACTGTGATGCAATTTTTTTCTCATCTTATTAGTTCTTTAAGATTATTAGACAGACAAAACTGACGGGACTGATATGCCACATCAGGGATAATGTTATTACATTGTCAGCATCTTCCTGACCCACCTGCAATCCCATTTCAAAACACCCCCACAAATGCATCCTCTGTAAGGTAAGACATTTTTGGGCAGACAGTTAATTTTCGAGGCTGAAAGGTTTTTGTGTTGTATTGAATTGCATTATACAGCATTGTGAGGTTATCCTGACGCCACAAGACAAAACAGAAATTGAACAGTAAAGCATCACAAAGGTCATATTTATTACAGTGCTGTTTTGTTGGTTTGCACTGCACTGCACAGCACAGGTCCTGCTATTATTGTATCTACGTCCTGGAAATAAACAGTATACTGCACAAAGCCTTATACTGCTATTCTACCTGTCAGTTGTCTGGAGGGTATAATTTACTGCAGCGAAATACACCATAGCAGTTCAGATGACATGGGCAGTCTTAGCATCAATAGTATTGACAGGCATATGTACCCTTATCGTAGTCTGACAGCAGGAGAGCAGGTCCTGGGGAAAGGCCATGGATGTTTATCTTTCCAAACGAAAGCACAAGACGGGACTGAGTGAGTGAAGAAGAGCGAGAGAGAGATTCATTCTTACTCGAGATGCAACGTTGCTGTACTCTTAAATGTTGAACTAAGCCTTGGCACAGCTGCCATATAATCGCGATCTTTCCTTTCTGTGTGGTGAAGAACTATTATGTTGTGGGATGTTGCCAAAAGCAGAGTGGAAGGGGCCCATTTATAAGGAAATAACACAACATCAGTGTCCACATTGATGACTATGATATGGATCTTTTAAACCTCTTATAAAATTTTCACCAGATAAAACAGCTTTAAAGAAGAGCACCATGTACCAGATTTCCTTGCTGAATATTTAAAAAAACATTTGTCACTAATTTTGCTGTAGACTAAATGTCAGCACTTTATTTTGTGATCAGTACTTTGTGCTGAAAAGAGGAGGAATGTGATCAGTAACTGTGAAGAATCTCAGTCATCCAGGTCATAGTCTATAGTGTGAACTGAAGGCAACAGGACCAGTCAGTTAGAACTGAAGAAGGTTTTCGGATGACGGGTAAAACTTCAAGCATGTCCTGTTGCGTTTGGATAACACTTAAGGAGTATAATCTAGTGTTGACAGTTCAGAAATATGTGTGATAGCTCTTCATTTTTCTTACAGTTTTTAGTTTAGTTTTTGCTCCAACAATTTAAGCACAAATTCAAGCGTGTATTCAAGCTGTTGTAGTTTCCTTGTCAAGATTAGAATTATATATTAAGTCAAAGATTGTTTTCTTTGTAAACCAAAACTATTTTTTTCAATCAGCTTCCAATTTATACGTTGAATCATTTCTCTTATCTCATAATTTCATATTTAGAAGGAATAAATGTATACTAATCCTGACAATAACAAGGAATATAATAATACGTCAAAGCCTTTTCAAACATCTCCCTGATTAATATAAATCACACCATTTTCATTGAATGTATTACAAGCTGTCTCAATAAAATCAGAGTTACACTATTGTTGCTGCAGGGTAGAGTAGTGTTGACAACATTGAAACATTTATCTCAGTGGTGACTCCTCTGAATCCTAGAATTGCTAAATGAGATTGTCTTATTTAGACTGTGAAATCACTGAGACAGACCCAATTCATGCAATATTCATCGCAGTGGTGGTGTGGTGGTTTGTTCCATCCCTTCATATTACATTGGTAAAATCAGGGCAAGACACTGACGACATCCACTTTTAATGGCAAAGCAGATTGTAAGGCAAAACGCTGTAATATCTTCTTTTTTTTCAGCCTGGTGTCTTGATGATACTTTTCCTAATCTCCTGCCCATCTGCGCATAACTTATCTGGTTTGATGAGGCAAGGATTTATGCAGAAAAATGCCATGTGCTTTAGTTGATCAGCCCTAATCCACAGGCCAGATGTCCTTTATAACACTTTCAATCATGAGTGTAGGAACATGAAAGATACTGCATGCGCTCTTCAAGCCCCTTCTCTAATTTGGTCGCTTCATTTGCTGACAGTTTGGGAAATAAAAACATGATGCATGTGATGGTAACTGTATCAGCGTCTTAAAGATATGCAACGTTGATTAGAAGTGTTTAAAAATTCATACACCTCAACTGAATTCATCATCCCTCGATCGACCACACTGAGAAGAAAATGACTCCACAGTGGGCTTGTTAGATTAGTAAATCTCTTTCCAAATAAAGCAGCTGCTGTTTGCATCTCCCCAATGTTACTCCTCGTAAGCTCTTAAAAAACTAGTGAAAAGACATCTATCCTTCAATACCTGATCCATATATTCATCAATTTTTTTCAAATATACATAATTACATGCAGTCACAGCATGATTTTTGGTTACGTCACATGCTACATCCTGGCAAGGGGAGCTATTCCTTTGAGACGCATGTATAAGACTGCAGTTATATGCTGACATTAAATGTCAGTTAGCCAGTAGGAAATGAATGATGGCCTCTGTCCACTTCAGGGAGAACATTTAAGAGTCATTATTCCACCATTATCATCCTTGCCAATGACTGTAGAGCACTCCTCCCTCCTGTCAGTTGGCTGTCTGCTGTATAATACGCCCGGGGTGTCCATTATGAAGCCAAAATGGCTGCAGATGCACTTTAGCCACAGTCTGGTAAAAATGGCTGAAGGAGGGTGGTTAACGGTAACGGCTCTTTAAAAGTAAAAAAAAGTTTCAATTAATCTTAAAGCACGATTTCGAGTAAAGAGTTCAACTTCTTGGACTGGCAGATGGTGGAACATGTGAGATGAAAATGATACTGCAGTAACTTTGGAAACAGAAGCGCTAACAGTAACACAGGCAAAAAAAACAAAGGTTGTCAATCATTCTGAACGCTGCCTCATTTATTGGCAGGAGTTATACCATGACATCTGGTATAGCTGTGACTAGTGATTATATTTACTATCGATCCATCTGTTAAAGGAGCGATTCATTATTAATTACTTGTTTAGTCCTGTGGTTTTTTTTAACCACTCTACAAGTGGCCTCCCTTTTGAGGGAGTACAACTGCTACTACAGGAAATGACTGTATTGTCATAGTCAGCTGTTTGAAATTGAGACCCACAGATGTAAATTCTCAGAAAATACAATGACAAAAAATAGATTCAACTCACTCATTGGGATGGCTGAGCTTGCACAGAAGGCATTGAGAAGGTCTGAGTAGGTCCAAGATGCAAACTATCTTCATTCATAACAGTTTCAAAATTATGAATATGTAAAAACAGAAAGGAGGCGACTCTTAACATTAAAGAAGCTTTAAATTAATATTTTTTGCCATTTTACATGTAGTCAATTATCAGAACTGTTGCAGATGTATTTTCTGGTAATGGACTAATACTTTCAGATTTAATAAATGAACAAGCAGGGTCTAAACAAAAATAACACTATATCCATTCCTGTAAAGTTTATACTGATCCGGCTGTTGAAAGGGATTCAGAAACTAGCAGGAACAGACTGTTTCTGTTTTCAGTTTGGTGCAATACAAATTTTATTGGTGCCAAATGACTCATTTAAACATTGTATCAGAGTTAAAGCATGCTCTGGATTTGCAGTACTGTCAGTTACATGACTTTTACAGAGCAGAGTGCTGGCATTTCATGGTGAATTACAGAATACTTGCCAAGTGCCCTGTTTCACATGTTGGCATGCATATACATCTGTGTCTGTCTCTCCCACTCACACTCACATACAAACAGGAACATTATCTGCCCTTCTCTCATACCCTTTCCATTTTTCCTTCTTGCTCTGCACTCTTTTTTTTTGTTGCACTTCCGCTACAACATCTACGGTGCATCTGCGTCTACAAATGTGTGATTTTCCTACTTTCCAGCTACTCCTTAGTATGTTATTTAGTTTCCCTGGACTCCCTGTACTCATGATTTACAGTGCCTTAATGCAGTCGTGTGCTTGCAGTCAGCAGATAAAATTGTCATTTGTCACATTAATAGTCCTTCCCTTCTGCCATACATTAAGGCATGCATACACAACCCTTTGCCAGTATGGCTCCATTCAGAACCCCCCCACCCCTCCACCCCTCCGCCTCACCCTTCCCTCTCAGACCTCTCGCCTCATGTCTTTTCTCCACAACCACTCTCCTTTTTCTTCACATCTTGACACATATCATGGTGGATTTGACATCATGGGATTTGACATGTTCATGTTGTCTTCTTATAGTGTTCTGTCTCAAAGGTTTGTATGATATAAGATGGTCTCAGCGCTGTTGCTTTTCAGACACTATACAGACTATACAGTATAATGAGGCTGTATTATGAAATGCAGTGAGAACATTTAATTGCTGTTTTGTACAATATGCTCAACTTTTTGTGCTGAAATTATAACATCCCTGCTGTGTGAAAAAGAGTGAGTTGAATTTTAAAAGCAGCGCTTGCTGAAGCCCGTCCCGTGTCACATGCAAAATTTGACAATCCCTGGAGTAGATGATTATGCAGCTCATAACAGAAATAACGCTTCAAATTAAATGCAAATCCAATATTCTTCATGTTAACTGTTTTGCATTTGGATTCCCATCACTTTCTCTTTTGTGGTAATTGCCTTTTTCTGTGTTTTGCATTTTGTAACATAAGAGGAGACAAATACATTTTGCTTTATTATTTGAATAATCAAGAAGGATAAAATAGGATAAAACTTTTTCAATCCCAAAGGAAATGGTAGTGCCAGATGTTTCTTAAAAGTTACAATAACTAAAAAGAAAAAACAACAGAGTAATTAAGATAAAATGCATAAAGAATAAATGTTGTGGGTCCTCAAAGTAAAACAATATGAGTCACTGGATGAAGTGGCCAATACTCCAAAATGCAAATTATGACTATGGAAGACTTTTTGCAGTGTGCCGAGTGAAGCCTCTCCTTATCTACAAGTGTAGAACAGTCTATGGGACATGTTCCTCTGACTCTCCTCTATTGAGTATATCAGTGAATTTTTCTGTTGAAAACATTAGAGGATCTTTTAAAGCTTCTTACAGAGTTTATCAGTTCCACAATTTCCATCTCACCTGTATGTTGCCTTGCAGACATGTCTCAGAAAAACACTCTCGCTTTGTCAGTAATGTTAACTCGTCCATTTTAACCGCCAACAATCTCACAGTCCCTGTAATGAATGTAAAAGACACGGTCAGTATGTCCTCTTCCTTAGCCATCGTTTCCTCCCAGCTCTGCAGCTCTGGTATTTTCTCTTCAGCTCCTTCAGCTTTCTACTTCATAAAAACAGAAATCCAGAGGATGTAAATAAATATAGAAAAGAGTATAAAAAGACAAAGCGGAACAAGAGCAACTTTGGCAGGCTGATGCCCGGGACAGTACCGGAAATTATGATGGTCAAGAAAATGTTCAGTGATTTTCCACAAAGAAACATGACAGGAATATAAGATGAGAATGTGATATCAGATCAGAGTGAATCTTGTATCTTATTAAAATTACCTGATGGGGGTTGCATGTCGTTAGTTTTAGCCTGCGTGTGAAATTAAGATCATTATCCCATTTTGTAGATGTGATGAGCTATGATGTGTCTTACCTACCAACACTGCATCTATCGGTATGCAATGTAGAGGTTTGAAATTATTTTGCAAAAGAAAGGCCTAAGATATGGTGTAGTGTAGTTCTTTACAGTGGCAAAAATAAAGTCTGTTTAATATGGACTAAACATCGTTTCATTTTGGTTGACTCAATCGTCTTTTTAGGATATTGTTCATGTCAGATTATATAAGGAGTAAATAACACACGTCAAATATGCCAGATCACTTCAACCTGAAGTCTACCTGCTGTCCTTAACTATTTACCACTGCTTAGAACAGCTTTTCTTGTCAATTTTAAACTTCAAAGATGTCGTTTTCATGGTTGAAAGATTTTTGGCATTTTCCCCCACCAGACATTATCACTGCTTTAAGACGATCTAAAACAGATTTTGCCCAAATTACATGTGTAAATAAAAATGTAGGGACGTTAAGACCCACCACAGACATTGCAAGCATGTGTCTGCAGTCTTAATCCCTGCTTGTATACAGATATTCATCGTGCATGAAAGTGAGAGAGACAGAGTGAAAGGTATGTGGGACATTATTTAGCTGAGACTAGTGTGAGGAATCATTTTTCATCTAACTCTACTGTATCCTGCTCAAATGTTCCTCATTTTTATTTGTGACAGATTCCTCCCACTCAGGCTCCACTTCTCTTCTGTTTTGCTAAGAACCACACTGTCTCCTGTTGCTTTGAGTCATCTGCTGTTTTCAAGTGGCTGTTACCTTTAGCAACAATTTCCCCTTTAATCAGCTGTCTAATTTTTTACTGTGGAAAAGGATTAGAGGATGCCCCTCTCTGAATCTCTCATCTACACATTATAATACAACTTCAGTGCCATCCCCTGACTTTCTGTGATCTGTTCTCAACTGCAGAGGCTCAGACATAATCCCAAAATGAATACACAGAGCCATCTCAAACTTTTAAGGCCACTGTGCTGTCAGAAAATATTTTTAAAAGCAAGATGTTTAAATTGATGACTTTTTTTTTTTTTTTCAGTTTTAGCTCATTCCTTTTCTTCTTCTGATCCTGATTTTCTCTATCTGTTGTTTCGTACTGCTCTTGGTTTTTACACCTCTGTTCCAGCAACAGCTGTAGCTGGAGGCATGATGGTTTTGCATTGTTCGCCCTAATGTCTGTCCATCTCCTTGCATTATTTCTTTACTCTTTTCTCTGGATTCACACTTTCTCTTTTTCTTTCCTCTGTCTAGCATGTGAGTTGATGAACCAGGGGATCCTTGCTCTGGTCACATCCACTGGCTGTGCAGCTGCAAGTGCGCTGCAGTCTCTGACGGACGCAATGCACATCCCCCACTTATTCATTCAAAGAAATGGGGATGGTGGACCCCGCACTGCCTGCCAGCTCAACCCCAGCCCAGACGGAGAGAGCTACACATTGGCCGCCCGCCCACCTGTTCGAATCAGCGATGTCCTGCTCACCCTTATCTCAGAACTCTACTGGCAGAAGTTCATCATCTTTTACGAAAGCGACTACGGTGAGTGTGGATAAATGAGAGTACCTGATCGTTAAATGTATCTCATAAACATAGCATTTGTATGTGAGATGATCTCACGTGATCTCACGATTTGCATTTAAATGTAAACGCTCCAAAACCACCAGCAGTGTCAGGGGGAGATCAGGCTGCAGCTGAAATAAAGCTGTATTCACACTGAGAATTAATATGCAGAAAACAATACACCAAGTGGGAACTAAGATGAAATAAGATCATCCCTCCCACACAGACACACACATACTGTACTGTAAAAAATAAATCAAAACTTCAGTAGAAATTGTAAGAAAAAACAAGATCTGGTTGCTGAATTCACCATTAGTAGCATCTTCATGACGAGATAAATCTGAGCCGAATTGGCTCATTTGTGGCACCCTCATTCGGTTGGGATGTATCCCAACTGTACTTTATATGTTCTCAAATGTTATTCATTTCTGTTTTATTATTCTCACCACAATGTCTCTGTGGACCAGACCGCTCTTGACCTACATTTGCCTAAAGGCGCTGTGGATAAAGGAATGATTGGCAAGGCAGTATAAGGCTAGAAAGATGAAAAAAAGTATATATTGCTGCATTGCCATTCCTCAGATGAGACTCTGCCTCTGCTGGCTAATCTTTTTACTACTTGGAAGAGTGCAATCTAGAAGGGAGTATAAATCTGTTTTATTTTTCCAGTACTCGAAACAGCTACGCTACAGTTGATGTAGTGGATAGTAAAGCAAGCCCTCCAGGGAATGCAGCCACCCAACAACCCATGCAAGTTTACAAACCAGAGTTTCGACACTAAGGCAGTGATCTGTGTGAATGCATGTGATATTTACAGAGATCTGTCCTTGGACTTGTTTTTGACATTGGAATCCCCTTTAGAAAGCGCTCTCTCAGCATTGAGTTGGATCGATAAAAAAATCCCACCGTGGAAGAGTATCTGTCTGTCTGTTTTTCTGTCTGCCTGTGTGTGTTGCTCTAACAAGCAGTCTTACTGGCTGTCTTGTTCTTTTCTGACTAGCTAGCTCCCTACATCTCTGTTTGACTAGCTAGGTCACCATGTGTCTGACCATCTGTTTCGTTCGAGAGCTTTTTCTGTGACTGGTTTGCTTTCTGTTTGTGGTACTGACTGTCTGGCTAACTATCCATCTCATTTCTGATCAGCTGCCTCCCTAACCAGCTCTGTGTCTTCAACTAAATAGCTGTCTATGTCTCCGTGCGACTAGTTAGGTTGTTTTTCTATGTGTCTGTTTTGCAGTTTGTCGATCGATGGATCCATCTGTATTTTAGAGAATTTTCAGACATATTTTTCCCCTGTGGCAATACACATCCATTCACTAAATCTTATTCTATCAGAAACCACGATAACAGTATGTAGCATAGTGCACAATGCATTTAATTGCCAGCCCAGTAAGAGGGAACGTACAGTACTGTTTTAGGCACTGAAGTAAAGTAAGGACAATAATATACTTTGTTTACATTGCAAGTGCTTTACAAGAAAAATTATAATTAAAAGCAAAGTTTAAATTAAATAGTCCATTGAAAAGAAATGTGAACGCTAAGGAGCTACATATGAGATAAAGTAAGATAATGCCTTTGTATATGATCAGTTTTAAGAAATAACTTAAAAAATATAATATAAAACCATATAAAGGCGCACTTATAAAAATATTTTTTTCGGAGGGATTTAAAAGAAGGTACGGACCTCACCAATCTTGTTCCAGAGATCAGGGGCCCTATCAGAAAAGGCCTGAAGGCATGGTCGTCCTTAGTCCTCAGCCTGGACTGTGGAATGCTCAAGCAGAGCCTTGGCTAATCATCTCAGATTGCGACCAGACACATACAGTATCAGAAGATCAGAAATGTACTTGAGCCTAGGCTGGTCCTTAAAGTTATCAATAATATCTTGAAATACATTTTTAAAATGAACTGGGAGCCAATAAAGAGAAGCTAAACTAAGAGTAATGTTCTTCCTCAGAGTCTAACTTGAGCATTCTGGACAAACTGTATTTTATGTAAACTATGATGACTCGGACATCTGTAGAGTGAGTGAAAAAAGTCAGAACGAGAGGAATTGAAAGCATTGAGGACAGTCTGAAGATATCTGTTAAATAATATTGAAATCAATTTGGAGAGTCTGAAGTGATTATTACAGATGACACAAACATTTCTGAAGTTTGGGGCATTATCTGTGTCAAGGCCAATGATAATTACCCCAGCTTTATCAATATTCAGAAAGCTCTGTGCACTCCGGTATTTAAGGTCATAAATTCAGTCATTGAGTGCATTCATTTTATAAAAATATAATTGCCTTTAAATGAGAGGTACAAGTGTGTGCCATCTGCATATGATTGGAACCTCACATTATGTCTGCAGATGACTTACCCCAGGGGTAATATTTATAGAACAAGAGTGGACCAAGGACTGAACCCTGGGGTATCCCACATGTGATATTCACAGTGGGTGACTGTGACCTGCAAATGGCTACACTAGAAGATCTATCGTTTAAGTAGAAAATAAACCACTTTAAACTAAAACAGAGACACCCACCAGTTAGTGAGATGCTCCAATAAAACAAAATGATCAACAGTATCAAAAAAAAGCACTTAGGTCTAACAGAACTAAAACTGAAGATGTTCCAGCGTTAGTGGCAATCAGATCACTCAGCACTAGAGGGAGTGCAGGCTCAATATTGTGGTTTGCCTTAAATCTAGACTGAAATATCTCAAAAAGTCAGTTTAACACCCCCCCCCCCCCAAAAAAAAAAAAAAAAAAAAAAAAGAGAAATCAATTGTTTAGCTTCATTTTCCCAGGAGCCTTAGAAAGAAAAGGTAGTTGGGAGATTGGTCTGAAAATGTCCTGGGAGTTGGCATCTAAAGAAAGTATTTTTCAGATGGTTTTGAGCAATTGCACTCTTAAAATAAAATGGGGCTGAATGGGTCAATAGTGACATTTGTTATAGAGAAAGTGGCTGACAGAAATATACACTTCTCTATAATCTCACTGGCAGCATGTTGAGATCAAACACAGAGGGCATCACTATTTTAATCACCTCTGAGAGAGTCAATTGACTGAAAGAATGAGGCAGTTTAAAAATAAATCATTGTATCTTGTGCAGGGGGGCTTTGGACTGTGTTGGCAAAATTCCTCACATTTCTCAGGGGAGGAGTCCATGTTGATACTTGGAGGAGTCTCTGTGGCACAGTTAATAAAGTCACTTCATACAAACAGACGTAAACAGAAAAAAATATATAGATCCAATCAATATTTGCTGTGGCCTTTGAAACAGTAGTGATTCTCCTAGGTACAGTTTTTATAAGGTACTTGGCAGGAAAGCTGTTCCAAGCATCTTGGAGAACTTCACAGTTCTTCTGTGGATTTAGGCTTTCTTAACCGCTTCTTTCTCTGCATGTACTAAAGAGATAGAAGAGACGGACTCAATGCTGTTGAGATCAGAGCTACAGTATGTAGGGGTGATACAATCTGTAGCAGGACTCCTTGTTCTTCTTGTCGCTGAAGATGATTCTTTATGACTGTGAATGTATGTTTGGGCTGACTGTCATGCTGCAGGATGAATTTGAATGTGAATAGATCACCTCCCTGATGGTGTTGCACAGTGGATAAGAATCTGAACATCGAATGTCCATCAGATTTTTGCACAGTACTGTATGTGTAATGCATCAAGGCTCAGTTTAATAAGGCACTGTTCGAACAAAATAGCCTTTTTTAAGTCGGCACCATTGACATTTGTGCTTGTGTTACACTGTTTAACTGTGCACTCATTTAATTAAGGAATGTAGCGCCTAATTAGGATCCTCATCACAGAGCAGTCAAAATACCCGTGGTGCCTGCCTTGAAGCAGTACTACAGTGACCCACACTACCGTCTGCAGAGAGATTTACTCTCTGCAAATCTGTGTTGGCACTCGGGGAATGTTGAATTTATACTTTGCACGAGTGAGCAGGGGGAAGTAGCTGCAGCAGTTCAATCATTTCTACTCGTATTATATTTTTGTTTGCATGTGTGTGTCTGATAAATGTGTGTATAAGAAATGTAATCAGTGTGTACTTTCTTCAGCTTCGTTGAGTTGCTTGAGTTGTATTTACCTTTCCAAACTGCAGGGGGTATTGTGCTTGTATTGGCAAGACGAGTGTCAATACAATTCCTGAGTTTCAATAATAATACCTTTTTGATAGTTTACATAGAACATGTTTTTCAACAAAACTCTTTTTTTCATTCAACATAAGGAGACAGACTTCTCATATCTTAGATGTTCTGTTACTCAAACAGCCACAAAAAGCAGCTTTTTATTACTCTACTACACAAAGACTGACTACCTTGAAAAACAAATGTGTTCTCCACTGAATTTAATAAAATTATCCACTCAATCATTCTTAATCAAAAGTACTCACTCTATAAACCACTTTGTGATTAAATCATTGATTTGACCATTTTTGGTCTAAAAAATTATTTTCGTTATTGTAACATACTATACGTTTTATACATCACTTGAAAAGCACTTTGAAAGCTTTTTTTTAGGTGCATTAATAACACTTCTAGTCTATCAAATAATTTATTCACTCAATTATTTGGCTGCTGTAATTTTAGTAGGTTTTTTTTCTGGTGTTAAAGCACTTGAGACGTGCAATACAAGGTTAGTTCGGTTTGCTTACTTTATCATAACCTGGGGAAGCAGGACTGAAAAAAATACACAACATTTAATTCGACAACATTTGGTCTATTGCGCTTAATTTATTTACCCGGAGGGCAAATGTGCTACTTCCTAAAAGTGGATTCAGATTTAGGTTTAAAAATATTCAAACACTTTCTGTTGGCAGAAAAGCTTGAAACATTGGTTGATGACAGATTTTTAACTACAGACATTAAAGACATTTCACAAATGTAAAGATCTTGGGCTTTGGCAATTGTCAGGAGATGATCTATTTGTTTATGTAAGCCCAGTAGCCAATAAATACACAAGAAAGAAAAAAAAATGAATTTGAATGAAAACTTATTCTTGAAATTATTCTGAATAATACAGGTTTGTACAGTACATTTTCCAATTAAAACTGCTGGGTAATCAGGAAAGTTTATTTTAATGATATTTGTCACATTCTTGAGCCATTGTCAATTTTTGGAACCGAGAACAATAGACAGTATAAGTGCTTCATAAAAAAAAAAAAAAAAAAAAAAAAAAAAATATGATAAGCAGGTAGCTGCTTTTAGTGTTGGAACCAATACAAATGTAATAACATTATCAAAATCAATGTTTGCCACAAATCTCACGCTCCCCTTTCAAGTTTCATGACATGTGGTGGGATGGAAATCTTTTTATTTTGGTCTAATACATAAGGGCAGTAAGTGGTAAGCAGAAAACGTGTTATTATAGTACCTTTAACACATCATTGTGCTGCAGAAGCAGTTGTATGCAAAGGTTTGAGCCCCTGGAACAAATAAAATATGTTGTTAATTGTTTTCATATGAAAAGAAGTAAATACATCCCTTGCAGCAAAAAAAAAAACATTAAACATTTTTCAAATGTAAGTGCACTATTGCTTTTTCTTTAATGAACTCAAACAAATAGAAAAAGAAAAATCTGTAATTGTGGCATGTACTTAAAGCACTGAGTCAGCATTTATTAAGCACTGCAGTAGCAGCTATCATAACCTTGTGTAACCAGCTAAGGGTCTTTGTTTTCAACATTTCATAATTGCAGCTCTTCCTTGCAGATCACTTACAGATTTGAGAGACTTTTTAGCATTTTTGGTTGCACAATATGTTTAACATCTGCACACAGTGTGTCAACTGTTAACTTGATTCTGATTTCTTTTACAACCCCGTTTCCCAAAAAGTTGGGACGCTGTGTAAAATGTAAATAAAAACAGAATACAATGATTTATTCACACTTTACACACTGTCCCAACTTTTTTGGAAACAGGGTTGTACTTGTCTATGAAATAACAGAGCTTTTACTTTTTGCAGGTTTTAATATATGTTTGCTGTTGCTGATTATTTCCATCTTTAGTCAACAAAATATGCAATTGGCCCAGGGTCCTCAAATGATTGTGTACATCTGGATTGCTGTGATATTATATCCTATTATGTACATAACAATAACATGGCTGCAAGATGCATTGAGATGTTAACCATTAAATTACAGTTACAGTATTATTTTGGACCGTAGAATATCATCAGCATTGCCTAAGGATGTCTTTTTTTCAATAACCATAATCAGATTTGCTGATTGACTGTGACAAGGCACCGTGCTAATCGGGGAGCATCAGGGCATTTAGTCTGTGAATCTCAATCTAGTAAATGTAGAGTATCACTGTCTTCAGAAACATGATCGTTTCAGAGATTTAAAAAATATAATTTTGTTCTATTTTTTATCTGATATTTAAGCCTTTTGACCAAAACTGTCTGAAAGAACATGTTGATAAGATATTTAATTTTAAAATTAATTAGAAGGAGGATTACTATACTGAGGCCATCGTTATATTTAAAGGGGGTGTGAACTTTGTGTGATGGATGTCTGGATGTGGTGTGATAAGGCTGCGTGTTGCTGGGATGCTATGTCATCAGTTTGCTGATGGTGCATTAGTCTGCATAAGATGATGATGGAGAAAATGAGAAAAAGCACACACTCAGATGTTGCTCCAGGCATCACACTGTAGCAATTATGCACAAAGAGATATCCAAAACCTCAGTAGGTATGTTGCACTAACCTGGAAATCACAATTATAATCTATATTGTTTCTTGAATCCTTTGCTATTGAAAAATGACAGTAACAACCGACTCAGCAGTCGGGGTGTATGGACCGAGATATGTGTTTTATCGCAGCTTAAACAACTGTCTTCCCTGACCTCAGTGGCAAAGAGTAGCTCGGTGTAATGAAGTGTGTCAGGGGAGCCGATACATTCTCGTCTCCAACAATGCATCAGTTGCATAAAAAGCACATTATGTAAACAACTTCTAAAGCTTCACCTCTTCTGGTTCCATTTGTAATCGTACATTTTCACCACATAATTTGATTCTCTGTTGTGAGAGAGCATGTTCCATAATTTCTGTCACGAGGAACAGAGATAACCTCATTCCAATGCTACTATAGCTCCATAAGAGGCAGGGGGACATTGTATTACGACTGCAAAGCATCATTATGTGTTTCTGCCTTTTGTGCCTTCTGGAGAATAGGAGAGAACAAAATGATATGATAATACTATAACAAACCATTGCTAACCAACAGACCCTTTCAGCTTTTTCCTTTTTGTTGTTCTTTCCCTCCTCTGTCCTTTTTTTTTATTTTTTTTTAATTTTTATTTTATAAAGAAACATCGTCCATTAAAATGGACACTGTTCAACAGAAAGGCTGCAGATTCAATAAGTCAGTCATGCCAAGGTTTGATTTAAATCTAACATACCCTGCCTGTCTAGATGATAAATCCAAACCAAAGTGTTGGCTGTCAAAAGGCACTGGTTTCACTAAACTACAATGGTTAACATAGTAAACAAAATGCTTAACATCTGCATATTTGCATCATCATGGACATTTGCATTGCTGTACCTCAGTACAGCCTCACAGGGCTTCCAGCATGGCTTGAAATGTGTAATGTTTATGGCTTTTTAAATTCTGTTTCAGGTGTGCTTAACAAAGTACTCACAACTCTGTGTATCTAAAAGGAAGCCAGTTATTTATTCTGAGGAGGTGGATGAGGGTGGGTCGACAATATGCAAACAAAAGCTTCTATAAAATTGCTTTGTCATTTTATCATAACAAGGAGAACATAAAAGGTGACAGAGGCACGATTATAGGATTTCTAAAAAAAGGGGTCGATTTTCTGGAACATCAGTAGGCTCCTTGGCAGGTCGGTCTGCGTTAACCTGCACTTAGTAATGACTGGAGCAGCTACATCTGTCCTTGTCCTCCCAGTGGTGAGTGTCTCTCTGTTAGAGGAGGAGAGAATTAGGCTGGTATTAGGTGTGAGATTGATTAAGCTGCTTTTGGTCCCACGTAGGAGGTGATTCCTAATGTAAAACATGCATTTATAACACAGGCCGGGTCTGAACACAGACAAACACAAAGGATATCTCCTGCAGAGTTTGTATCAAGTCTGCAATGCATACTGTAAATGATTAGGGCTGGTGGCATATTAGAGAAACAGTAGTGAATATGCTTCTGTATAATGACATACTCTTTCATAAACTTCTTATGATGTTACTTTATTTCATCTTAATTAATGCTACATTTAGGCCATAAGGTCTTTAACACTGCCAACTAACATGTCAGGTAATTTCCGAGGCAGTGAACGTACATGCAACCTTATATTAATTGGCTTTCCATATGAACAAAGAGAAAGAGAAGATAAAAGAGAAAGTAAAAAAGAGGAGGAAAGGTGTGTAAAAGAAGAGAAACTGTAAAAATATGGGGAATATTTTTGAGCTATGTAATTTAGTATGTAGTTATATAGATAGCAGGGAATAGTTTTACTCTTGATAGATGTTTAGATAGATGTATTAACCCTTATTTTTGGAAAATTCAATAAGAAGGAAATATAGAGATATTTGTTATGTTCCACAAACACATTGGGAACCGAACAAATAAATCCTGCACAACCATATGGGAGCCACATAACCTTTTTATTAAAGTGTAAAAAAAAAAACATAGTTTGCACTGTTGTCACCCTACAGTTTTGTGCAGGAATGATTTTTCTGTTTATTGACTCTACATTAATGCCAGTTTTTATTATAACATTTTTATCATTCCAATTGTTGCATTCTGGTCTGCCTCCCTTCTGAGCACACAGTATTGAATCATTATCAAAAAGCATGTCAGCCAAATTTAAGTGGGGCAATTAATTTTATTTCCGTCTTGGACTACGTCTCACATGGTGATGTCGTAAGCCAAAAATGCAATCACTGTTCTGTATCTTTCAGACCATTCACAAGGCCCAGACTGAAATAATGATTCAGTCCAGGACTGTAACTCCATCTCAGCCTGCTCTACATAGTCACACCATACTGCCTATATTGGAAACATTTTGTTGACTGTGCTTCCCTTCAGTTTTTTTTTATAGTTTTTGACCAGCAAAACAGAAAGTGATGCAAATATTCACAGTCATTAAAAGTATATCAGTAAGCAGCTAGTCTAAAACAACCAAATGAAAGGCCAACACAAATATAACCCAAACATTGCATAAAAGCATCAACAAGATTTTGAAGCTCAGTAGTGATGGATTTAATTTAAAGGTCCTGTATTGTAAAGGTTCAGATTCTCTTACCTTTTTTTTTAAATTTTGTTTATTACAAAGCAGGTTTAGGTCCCATTTAAATACTGTGAAAGTGTCAAAACGCTTATTCAACAGAGAAATGCACCCAGCCCATGTTTAGCAACTATGTCATTTGGACTTCCGTAAGTTTGTGACATCACAAACTCACACTCATGTCATATGTCCGCCCTCAGAACAACACACTGCTAAGTGAGTGTTCATTATGTTGTAGCAAGCTACAAAACCAAAGAAAACCTGTGGTTGGCCAGATAATGCATCTCTTAAAAATAGTCAACCAATCAGTGGAGAAGATCATCAATGCGCCTTAAAGGCATAGACACAAACTGCCTGTTCTTGAGCCTGTTATGAATTTGAACTCTGCCCAGCATCTAGGGATGAACCAATTAACCTTGCTACCATAACCGACCTGTCTGGACACGCCTTTCGGTGTGAAAGGAGTGTTCAGAAAAGTCGGTTGTAGTAGCAAGGTTAAAGGCCAAGCAGGCGATGTTAACGTATTGTTCATGGTGTCTGGAATGGTGCAAAAACATAATACGTTTTTCTTCACTTCCTGTTGTATTCTGCAAGGTGTTGGGTTTGTTGATCTTCAAGTCACAGTCCATAACACATACAGTAATAAATGCATACAGATAGATAAAGAGTGACAAGGTATGTTAGCACATCCACACATACATGCCCCAAAACAGAAACCTGTGCTACGATCCCAAGAATGACCTAAAAACATTTTTTATTTCTGTATATGTATTTTGTATGCAAGCATGCCAGAGTATGTCCTGTCTCTTTTTGATAGAGCTAATTGTTTGTTTGTTTTTAAGCAAAAAAATGTGCTTATTTTAGATAGTAAAAATTGGTAATGAAAAAAATCAGTAATACAGAAATATGACTGAAAAACTGGATTTTATCAGCGCAACTTGCAGCACAGATCCTTAGTGATTAAGCTGGTACTTTTTTTTAATTCAAAATTAATTTGTTGGTCCCCCCATTTTTCTCATTACTTTTGTTATGGGAAGAATTTTCTAAGGTTACTTTATTTCTAAGAGGTCCTCATTTGTTGTTAATTATTTTCCCATCGCTGTCTTCTTGCAGTGAAAAACACAATGTTTGAATGTAGCCATACAACCAAACTGAAAATTGGCCCAAACCGATGTCTTTTATTTAAAAAAAATCAGTGCATTGTTTCCTGAGAATTGGCAAACGCAGAAAAGAATGAGTCGAAACTTCATATTAGCCTGCATATAAGAGGATATTACAAATGTCCGTCTTCTATTTGACAGATGCTTAAGCAGAAATCATGAGATGCATGGTTCTCATAACGTGCTGTAAGAAATATTTTGTTGTCCCTTTATTCAGAAAATGAATATAGTAAAATCAAACTCACTGTTCGATACTGTGTTGACATAGAGGATCTGCAGTCAGTAAAAAGACGGTGAATTGAAACAGAAGCTATAATTTCTTTATGCTTTCTGTCTGTGTTGTGTTAATTGCTCTTGTGGCGCCTGATACATTGCAAATTAAAAAAATATATATATTTTGCATATCATTAACTGATGTTATTGTTGCAGGAATAATAGTGATTGCTTTAACAAACTCATCTCAATTTTGAGTAAACACAGGCTAATAGTGTACCCATTTGTCAGGCTTTCGTACTTGGATTGCAATACAGCTTGACAGCTCAGTAAAAACCTCTGAGCCCTTTGATCATGATATGCTCATTTCTGCACTGCTCCCATTCAAAAGGGAGTCCCACTTTAGTTTCAACTTGAGTAAGATAGAGCTGAAAAGGATTTTGGAGTATCTTCAAGGGGCATTTCTAGGTCTCTCTAAATCTATCTTTCCTGTTCTCTCTGAAATGGGGACATGCTGTTAAGCAAAAAAGGAAAGGGACAGACTGAAATCAAGAGTTGCAAGTTTCCAGTTTTCAGAGTGAGAAAGTTGAGGCTGATACAGTGGGCCCACAGCAAGGGTAAGTTTTAATATCTAAAACTTTCAGAACCAGATTTGTGTTCAGAAATGACGCTTGGGTAAACATGTCCAGAAATCAGACCTTTAATTCCACGTTAATCCTCTTTTCTGCAGCCCTGTCCAGGGCTGACACGGTCGCCCCGTGAAAAAGCCTGCTTTGGGTTTGGATCGCTGACTTTGAAGTCCGATGTTTCTATCGGGGTCCTGGAGTGGTTATCGCATGGTAGCTTTCCCTTGGCTCTTCATGGGATTAAAAACCCTTGTTTGTTTCGTTACAGTACATTTCATTCCATACAAATTTTCACCAAACAGCTCATGTTACTACGAAGAACTGTTGATCAGTTGTCAAGATTTTTTGTCATATTGATTCAATCTATAGTGCATCGTTCAAAGAATTGATAAGCCTTTCATTAGGTTGGTTGTTGTTATATTAAAAATCTGTATAGGGCAATCTCATTCATACAGGTTGTAAAACTTGCATTCATATGAAGACATCACATTGTTAATCATGTTGTCAATATCTGAGATGTCACATCATTAAACAGAGTTGATAAATCTTCTTGGATAACCCATACACATTAACTGTTCATTTGTGTGTTTATTCATTTATATCCTTCAGGTTTCATGTAACAGGGATGGCTCACAATGAACGACAGTCTAGGACGGGACAAGTGTCTGAATTAATTTTACAAAAGGGATTTCACACTACTTCTCAATCTACTTCTTAGTTAGTAAACAAATAATAACAACCATATGGTGAGTTTGGCTCAGCACAGTATGTGCATTTACAGAATGTGTCGAAGACTGAACAGAAGTCAGAAATCGACCATCTCCCTCCCTCCTTCTCTCGGTTTAATTCTCTCGTACTCTAATTATAAACACAAACAACTGGTTTTGCTTCATGTGTGTTAAGACAAGGTCAGTATCAAATGGAAGGCATACTTACAAACATTCAAAAGTAAATTTCACGCTTCGGAGATGCATGCGGTTCAGCAAAAATAGACCCGTCGCATAAAGATGGAGGATCAGTCATATGGAAAATCGAGATACAGGTTTCTGTCAGATGGCACAGTATCGTTTTCAGAATTCTTAAAGGGAAAATGATCACAAACAACTGGTTTTACGTTACAGAAGTAAGACTGTGATCATTGTGATTTCTTGATATCAGCAGGAAAATAATAATCGTGGACATCTCTATCTGATTGACAGAGTACAGACAAAGTATGCAGAGTTAGTGTATATAATACTGCAGAGAATATTGTATATAGAAAGTATTGTAGCCAGAATTCCTCTAATTGTAAGAATCCAGTCGTGGGACACGAGAGAAGAAACCATGATTAGCTTGCAAATTGTGTTTGTGCTTTAACAAAAGGAGGGATTTCTCAGAGGTTGAGCTTTTACCCATTGTATTCAAACTATAGCACCAAGGGTAACCATTTCAATTCAGAGACAGAAGAAAGCAGTATGCGTGTGTGTTTGCAAAGGAAGGGGGTTTTCAAAGAATGCTGCAGTAAGAGTCTGGAGACGCTTCAAAATGATGAATGATTTAATTTCACGTTTTGTTCTGCCCTTTGAACATTTTTATTCTGAAGAGAATCCAGCAGCAGATGTGAGTATTTATGTTACCCAAAAAATGTATTGCAATACAACAACCGCACAAACAAAATCAAACATCGCATCTAATTCTTATGATTTGTTTCATATGGTATTTAGTCATAATGCTACTTCAGTTCGCCCCGAGGAGGAGAGAGAAATGGGGATGATGTACAAATATGTTGCCTTTCTGCTTAGACCAGGGCAGGGCTTTCATATTGTACTAATTTAGAGTTTGGCCCTGAGCAGCAAAAAAATATGTGCAGTTTCTTTTGCTATATTACCTCAACTAAGCACCATATCCCTACAATGTGTGTCTCTCTGTGTGTGGATGTGAGTCGTGAATTTGTGCAGCCATATATTGTCTATGAGCCGGTTTGCCTTTCTATGACTGTATATTGTCTATTCTCAATACTAAAACAGTAGGGCACTCTATGACTCATCAAACCTTCAGAGATGCAGTGAGGGAAAACCTACCCCCCCCCCCCCCCACACACACACACACACACACATACATCCACTGTGGATACAAAGAGAGGTCTGGCCCTAGTGATTTTGCCTAAACTCTCTTTTTAACAATGCAGCATAACTTGACACGCACCCCAGGTGGCTGCTCCCCCTGTGACTGCTAGGATTGGTGTGCTTATTGTGAGCCCTCTGCTGCACATCATCTTCGATTTGTGTGTGCAGTGCAGGCTTTTTTAAGTGGTTCCCTGTATAGTGAGCACAGACACATGCACAAAGATCTCTGGGGACAGCAACACCTGCCTGCAGTTTCATATCCTGTAAACCCCAGGAAACAGAAAGACAGGAGTGCTTGTTGGGTTTTGTCACGCTTTAGATCAGGAGCAAAGAACAAAACCCGCCTTGAAGCCCTTGGAACGAAGCCTGAAAATTTTGAGTGTATGTGCAGGTGTCAAAAAGCTCAGGTTGTTTATTCACAATTCTGATTAAATGCTCCAGGAATAAAGCACAATATGAGACAGCACCTGTTTGAGGCGTTATTCTTTCCCTGTCTCTGTCTGTTTGTGTCTCTGCCTTTGTCACATCCTCATGCCATCTTTTCTCTTCCATCAGATATCCGGGGTTTGCAAACCTTTATGGACCAGGCGTCTCGGCTGGGTCTGGACGTTTCCTTACAGAGGGTTGACCGCAACATCAGTCGAGTCTTCACCGACCTCTTCAGCACGATGCGCACTGAGGAGCTCAACCGGTACCGGGACACCTTACGGAGGGCCGTGTTGCTGATGAGCCCTCGAGGCGCACAGGTGTTTATCCACCAGGTAGGCTATACAGCGAAGACTTTTTTTTTTCATTAAGTGATCAGCAACACGAACAGTGTCAAAGAGCAAGACACAAAACAAGCATATTAAAGATCCATGAACTGAAACTTATAGCCTGCCACCCCTAATCTGACAGTTGATCAAACATTCAAGAGTTTCAACTGTAGTAAATGTAAAACATAAAAAAAAAATAGCCATGGAGATAGATGACCTCGGTTTCAATGGATATTATACAAGTAGTTCCAACCCAGCGATCTGATTGGTCAACTGTACATTTGGAACGTGCCCAAATCACCATAAAGCACACCCTGCTCATTACTTGAAATATCACTCCGCCTTCTCAATGGGAATATATAATTGGAATTGAATTTCATATAATATGCAGTATAATGTTGTTTTACTTGTTATAGGTCGTTTAAATGTGACCCATTTGGTGCAATCTTTTGGTCCTTTTTTATCGCTCCGAGCACCTATACCGTAACACCACAGATAGCCGGGCACTTAAAATGATAGTGGCCGCTAGCTTGAACGGTTTGGTTTTAACACGACATGGTGCTAAAATCGTAAAAAATACATGAATGTATCAATATCTTTTTTCAGTGGATATCTTAGTTATGACAAGATTGAGCGAGATAAGCTGTTTACTGTTTCTATATGCTGTATTTATTCAGTTTGAGAAACAATCTCTGGAAAGCAATAAAACGGACTAGATCTCGTCTCTGTTGCGACATCGTTACTAAGGTTCGGACTACTTCTTGGAGTGGTAAACATTGCATACATTACATTCGCTTCTACTGATGCGACTGATTGTTTGTTTCCCAGTTGTTAGTCACGTATTGCCATGGAAATGGAGATCACACTAACAAAATGTTTTATACTTAAAGAGGGAATTGCCCCATAATATGAATACATTTTGATTTTATTTTATTGACATGGTAACTTGTTGTATAATCGCAAGCGCCTCGGTCCTGACCGCATCACTGTCCTGCCAATAATCACGTTAAAGCACACCCTCTTGTGTAATATTGCTTAATCTAACACTCGGGGCACACTCGAGACTCTTCCCTTTAAAACTGATTTTAAAAAAAATGACTCACTGGCCTGTCTGCACCAGTTTTAAGTTGAGAAGAAACCCCAAAAAAGGGCAAAGTTCAGAAAGAGATACATTTTCACCTTCGCATGAAATATTACAAACATATCTTTGGACAGCAGAAATCGTATTTCTAAAACATCCATTCACTCCTCAATTCCGTGCCAATACAGGATGTTTTTTTACTGTACACATCAAAGCATTGCATATAACCCCAGGCGAAGTTCAAAAAACAGTCGGAATAAACTGTGTACAGCCCCAGAGGATTTGCATCTTTCGTTGCTCATATTGTATGAGCTGCTCTCCTAATTTGGAAGCTGTTGCAGACTTCTCATCCATTTGCCCCTTCTACATAATTTCTGCTACATCATTTCAGCTAATTATAGCAGTTAGGATCAGGGGGCTGTACAGAAGTTAATGCATCTAACTCTCCATTCTTTAAACATCTCTTCCTCTTTTGTCTCACCTTCAAGGTTCAAAGTGCATTAGTTAATTAGCTGCCCTTCCCTCAAAACAGTTCAGAAAAGATGAATTGCTGCCTTAAAATAACAAACAAGTTTCTCTTAGGGCTGCCAAAAGTGGAAAGTTTCCTTTAATCATTTGCGATACTTTTTTCTCATGATAACCACTTGGTTAAACCCTGTCGAATAATGATGTGCTATAGTGCTTTGGTGTGATTAAAGAATAGGGTAGCGTAGCATTGGCCATGTTGGAGACAGTGAAAAATATGGCAACATAAAAGTAAGCTGAGTGGTTAGACAGGAAACACGTTACGATCTGATACTTAATCTTTTGCATATCTGGCAAGGACAGAGAAACACTGATAAAACACTGAAGATGTTCCGAGTCAAATGAAAAATTTGAAATAGGGCCGTAGATAAATGGCCATTAAAATAGGATGGTAGGTAAAAGAAAATATGCCAGTTACACCCCCTGTTTAACGTTAACAAAGTCCTTGGTTGTGCTGTGTGGTCTTTGCCATGTGTCTGTATCTCTTTTTATTCATGCATCCTTGCGAACTAAAAGGTTGCGATAGATAAATTAATGTCTATCAGAAGCCCATTTACAGTACAGATCAGAAGTATTTGGACAATTAAGCAATTTTTGTCCTTCAGACTCCGAGCATGAACACATTCAATTAAAAATATAACAAAGGATTCTACATTGAATTACCAGGTCTCTTCAATTTGAGTAGTTTTGCATCAATATAGAGCATTTTGAGTGGAAGATACAGTCTTTTTATTACGTAGTTCCCAAGTTTAAATGTTCAACAGTAATTGGACAGATGCAAGTGAAGTCAAACTAAATCATTATATTTAACTCCTTTGCATGGACTGCCTAAAGTCCTCTGCGCACAGACAACAGATTGCCCATGATTCTTTTAAAAACCTCATTAGCTCTAGCACCCAGCACATTTTTGCTTAGATTTAGCATCGTATAACTCTTGCTCATAAGTTACTCCTTAAGAAAGAATTTTTGTTTATCAAGCCCATCATTTTCAATGGATAAAAAAAACATTTTTACATTTCCTTTATTGCCATGGAAGAAAGACGAAATTTATAACATATCTTAAGGCCACTTATCCAGCCTAATTAGTGAAGATTGAACAAAACAAAAATGTGCATCTTTCTATCAAGGCAATGAGAGATGTAAATTCAGAGACTGTGAATCAGAACAAATATATCGATGTTTTATGCTTTATTTTAATTTCAATCTGCTTGTTTCCAGGATGCTGAGGGGGGTTATTTTGTCTTGATAAAAAAAAACTTTTCATATTTCCTGTAATGTCACCTGCCAGAAATATTAGACTTAAGTGCTGCAATTAAGGCATTTCTACATGACACAAAAAGTATATGTATTCATCTTTTTTGGTAACGATGGAGACAGTGCTAGAGTACTGATGAAAGGAACTAAAAAAGGCATGATTATATATTGAATTGCTTTACATAAGAAAATGTATATCCTTATTTTGTCTTTTTTATTTCTGCTTGTACTATAATCCTTACCATAACTTTATTGTCTTGAAAACTTAAATTCCTCTCCTGGCATTGTTTGAACCTCTAAAAACGAATCTATGTTCATCAAAAAAAAAAAAAAAAAAAAAAATTGGACCCACTCTCCTGTAGCTTGAAGACATTGAAAGCGCCACCCCACAATTTGACCAGATTGGTTCCTTGAGTATGTGACTGTCAGACTGTCAATGCAGTTCCAAAACAAAAATGCTCAGCCAAGGCATTTGCTGCTTACTTTATTCATGATGTGTCTTCTACTATATAAGAACCACCACATGGACATGCTAACAAGGTTAAAAACGTGATTTTCACTGGAGGG
The DNA here is from genome assembly GCF_022577435.1 of Embiotoca jacksoni. Classification (NCBI taxonomy): domain Eukaryota; kingdom Metazoa; phylum Chordata; class Actinopteri; family Embiotocidae; genus Embiotoca; species Embiotoca jacksoni. The sequence goes on from NW_027185252.1 coordinate 6,400,262, forward strand.
TCTTTAAAACAGGTGTTGGAAAGGGTCAGGTTGGGTTGCATATCCCTAATCTTCTGCTCTTACTAATTTTATTGTTCTATCGATTGTAAGCAAATACTGTAAAAACAAGTCTTCAGACACTGACCTGCATTCCAATTAGCTTCTTGTCAATGTTCCACTATAATTCTAAAAGTGAAGTACTTACAATACACACAAATAAATCAGTGCACAGGTTTTGAATACACAGAGGCTTTCAAGTCTCATTAATGGCACTCTCCTTTGATCTTCCTCTGCTCCAATGAATTGAGATTTTTTTTTGTGTGTGTACATGTACACAGTCTGCCGCAGACATCTTTTCTTCTCATAAGTTTGCATTTAATCATATTCCTTATCATCCCTCATACAATTAACATGAGGCATCTTGGGGACTAAGAAATAAGCACAGCTTCACGTTCAGCACAGCCCCCACATGCTCCTCTGAATATGTTAATATATTAGAAGTGGAGGAGATTTGTAAATTCATCAAAGCTTCATTAATAACTTGGTAGCTGTAGTCGCAGAGTGTACCCACTCCTCACTAGAGATGCTGGGGCAGAAAATGTAAAAATGCCTAATGTATAAATGGAGAATGATGATGATACCTTGGAGAATTGAGTACTCATAAACTTCTGGATCAAAAACATATCGCAGACGGCAATATTGTAAATGGTAAAAAAAAAAAAATCTTCATAACCAACTGGAATTAATTTGATTAGTTGTCTCAAAGATTTGTGTAAGGTGTGACAAAATGCATTACGGTAGGGTTTAAGTATTGTCTGTGAAACTGTGTGGTGTTAATCAGTTGTAACAGAGTAGTGGTGCTCTTTACCTTAGCGACCTGCTCTGATTAATGCTGCTCTCTAAAGTTGTCATCTGTGGGATTCAGAGTTTGTTGTGCTCTATTATTTTCCCTTCCTCTCTCCTGCTTTACTTTTATTCATTTTCAGTGCTTACGTATAGTACATAGTGGCATTACTTAGAAGACCTATAAGGTCACAATAAAACTACCACAAAGAGGTGTAAAGCAACAAGAAGACGCACAATGACTACAACAGAGATGCAAAAGGACTACAGAGAGATATGAAAGGAGATAAAAACAAACCAATGGAAACTACAAAGACAAGAGAAGCAAAAACGACCACAAAGAGTTGTGAAAAGACTACCAATAAACCCATGGCAACTACAAAGAGAAGCCACGAGATAAATAATGACTTTAGATGACCGCAAGGAGCTGTAAAATGACCCCAGAGAGATGCAACAGGAATACAGAGACATGAGATGACTACATAGAGATGGAAAACGATTACAAAGAGATTAGAAAGGATGACAGAGAAACGCGAAATGACAACAGAGATGTGAAATGGTCACAAAGAATTCCAAAGGGACCCAAGAGGACTACAAAGAGATCCAAAATTACCATGAAGAGTGGAAACAGGACTGCAACGAGACCCAAAACAACTACATTGGCATGCAAGACGACTATAAAGAGAATTAAAAAAAAAAGTAGAGAAATGCAAACAACCAGCAAGAGACACAAAATATAAAAAACTATATGACTACAAATGAAATGGCCTCTCACTGTATTTCAGTCTTGTTTTCATCCTGTTTTGGAGGGCGTTGGGTTGTTTACATGGCTATGCTTGAGGGCCTACTTTCTCATCTGTTCATGCCTACTTTTTTTTCGTCAAGGTCAGATGGAGGTGAGGAAAAATTGTCTGAATATATATTGGTCAGATGAAGAAAAGGCACTTTTGTCGGACGGCAGTTTGTCAAAGGACTATTTTAACCATTACCTAATATTCCTAACTTTAATTTAAAGTTGTTTTAATCCACTACATGAGGAAGGTCATCCTAAATCATATTCTACTCAAATCTACTTTATTCTGACGATGCTCTATTTCCCAGCATAACATATTCCATCATGAGTCAGTTGTCACTCGCCCTGTCTACTCTCAGGCCGGAGTCATTTCTCATACTTTGAACAAGCTGCATATGTCATTGACAGTGTCTGTGGCTTCATGCTAAAATTCGGGGCTCTTGTTTTCTCTCATCGAGACAGTTGCCATCTCATCTCTTGTTTACTTCAGCCATGAGAGGATGTAGCGTCTTCTGTCAGATTCAGTGCCGCCTCGTTCTTGACACCCAGCTACTCTCTGTTACCTTCATGATAGGGGAATTTCACTTGAGTCACGCGAGCCTTTTAGAGGGCCATTACGTGGAATTTTAAGCTTTCAACTGTCTCATTTTGATGTCCTTGGGTTGTATTCGAGAAGCATTTGCTAAATCACTTATTTAAAATGATGCGCATTTAGGTACAAAAACTCGACACATTTTATGAGTTACCAAAGTCACTTACCAATTAATGTCAACGGAGCAGCTCCAAGCTATATATCGTGAAGACACTCAAATTAGGTTTTTGGCTCTCTGAGCTCTGTCTTTGAGAGATAATTATTTATTTTCATCACCGCTGTTTAAAATGCTTCAAGAAACTGAAATAACTGTTCTGAATGCGAACTCTGATTGTAAGATAAATATACTCAATTATACAACTATAAATTTAGTGTAGTATTTTTCCATCACTCCAGGAAATCTTGTGATCACAATAAGTAATGCAAGTTTATCTAATCCCCACAACTTTTACAGGGGCTTTGCAATTTTGTCATAGTTAGCAAGGACCTTCAACCTCTTCTCATCATTAAAACAAACCACATGCTTGATGATTGGAAAAAAAACGCCAAAACCAAAACTGATGGGTTTATGGGAAATTTGGTATAATGAGAATTATTCTACCAATTATCGCGCTTCCCTAAATCATGTGTTAAATAAAATGTTGTATAAGTTCAGGGAATAAAAGCAATTGAACTGAAGTTGTTTAGGCTATTTCTGTAATGTGCAGTATGCATATCATCATACGAATGCATTACATGATTATTGATTTATTTGGTGATAAAAATAATTCAAAATGTCTTCCCTCGACATGCAATTTTTGGCAATTCCAGAAATTGTACCACTGAAGAAAAAAACAACAAGTAAACTTTCTCAAAAGGCATCGCACTTTTTGAGAAAAGCTTCTGTAAAATCAGGCATTTTTGATTGCAACAATCACAAAAAAAAGCCCCCAAAATCCTGGAGGAACTGATTATCAGAAAGTGAGAAATCCAGCGTTTCCAAGTGGGTGGCGTCAGCTGGTATGCCAGCTCTGCAGGGCAGTTGATGGATGGGGCAGAGACGCAGGGTGAGGTGTGCCTCCTGTGCAGCAGCTACACCAAGCTACAAGATTGACAAGCACCGCTGCCCGCTGCCAGGTAACGTGAGAGAGAGGGAGCGATGCTGTGCAGGGTGCCAGGAGGCTTAAAAGGGGAAGATAGGAACAGAGAGAGAGAGAGAGAGCACAAACAGGAGAGGTAGAATAAAGAGAGAAATAAAGGACAGAAGGAGATGGATGTAGGGAGGAAAGGTCAACGATGAGAAAGAGATGGGGAGCTAGAGGGGCTCCTCCAACATAATAAAGCACCTCTGTATGAAACAATAATGGGTGAAATCTAATGGAAGAGATGGCAGTGGAGAAAGACAAAAGACGTGTGCTGAGTGACTGTGTGGTTTGTGACAAACAGTACCTATTGAAGATGGGAGATTTTAAACTAGCAGAAATAGATGGCCATTGTGCTGAGAGTCAATTAAGTAATATACTTTGGCAGCTGTAAACATTTAAATCTAGCCTATGAAATCATACCCTCGTTGCACATCTAACACGGAAAAGATGAAAACTTGTTCACGGGTGTATCATGCGTATCTGCTGCTATGAGAGCTGGAAGGAAGTCAGCAAAGACTACGTTGTACCTTATTACTATCTAATCTTGAATGAAAACGTATCCCCTGCATGAACTATATGCTGATGGCATTTTAAAATACTGTTATGTTGCACAGAGAATCTTTTAATCATCATATTTTAATTCAGTGGATATTGGTTGTCTGCAGTTTAAAATAATGTACAGAAGATTCCCCTGGTGCATATTGCCCTGCTAATTTTCAGTTATATTTATGTTACAAATGAAAAATGGTGAAAAAACTGTGGAGCATTGATGATATTCTATTTTATACACAACTGTCTTTAAAAGTAAATATGATCATTATTCAGCTTTGTGACAGAACCCAAAGTGAAACCCAGATATCCACAGTCTGTCACGGTTCTTTATTCTGTATATTGGGTTTTCCACCTTGTAGTGTCCAAAGCAAACATGCCCCTTATCATGTCAGCTGGGCTCGGTGTGAACTGCCAAAGCATTGAAGTCATTCCGCATGTGACCTTCATCTGCTACACTGGTGGTTGTGGATTACTGCATTTCCTTCCTGCCTCCTTTTAAATCGTAACTGATGCTCTTGAGTATTTTGCTTTTTCTTCAATCTGTGCCATCAATGACCACGGAGACCAACATCAAAATATTTATTTTAAAGGGTAGGAGGCAATTTAAATGCCATCACTGAGCAAATATGCTGGAGCTATTTGTGCACTGTCTCAAGGTCTTGTGTATTGAGCAGAAATGTAGCATAAAACTGACTTTTTATTTGGTTGCCTTTAGCCAGAATAACTCTGGCAGAGTCCAACAAATACAGCTTGACAGTTAAAATAATTTTCTTTGTTTTCAATAAATACTTTCTCTGTTTTGTCATCTCGCTCGTTTTAAATGTCATTCTGTGACTAAAAAAAAAAAAATCACAACTAACAGTTAAAAAAACGACTTTGGTGCCTGTTGTCTGAATGACAACAGAATCACAGACGGGCTTCTACAACGTGGGCGCCCTGGTGGACTGCATGGCAGATGAGGTTACAGTGTTGGAAACAAATTCACTTGTCAAGATTTGACACCATGAATTGCTGATTAAAAATGCACCCCGGTGACACTCGAGTTTGAGACGCAATAAACACATTTGCCCTTGCTATGAATTGTGTTTTGATGCCAAGGACTCTTCCGTCTTATTGTCACAAACGCTTGTGGACGTCGATTTAAACGCGGCCCCAGTTGATATGCTATGATGGGGTGCTTTGGAAAAAAGATGGCTATGATGGCTTTTCTTGCTCGGGAAATTTGGTGCTGTTGACATGACAGCTAGTGGGGCACAACAGAGACACACAGAGATGCATGCATGCAAGTCTCTCACACTTTACCCACAGCTCTCTGACAGCAAAACCATATACTGTAGGTGCCTCTTGACAGTAAGCTCTCTTTTAGTAACATTTTTATGTCCTTCACAATTGTTTTGTCAAAGTGCCTGTCACAGGTTGAAACAGTATGGAAGAAAAATTTGATTTTGGAGATTTCATCTACTTTAATGTTACATTGAGGGGATTTTTTTTTTTTTTTTTTTTTTTTTTTTAAATGTTAAATAACAGACTGCAGGCTTACAAAACTTGAAGGATTGGAGAAAAAAAGTAATTTACTCAAGTTTTACCTGCAATGTTTTAATCCAGATCAAGTTGTTATCGAACTGTGGAGAAGGTCTAAAACAATTTTCCACCTCCAGCACCTTTCAGAAGTAAAAGCTTATATCCCTGATGTCTAGACTGTCTTGATTTTCTGCACCCAATTCTTTTTCTTTTGCCTTTTTCCAGTTTGTACCCAATTTCTATTGTTGTTCCAGTTTTTGACAGCATTTCTTAGTTTCACAGATGACACATGTTACAATTTGATATATTAAAAATATTGATCTTCAGTCGATTCTCAATAAGTCGATTTTCTCACATTTATAACAAAATATTCACTTGTGTCTTGGCACCTGGACTTCCCCCTCTCTCTCAGATGGAATAAAGTTGGCCATGACCTGGAAGTGTGGATCCCAGCATGACTCATTAACCCGACACAGAGAGCATGGTGTTGGTGCAGGGAAGCGTAGTGCTGGCACAAACAACATCCTTTGCATTTGTGCACACACAGAAGGATGCCCAAACACGTGCACACCTTCACTGCGTCACCCCTGATTCCCTCCCCAGATTTATCACTGCCAGTTCTGTCTACACCCCCTCCCTTAGTGCTAATGAGTGAGGCCAGGTATAATTAAAAAGCTCCAAAAGTACTGCGCAGCCTATTTTTTTTTTTTTTTTTTTTTTTTTTTATCAACATGATAGAAAAACACACTTACAGCCAACCAGAAGATTGAATTAAACTGACCCAGAATACAAATGAAGGCCACGGTGGATTGAGTGGCATCATTTTAAAGGCGACAAACAAAGCAACACATTAGGGATGCCTTGTACTTAGCAGGTGAAGTGCTGGTAAAGTTTTAAATAGAGGACAAATTATAAGAGCCTATTCAGTATTAGGAATATATCTACTGTGTAAACAGACAATCATTGCAGTCTGGGAATGTAATCATGTTTGATCATGACTCTTGATGTTTACAGTCATAGTACCTGGACTCTAGGGCAGCCAGTGTTGGCCAGTCAGTCCTCCACTGGGGCTGGATATTATTCAAAAAATGTCTAAACCAATACCTTGACTTAGATAGCAGTTCCTAAACAATACTTTTTTTAAATATCAATATTATTACATTCAGAAAATTAGAAAGAAAATGACATTTCATATTACGGTACACATAGTTTCAATGCAGTTTAGAGGGGGAGAGTGTTGTTTTTTGTAACTAAAATTAACAGATGTCCCCTTAAAGCCTCACATGCAAATTATCGCTATAGACATTACAATTTACCAATACTCAATGCCTCTCATGCTATCGGAAGATGCTAGCTTGACACCTGCACACAGAGAAATCTCTAGTTATGGCAGCACATGCAACTCAGACATTTGTATGGTCAAAAATATATTTAAAAAGACTAAATTAAGGTGTTGTAATGTAAGATTTACTTACAGAAGTTGAAAACCAAGTAATTTTTATCTATGTGGGCGGGCCACCAAAGTAGGGGCAACACATGGTAAATGATTTGACGCTGATGAGATTCACTAGTGTGTAAACAATGCAGAATTTATATAAGGTATCGAAATTTGGTGCTGAATAAAAAGGTATTTTGCCAAAACCATTTGGTCGGTGCTATAACAGTATCGGAAGTTCGATACCCAGCACTATCCGCCACTTTAGTGCAGACTAAATACAATATTTCACCAAACCTTGGATGGCTTGCCCCCAAATTCTATTTGGACATCCATGTTGAAGTGTAATGTGTTTGGTGATCCCCTGACTCTATCAAGAGGTTGATATTTCTTCTTATTTATTCACATTGGGTTTGTAAAATGAAAATGTTTCCTAACCACAAATAACATAGGTAACAGATAATTAATTTTAAGTTTATTACATGTTAAAATAATTGCAACAATAATTGCAACTTTATTAAGCGTCAAATTTCACTGCCTGTGTTAAAGCTACAGTCAATGATTGTGTTATATTAATCAAAAGGGCCCACAAATACCGAAATGTCCTAATTTTTATCCACAATAACTTAAACCTTTACTACAAGGGAACTGTAGTGCACACAGGGGAAACCTGCTTTAAGCTCAATTACAGTTGGGTTGGTATCTTTAAACTCCACTGTCAACTGTAAGCTGAGATGGCAATGTGGGATGTAGTAGTGCTAATTGATGCAAAAAACATAAAACACACTTTTCAAGGGGGCACTCGAGAAATGATGTAACACAGTTCCTTTAAAGTTGGGGGAGAAACAATTTATTAAATAATGGTAAAAATCTGTGCAGCAGAGTATCCTGACTTTTAGTCCCTCTAGCCTCAAACTGTATCTGTCATAGTAATAAAAGTCCATGTATTTAAACTTGACATACCCAGGTTGTAACAAAACCTTTGGTCATATCATCATTTTCTCGGAGAGTGTTCTTTGATACTGATAAAGATGTGTTTAGACATCAACTTATCAACCAGTGTCGGACAGTGGTTACTGGGATGGAGTGATCAGAGCCCTGTAAACTCAGTGATCATCTGTTGAAGGCCAGAGGTGAATAGGTGTGTGGAGTTTATCTCGCTTACCATCCACAGGCGTCGCTCTCCCCTGGCTTAATGGTCCCACCTCTGGACCCCTGTCCTCTCTCTCTGACCCTCACTGACGCTCCTCTATTCCATTTTCCTCCCAATAACAGCATGACAAATTGAGCCTGCCAGAAAACGATCTATCATTGTCCTACATCTCATCCTCTGCTGCCCTCTGTTCTCTCCTCTTCTCTCTCTCTTTGTCTCTCTCTCCCCCTCTGTCCCTGTTACAGGACATTCCCTCTTTTCCTCTTTGTATTTTTCCCATCTTAATGGTTTCATGTTTCCCCCTACATGGGCACTTTATCTTTCTGCCCTTGCTTTTTTCCCATAACCTCATCTCCTTTGCTCTGCCCTCTTATTGCACTGTATACTTTTATCTGTGTCTCCATTTCTCTTTCTGTGTTCATTTTTCTTCAGCCTCTCTGCTAACTTGTTTTGTTCTGTAATATTCTCTCTTTATTTGTTGTGTCATCTTTCTGTTTGCTGTATAGACAGGTACATTATGGTATAGATTCATATCATTAGACCTCTTGCAGTAATTTATTAATGTGGAAATAATCACAGGACAGACAATAATATACACCAATATTAGGAAACAGGTTTTAGTGGAAGTATCTTTTTGTAGCTTTTGTTCACTCCAATAAATCATTTCTATTCCCATCTTTGGCTTTAGTCAGAACACTTTAGCTGGCTGTGACTAAATTTAGCAACCCTTTGTGATTTTTCTACATAATGAGTCAAGTGTTATTATCATGGAGCATGGAGAAACTGTAGTGCACACAGAGAAAACGTAATTGCTTTGCATGACGAATAAATGCCAGAACTTGACAGGTAAATAATAGATGGCTCCATGATCAATTAATGGAACCTCCTGAGGAGCTCGTGCGAAACTCGGCAACGTTCAGTAACTGTGAACATTAAATATTCAGGATGAGTTTGCCTGTGCGTACAATAGTTTACCTCCAACACCGCAGCACTTTGTAACAAAGTAGTTTACTCCAACAAAACCTAAATAAAACCACATCTTCATGTACATATTTCATGGAAGAAAGGAAGAAAAATGGTTGTATATCCAAACTCCAGTATTAAAACTGAAACCAGGGCAGTTGGCAAGCTCTTTACTTGATGGATTGTTATTACTTGCACAAGTATGAATCATCTGCTGAAGTTAAAGAGCTTTTCATAAATAATTTGCCTTTTCATAAGTAAGGCATGGAGAATTAAAGCGGCGGTGTATTCGAAGTGATGGCTTATTTCTTCACATTAATAAACGTCAGGGGACTTTTTTTAAATGTGGGCAAGGGCCTTCAAAGGGTAAATAACTCCAGCATTGTGCTACTGATGGTGAAAGTGGTAGTGGTAAAGGTGATTATCATAATGATAATGAGGTAAGTGATGAAAACAACAATAAAGGCCCGGCCATCAATGGCTTTCTGGCCTCTGTGATTGCTCTAACCTTGTTCTTTATGCTTTTACTTTGAAAGGAAAGGAAATATGAAACAGTCAGCTGTATAAATCAGGCCTTTTTCTCAGTTTATGTATTTCAGTGGCAGGACCCAAAACACATCCTTGTCCTGACAGAGGGTGATAAACTTTGATTAATGTTTGTGATCATGAGTCATGCTTAGCATTATTGAAACAGTAAACCTCTTGGGTAATTTTTATTTCTTCTGGAGGGAGAGCAGTTAATCTCATAAAAGGCACCTAGTGAAGTCTATCTCATTTATCTGGTGACCCCTAGAGTTATACATAAGTGTCAGAAGTTCTTTAAATAGCGAGGTGCTCATGCAGAGCCTGTTTTTCTCGTTGTTTTCCATGAGTGAGCCTGCAGTAGGATCACAGTTTATCGGACTGCTGCTTTAAATTTCTTAAATGCACTCATACTTAATGCATGATAATTATTTTTAGTGTCGTAGAATCATTTGAGCCATTTCAATTTTTTTGCTAAAGCCCTATGTAGCTCATATTATTGTAAAACGGAAATAGTCAAGACACAGTTACTTTGTCTTTGTGCGTTAATAGCTGTATCATTCTGTATATTTGTCTCCCTGCAGCATAATATGGGATGCAATTATACCAAAACCCTACAATTTTATCGGAAAGTTCTGTCTCTGTGAAATTGTTGCTGTGGGCTCAGGATTATTGCCCAATTCCCAAGTGGCAGACTCAAAATACAGTACGAGTTATAAGGGTAATTGCAAAGCCAACCACTTGGAAAACAAGAACTGTATTGGTACCCAGCACACAGCCTATCACAGTCCAAAAGCTCTAGAGAAAATGTTCAATTAAAGTACAGGCCAAGTGGGAAGAATATAAATATAAATGCCGGTTCAGGTGTCCTTTTACCCCTCTTCTAACCTGTTATACTTGCTTACTGTTTCCTTCTCCCTATGTTGTTCTTACCCAAGAGTCTATGAGTCGGTGTCCAGCATGTGCACATGCATATTCATATGTTCTTGTGATGTCTCATGTGCAGGTCCAAGTGTTAACTAGTCTGGTGTTACCACACCCACATTCTCTTTGTGCATATATGAGTCTGGATACACTCTAGGGAATTGTTTGCAGTCATTGCGTCCTACTGGGTGTCAACGTTGGGGTAATTTTGAAGTGATTGGAGCAGCTTTAACCAATCAGTATGCGCCAAGACTCTAACACTGCTGCAACTACATGTTTTTTTTAAGAACACTCGTCTTCAACATCATCGTACTTACCCACCGACACTAGCCCCTTCAGAGTGGCTGAGCCGCGTTTCCAAACAATAATCACAGTAATGAAAACTGAAGCTTGATGTAATAGTATGGCGGAGCCAGGCTATGTGTTAACACCCATATATGAAAGATATGCTCATATATTGTATTTCATTTTATGCATAACTACAGTATGGAAGATATGCAGGTGCATTCACTGAGGCATGTGATCTGTAAAATCTAAATTGGTTTTCTGGTGAACATTGACATTTTCTAAAAATACATCGGCAGCTTGAATTACTTTACTTATAAGTATTCTCCTCATGTATTGGTCAGTTTCTTCGGAAATTACCAGAATAGCCTGATATTGCAGCTATTTGTTATTTGTTGGTTGCTTCAGGTTCATTTTCATTATGAAGGAATTCACAAATAAACAAGCAACTTTCCCGAAATTAATATAGCATGGTGTGCTATACTCATTTCTGGATGGTGTGATTGACAAAGTATAACATTTCACCAAGGAATATAGATTTCCTGAGTATCTATAATCATGGGTATTACGGATGCTGTCCCAATCACTTAACGGGGCTATTATTCCTGCAACAGGTCATCAGCACCCCACTGCAGAAATCTGCTGTCGTGAGAAGAGCGTTTCCCACAAGCCTGTGGGAGTTTCATAGGGCCGCGAGTGCCTCTACAATCGCATTAGTGAATTTACGGTGCATTGGGAGCATTGTGTAAAATCCTTAACTGATTTTAGTCTAAAAACTCCAACCCAAAAAGCACATAGAAGAGAATCACTGTAAATGCTAATGTCTAAAGGAGCAGAGGGACATATTTCAAACTAGGATTTCACTCTGCCAAGAATGTTGCTTCATTCATTATGACAACACTTCCCCATTATCTCATCATTAATTTAAATGTAGTTTAAAGCTGAAATATTTAAAACATTGTCATGCTGACATGTCTCCTGTCAAATTAAATGTGTACCACGTTAGAAACATACTACATAAATGAGCAAAGAAATTCACTTTTTGGTTTTTGCTTCCATCCATTTGCTCTTCTAAAATTTTGCTCAACTTTCTCCCAAGAGTGATCCCTGACGGTTTTCCTCTAGTGTTTCTACTTCTTTTCTTTCTGTATCTCTGTTTCAAAACTCATGATGAACATTTTTACCTGAAAGCACAGACACACACACACAAAAGCAAGTATACAGGCACACACACACTGATATAACATGAGGCCACATTTTGACAAAAAGCTATTTTTACCTTAAGCAGATAAAAAAAAACAACTTCCAAAACAAAACACTGTCCAGACTTGACAGAAAAGAGACATTTGCAGTCTCATTGCTGTCATAATCAGGACTCCCCCATAGAGAAGAAAATGTAATCACAGTTACAACAGAAAAAGTGGTTGAAAATAAGTTACTATCCAAAACTACACGCACTAGGTGGCATTTAAGTAAAGGTTTTCCTGCCTTTTCTACTTTCCAGAAGAGTTGCCACATACCTGCTTAAATGCAGTGGATTACAAAGATTTTGACAAGTAGGAATTCTTCCCTGCATGCCCGTCTTTCTCTCTCTCACTGTCACAGGTTTTCTTTGCTTCTGTTAATTAATTTTGTTCTCTTCCTCCCATTCTCTGGATGGTGTAGTCACTTGTGCTCATTAGTAAAGTTGAACAAAGAAACCAATTTGTTGCTTTGTCTCCCACAGACTGCATTCCACAGACAATGGCTCATAAAAGCAGCTAGAATGAGGCAATGGGTGTTTAAGTGTTTCAATGACATCTATTGTGAAGTTCATCTCGGATCATGTTCAGATGAAACGACTGTCTAAGTGCTTTTGTAAATCTTTAAAGCATTTCTCCACTTTAAGTATCTTTATTCAACGAACAGTCTCCTTCACGAAGATTTGTACAAATCAGGTTTCTTCTTTCTTGTTTAATTGACAATTTACATCCCCCTGATATTAAGACAGAGTAAACTGTCTTATGTTTTAATATGATGGAGATCCACACACTTTAGATATGGTATAAGAGGATGATATAACAGCGTCCTTTGTTGTATGCATTATGCGTAATTATGTCCACCCAATTAAGGTGGACATTTCAAAGCCGTTGGAGATAACTGTCATAATTTTTCATTAAAACATCTTTGTAAGTGGCACTCAAGACTTTTCTGTCCAAGCTATGATCACTTAAGAGATTCACGTAACATTATTTTAATATTTCTGAATGACTGTTTAAACAATATTAGTATAAATGTGCAGGAATACATGTTGCAAAAAAAAAAAACATGACATGAATAAAGAGTGCTTTGAGGCAATGGAGTGGAGTATCATCTGAGTGTTAAACAGAATGTGACACAAACATGGAAAGATGCTGTTGATACATATTAATCACAATTTATACTGTAATATGCTTCCCCAGCTTAGAGAGGGCCAGTGAAGCATGCAGCTAAACCTGATGAGAGACGCCTTGGAGGGGAAGGGTTATAGTAGTGCTGTGAGGCTTCAGGGTGTGTGGCAGTGGGGGGATAGATGGATGAAGAGCAGAGAGTCTGCTGTCCAGGATGCCCTGTAGAATCTTCTCCAGATCCTTCTTTCAAACAGGCCTGTTCAGCCCTCCATTCAAAAAGCAGTAATTGCATCATTTTTCAAGCCCCTTGCCTCTGTCTGACTGTGAAGCTGGCCCCATTAATCAAACTAATGGAGAAGTAAGTGATTTCAAAATATAGGCTTTGATCATGCACCCCCTATTCTCTCTCACGACTCCGCCTTCTCCTCAGCTTTGGGAACCCCTCTCCTCCCAACCTCCCATGTCTTTCTTTTTTCACAGCCCTCCTTGTGCATTCCACTACATACTGTATGAAAAGGTCTGCATGAAAAAACGACTACACAAAACACGAGTTTTCATATTATGCCCTTTTAGGCTTCCGTTAATGTAAATAAGAACGTTTTTTTTCTTTCGTACATTCTGGCAGTGCTGTGGCCCCCAGGCTTGATTAAAGCTGATTTCAAGTATAGCAGAGCACCAAACTGCATATATGAGGTTGTAGAAAATGGTCACTCTAAAATCATTGTGGCCTATTAACGGGCACTATGTCCCACAGAATCACAGTTCAGACACATTTATTGATCTTGATGAGACAGATTAAATTAAAGTGCTCCTCAGGTGTATTGAAAAGCTTGTGCCAGCTATAAAGCAGCATAACTATTACTTGAGGCCGCTACAAAGAGCATCCTGGCAAATTAGATTCCTCCCTAGCAAAGACGTAAACCCCTGCTCAGACAAAAAGTATCTATGTATCTTTGATGCAACCACAGTGGTCTCGAGGGACTACAAACAAGCATACACAAATGCTTTATTTACAGTGCATTTGATTAATTTACTGTCTGTACTATTGCAACCGAGTCAGACTTTGCTCTAATTGCGTGGTTTACTTGTAATTTGTAATTTCTATAAAGCCTCCATGTGGCCCTGAACAAGGCACATTGTTGTATACACAGGACTGATTAAGCAAACAGCTCCAAAACATTTGAAAAACAAACAGATATCTTAATAATATCTCCCAACATTGTTAGGAGATGTAGTTGAAGAAGTGTCATCACTACCGCCTCCTACTCCTCTTATCTCTGCAGCCTCCATGGCTGTCAGCGCTGTTTTGAATTAGCGTTATGTCAAAACCTAACTTTCTCACTCCCACTCTCTTTTACACCTCTTCTTTCCCATGGTGTTCTGAGAAGACAAGTCTCACCCTGTTCTGGAATAATTAGGATAAGATCCATGTTCATCTTTGGCCCGGCTAACCTCCCACAGTTACCTCTCCTGCTCCCTCTTTTCTTATTTCTTTTTTTATTTGTCAGCCCACTTATTTTTGCTTACTTGTGCCTAATCAGGCAGAGTTTTGGTGCAGAGAAGCAGTCTCCTGACCTCTGACACTCACCCACATGAAAAAGCCCTGGATTTCTGCAAAGGGTAGGGTGACGGTGTCAATACAGGCCCATCACAGTGATTTATAAAAGAGCTCTACTTGGTGGTGTTTTTTTTTCTGAGAAAACAAAGCATGAACACCATGTACCTAATGTGCCTGTTTGTCATTCATTATGGCCACTGTTCCTGTATCGTCATCTTTTCTTTTTAGACTCAGCATGTATTCACTCGCTTTTCACTTCAAAACACTTTGGGCCTGATTTACTAAGATCTCAAATAAAGGGTACTAAATTGCGTGTTCCTTCCAGAAGTTTGCACTTTTTTTTTTCACCCGTTTTGCAGGTGATTTACTAAGAGTAATTGCGTCATTGAAATCCGTTGCAAATCGCTGCATTTAAATGAGGGGTTTGCGTGTGTTAAAGTGATCCCAGGTATGAAAAACACAGAACAACCACAAAAGGAAAAGGAAATCTGATCCCACTGAAATTAAGAAATATAAATATAACAAGAACAAAACGCTATATAGGAGATTATTAGTAAGAAAGTCACTACTGCGAGGGAAACAAAAAGGCGGAAAAAAAGGCTTAATAATAAAACATCATCAATTTACAGGAGGGATGGTGGATGAGATCCTCTAACAAACACCGATCAGCAGGTCCAGATCTTTCTGTGATGAGCAGGTGAGTTAGTTTCATTCAGTGCCTCGCGAGTGCTCGTGAATCTTATGAAGCTACCTGTGAATTCTGCGGGACACAGTGGCAGCACACCTGAGTAACGGGACTGGGTGGGATATCCAAGCAGCGACACACTGGAATGACACAGGCAGAAAAATGCTGAGTCATCAGAAGTTTTGACATTGCTAGTATTTCGTGGCTCCTCTTTGTTATTGGCTGTCAGTCATCATTCACTTCATTCAATAACTCAGAAATGTCATCGCTGGACAAACGATATGTCTGAATAATTTTTCCCTCTAACATCTCTAAAATATTTCCACGGGTGTAAAACCATGTTCTCAACGTATTCTTTGGTTTCCTGCGTCTCCTTCTCACCACAATAAGAGCAACCGTCTCTCCAGATTTGCCTATCTGATTTATACGTACCTTTCAATCGTACTAAAATACACACGCAATCACTTCTCCTGTTTCTACTTTCAGGTTTAATAAATATCATTGCGGGCTCTCACTTTTATATGATAAAAAAAAGACTGCTGTAAGACAAAATGTTTCAGCGCACCTTTTATTCATTGGACAGCTACCTTTTTTAAAAAAAAAAAAAAAAAATTATTTAAATGGTCTTTTTCAGGAGCCCCTTGCCTCACGCACGTCTGTATTACAACAAAGAGCTGCCCAGTGCACCTTCAGTCTCATTACAGTATCACAACACACTGAGCACCATTGTAAGAACCTTGATTAAGGTGGGGATGTTAAAATCCCCAAAACACTGGCACATAACATCCAGATGACCATGCCTGTTGTTTACCATACACCATTGGCATTAAGATGAATAACTGAGCAATTGGACTCCGCCTGTCCAATTATCAAGTGTTAATGTCCAGATTTTGAAAAGCAGCTGTTTTATCAAACTCTCCACATTATTTTGTCCTGGCACGACTTCTTCTGTGGTATTCTCTTGTCACAGTGAATAAGGAAAGAGTCATTGTCGGGGCAGAATAATAAAGGAGTGGCCCACAAATGACTTTAGAATGATATCAAAAACAAAACTGACTTTTCAGTTGAGGAAGTCTATTAAATAACATAAAAGATTACTGCATCCAAGGGGGGAAATCCACATTCAGAGAAGGTTTGTGACAGAAATGAAATATAGCGAATGCTTTTCTTCTTTTGTACACATTTCATAGGAAAAAGTTGATTTATGTCTTTTTATATGTACATGTTTGCGTTCCTGGAACAAAAATACTAGAGCATGAATTCCACCCAGAAAGTTTTGGCAGTTGTTGTCCATCAGGTGTAGCATGCAAGCAGGGTTAGCCTTGAAAGCTGATCAGAAACTGCAGTGTGGAGGGGGCTAAAACACTTCTTTTTTTTTGGAAGAATTTAATCATAAAAATTGGAGTACTTCTTTCCCACATATGCTCCATTTCCTTGAAGCAGGTCACTGCAATTACGAAGACACACCACCCAGCAGAAACATTTTGATTAAAAGAGTGAAAAACAATAAAAAGGTGGGGATGACATGCGATAAAATCTCGTCTGACATGGCACTTCTCATCACATTCTGACTAAGCTGTCATATCTTAATACCACCTCCATTTTTTCCAGTTTCTCACCTCAACTTTGTTCTCACTCTTCTCTCCAGTTTTCCTCTGTGAACAGTGACTTTGGGGCAGTTTAGGCAGCTCAGTATGACAGTGTACCCTGGAGCAGAGATTATAGCACTGTGTCTGGAGTTGTCTTAACTTGTCTAGGTTTTCTTACCTGCTGGGCAGTGCTTCGTTACCTGCATTTTCTACCAGACATGGTTCCTCTACGTCGCGCAAGAGATGCTGTTTTATTCTGTCTTCTGCATGGCTTCACAACCCACTGGGAGGGTTTCAGAAGCAGAGTGTTTTGTCTGCCTGTTTTTGTCTGACATTTTTCCTAAATTCGTGTATCCAGCGGATGGACGTTGTTAAATGATATCTTGTGTTATGTGCTATTTTGTGTTATTTTGTTATTTCCTACTTTCCCATGTTTTCCACAGGCCACGTGATCACATGGATTGACACCTATTTACCATATGTTGTAACATGTAATGAGCTTGGGAAAATATATGTAAATGGTAATCCACATGGGCTTCACACATTTCACCATGAAAACGTTCCAAAGCCACATGTTTCGCATGTGCACAATCACGTGTTGAGTTTTTATTTACGTGAAATTCATGTGATTTTTCTTTAGTGGAGCCTTCAAAGTACAGTTTGCTGTGTTTTAGTTGTTTAAAAGAAAAATTCATCCTCATAATTATTTCCTAACTCTTTAACATACAGTGCCTGTAGCAGGAGGATAATGCATTTCTTCTCAAACTTGAAAGACTGGGGGGATAGACATTGATTTAGTAATGTGGTGTAGGATTGGGAGTCTGCACAGAGTGTTTTATTTTGAAAATTGACTGGAGGCTTGATGCTTTCCTCTGTCTGACTAAGTGCCTGGCTGATCTGCTCTGTGCAGATTGATGCAATCGCCATCCCACTTCTGTCAGAAATAGACTCTGCGTATATCTTTAGTGCAGCAGAGTGCCAAGCCGCTTATGGGATGCTGTGGTGAGTTTGGTGGAATATCACACATTGACTAGAATGGCAGCATTCAGCTCCCGTGGTCATGTTAGAGCCAGAACACAACGCAGGCAGAAGTGTTGGAAAATAGTTAGAAGCAATGTGAGAAAGACGTCCACAACACATGCACTGGGAGCCTTTGAGAGCCATGGGTTTTGTGTAAGGATTCTGCTTTGTAGAGATTATGGTGGTCATTAAAACGAGAACTGTGTAACTATACCGTGATGGAGGATCCTTGTGCAAATGTCTTAGCATGTACTCAATGTGGTTTATTACTGGCTATACAGAAAGGAGCAATAGCTCTCAGCTTCCCACTAAATGAATTTTTATGTAGAACACAACTGATGAAAGTGGCATTCGATGGACTCTCAACACAAAACCGCTTCAAGAAGTTTGAGTTAAAGAATTCAGAGATTTATTTTTGTTCAGCTTTTGTAAGGAGCTACCTATCCTGCCTTGAATGCAACATTGACTAAAGGGAGAGCTTAATTATTTATCGCTTACCTCTCTTTTAAGATGTGTTTTTAAGGTGTGAAGTTCAGTGTAAAAGGAAAGTTCTGTGATTCATTATTCAAAGCTAATGGCCTGGAATGGTACAAAGTGCTTTATGGAAAACAATTATTGTATTTTACTCACCTCAACTAATGTTAGGTAATGGTGCTATGCATTATTCAGTTGCATTTAAATAGCATTCTTTTTCCTATCCTTTGTCACATGAATTCCAGATTTAGATTTTTATGGGATTTTGCTTGCCAAATTCACTGTAAGTATTGCAACTTGCAGGTCTTGCTCAGGCATCCTTTTCCAGGTCATCTGCCAGTTCTTACCCCCAGGTCAGGGGTGTCTTATTTTTCAGCCTTGATCACTATACAGCATCAAAAAGCTGTTTCAGTCCTGTAGAGAGCCTCTTATAAACCTTTTAAAAGTAAACCGAAAGATTTCCGAGATGTTAGGGAAAGAACTACATCACCTTTGCATGCCTTTAACAATGCCATTTTCATGCAGCACACACTAATAGTTTATTTTCCTCCCATTTTACACTGTGTTTAAATACCATTCTTAATATACTGTGTAATTCTACATCTGTGATTATGTGTATACATTGAATAGGTTTGTGTTGCTTTTTACAGTACATTGACTATATATCTGCTCGTCCTTGTGCTGTAACTGTAGTCACAGATGAACAAAATATCTTTTGGTGAGGTAATCAGTTTCCGCTTTGTTAATTATCCTTGGCTATTACATTCATCAGCTGTGCAATAAAAATTCAATTGAAAATATCATCAAAGATCCACAACATAAATTTACCCCCGGTGCAGGGCTTTAGTTTATGTTCAGTGCTTCCCCAAGGGCACCCTGCAGAAATGCAAAGTAACTCATCCTCTGCAAAGACATGTTCAGAAAGTGTACTTGGATGTCATTAAACTGCTAAGCCTGAATTTTGTGGCTTACAAAGCTGCACAACTGAAATAATTTCTTTTTGTCATGAGTTTTATGTGGGTTTCCGTGCAGCTATACATGTATGTGATAACCTAACGAAAAATATTGGATTTTGAACTTAAGTATCATGGAGATGCAGCCAGCCTTGAGATTTAATAGAGTTAAACTACAGACTAAAATCAAATCAATACAACTTGGCTGTATATAGTTTGTCACCAATCGAAGTCTTTACCTGGCAGTCAGACTCATTTTGTAGTTTCTACAACAAGCTCAGAACAAATGATAAGCAATATTTATATGTAACCAATAATATATCTGTATTGTCAGCAACTTTGTACTTTGATGGGTTGTTTTTTTTTTTTAAACAGCAGGAACTATGTGGGCTGCTTTGTACAAATGAGGAAAACATTTTTGAGTTATAATAGCAGTCACAACTAAGCTAATGAAGTGTTGACAAAGACTGCAAAACTTTCAAAGTATAAATATTGTATAGAATTCAACTGCAGAGAAGCATCAGAGAAATATACAGTAACAGGATCCGGTTTAAGTTGGGTTTTGCTCCTCTCGTTATAAGACTGTCTCAAAGTAGTCGTGTTTTGGTGGGTTAAATGCATGCTAAATCCATGTCCACTGCAATATTTAAAAAGTAGCAACAGCTCCAAAACCCTCACCCGGAAGGTTCTTACAGTCTCACTGAACGCCTTCACTCAGGAGGCTCTTCAGCCTGCTATGGTATTCATAAAGTTTCACACCTAGTTTTAATCCTGTTAGTGACTCTTCAGAAATCCCCCTCACAACATTATAGCTCACAATAAGTGCAGCAGCCCACAGAAGGAATGTGTCAGAGGAGAAGTAAAGAGTGGCCACTTTGAGAATACAACAATGCCAAATTACTGTAGCATCTCTTACTAAGAGTTGTTTTTAAGCATAGAAATATACAATATCAGCGCCCCTTTTCATCTTTAGCTGTTAGTGAGGGTTGTTTGGCAATGCAAACATCAGTTCAATGATGAGGAAAATATAACTCAGCGTATAACCAAAGATTCAAATATATGGTTGGTGATTGTTGTATTTTTTTCAAAACATCGCATGGCTACAGAAACATTTTAAAAATCCCAAACATGGTTGTTGACATGTATCTTTTGCAGATTTCTATATAATAAGCAATACATGCAGACACTGTATTGCAGCCAAGGACGTAATGATAAGGTTCCTCCAATTTTAGTTCACGTAACAGGGCTAATGTGGTGAGTCTCCAAGTGGGGACATTAGCTATTCCACTCATGTTTAAAGCGTAAGCCTGTGGGAAGTTAACTACATGCAGAGAGAAACTAGCAGCCTTAGTGCCATGGCAGATGGGAGTCATGATTTGTTTTTAATGTGACACACATGTGCCATCTTCTTGGGAGGGCCACCTGGTCTTCAATACAGGCAGTGTAAGGTCAGATGAGATTTGTTCAGGTGTTGTATTATCACTAAGAACTGACCGACTTTAGTCTTGATGTCATCAGTTGCTGTATCTTTTAACCATCAAGCATTACTTTTATAGTAAGATGGTAATGCTGAATCTGTGTATCCCTGTATGGTTTAAGTGGGTCTGTTACTGAAGGCAGTTGTCATCTTTTTGTCCGATGCTGTGTCGATGGAGCAGATTAAGTGCTCTGAAGGTGGGTTTCCACAGCAACGGTGACACGGCTGGGTTCAGAGGGACCATTGTGAATCTTTTATGACAAGCCACATTACTCCTTCCTGGTTTCATTGTGAGATCCTAAAGCAGAAAGAAAACAAAGGTGTGAAAGTTACCAAAACCTTTTCATTGTCCACCCTCTTCAAATTATGGTCAATTACAAGGACAAAGTGAAAGGCCCACCACTCAAAAGCAACAAAAGCCATTGGTTGCTATGCACCCACCCTTGACCTCAAAGCTGAGGTGGCTTGCTTCAAATACGGACAAATCTGTGATCATTGAGCTCACAAATTGAGCCAGAGGAAAAGAGGGAGCAGAGTGTGTGAGAAATAGGAATAAATTCAACACATCTACATTTTGAGAGCCTTTCATAGACGAGAAACTCTAACAATCTGCACGTTAATGTATCCAGATAACGTACCTGGATTTAGGGAAAACACATGCTAAGGCAAGGAGAACCCGTTGGGAACGGAATGCGATCGTAACAGTCGGACCACATTTGTAGAAGGTCAGACTGACAAAGTGATCAAATTGTGGGCATAATCAAGATAACCAGAACTCACTTTAATAACCATGGATTGGATATCGTTATCCAGATAATGTATGCAGATACAGTTTTCATGTTAATACCAGATGTAAAAGGGGGAGCACAGAATGGAAGAACAGATAGATGTTAGCAGTGCAAATCTTTCCCTCTTTGACTACGGGGTATGTATTTAGATTTATGATCTATACATATCATATACTGTAATTGTTTTTCCTAAAGTGATACTGTTGAATTTCTAACAACACAATACACTGCATTTCAAACACAATTTAATTAAACTGCAAAGGTTTTATTAATAAAACGTGTTTTTTTTAATAATGAATGTGTAATTAATACATCAATTGTTTCTTTGATTGTTATTTCATATGCTGAATTTAAAAAAGCCCTACTACTACCACCACCCAAACAATAGTAAACACAAACAGAGGCACTAGAAGACTTTTTAGCCAGTTCAGTTTTTTTTTTTCCTCAAAAGACTGAATATTGTTTATCTCAGATGAACACAGCAAATGAACTACATTTTTTTCAAGTAATGTTGATCATGATAGTCTGAGATTTATTTTAGCATTGCGGGTGTCCTGAAGAAGGTGCATGTTTTGCAATTATTCAGTTTATAATATAGATTTCAATATTGTAGGTGTGTAGGCTGAGATTAA
The DNA here is from genome assembly GCF_022577435.1 of Embiotoca jacksoni. Classification (NCBI taxonomy): domain Eukaryota; kingdom Metazoa; phylum Chordata; class Actinopteri; family Embiotocidae; genus Embiotoca; species Embiotoca jacksoni. The sequence continues at coordinate 6,422,493 of NW_027185252.1, forward strand.
AATAAATACACTGAAGGGATTAAAATGAATCATTAAAGCAATCGAAAACTTTCAACATCAGATATGCTGTCTTGTGCAAACAAATAACAAGCAGGTGCCACTGTCACATGTGAACAGCAAACAAAGAGTGAACAAATAAGTGAGTTTACTTTTCCCAGCTGTGAAGAAGGCTGCTTATTCTCTCCACGTGTTAATCCTGTAGATACCTGTTTTAAATACGTTGAATTTCTAGCATTAGCTCAAAGATGAAGGATGAGGGTTTGTTTCACTTATAGGTTCTACATACTAAACTGTGAGCAAATGAGAAAGTTGTGACCATTACAGAAACAAGGTTTGCACACAAAGCTGTGGGTCAATAAGTATTTTATTGTATTTCTTTTTTTTTTTTTTCATTTTATTATGCTCTGGCTGCGCTGGTTGTCAGGCTCCAAAATTAATTTGGAACCAATCAGATGCCTTTTTTTAATAGTTAGAAACCTAGATATAATCAGACCAACAGGTATTCATTAAGGGTTGGGGGATAGTATCACAATATTTTGCATTGCAATTTTGCAATTTTGCATTGCAACAATATATAATATAATATATTTTAGTGTGGTATCAGATCATTCCCACTCCAGTATGCATACCTTTATACTGTTCATACATACATATAGTGTATACTGCACAGTATTCATCTACTGTCTATAGATAGACACATATATATATGTATACATATGTGTCTATCTATAGACAGTAGATGTGCATTGCAATATTAACTATGTGTATTATTGTACCAATTTAATAGAAGAACATCTTCAGCAGAAAAAGCGGTGTAGCAGATATATGAGTTTATCAGGTACATACATGCAGCCTAATGCTACAGTGCTGCAATAAATCCAACCTTTGGGAACGGGTCCAAATCATAAAAACACCGATATCACTACAGTCAAACAGTACCACAAACTGCAGCCTTTAAAATGATCATACAGTTTAAACGCCTCTGCAAAACAGTTTCAACAAAATCTAAATATTTACAACCTACATGAAGGTATGGTTTAATACAGGATTGTTGCATTTGATAGTATTAGTTTTAGTAAATTGTACCTAATCAGCTAGTCAGCTGAGTGTACAATCCAAATTAACTGGTTTTTTTTTTCAAACATTTAAAATATAATTTTGAACTGTAACAAATATTTGAATTGGATGTGTTTACACTGAGCGCTCTCATCTCCACATTCAGATGATTCCTCCTCAGTCGTCTGAACCTTGCCCAAACCTCCCCCCTTCAATTTTCACATGCTTCAAACCGCCATTCCTCTCAATCCCATTTCGGCTGTCACGGTTTCAAATTGGAGTTGGCATTCTTTGGCTGCCTTTGTGGCATTGCTACTGTATAAGAACATGCCTGAGGTACTTTGCCTCTCTGATTAGAGATCTTACTGTCGGCTGTATCAACAGTATAGAATATTCCTCAGATGTCACTCCAGGCTTTTGTCTATGCCTCCTTCTCCAAAACCACATTGCTCTCTAGAGTTTCACTGTTACATCATCTCCCGAAGTGAATAGAAAGAAAGAAAACACACAAAGCAGACATTACTCTGCCTGGATGTTGATAACGTTTAATGTCTCAAATGGATTTTTAGGCATTGGTGTGATGAATTTTAGGCAAATGGAGAAAAAAACCTTGGTTAGAAACAAGTCTAAGTGCAATTAGAGGGAGGCTGATTAGGCTCAATAATGTCGGAATTGTACTTAAATAGATGAAGCTTTTGTATTACTGTATTGTATTGCTGCTATTTTTGAATCCTACTGAGCAAATCCCTTAGGTACTGTAAGCACAGTATTTCCGAGACCTCAGCATCCAGGTTCTTGTCAATAAAACTAATTTCACATGTTTGAATAGAGGACTGCCTGAACTATGGGCCACACAAAAACACAATAAATGTTAAGCCTTACCTCATTATTCTGTTGTATACAATATGTATCAGTTCACATTTAACAGTAGGCGTTGTCCCTTTTTGCTTTCTTAGATGATCTCGGAGAAAATAGCAACACTATCTCAAAATGACTAAGTTCTCAGAATGTCATCACAATTACGGGTTTTTCATAGTCGTACAGAAGCAAGGTTAAACAAATATCATTTAGCTTCAGAAGGGTATACAGTATTTCCATTATGCCTTTAGTTGTCAGTGTTTGGTTGTGCTGTGAACTGATACTGAACCTCACAAGTGTTGCATTCTGTTGTGCCCATGGCTTCAACAAAACACTGCCTCCCAGCTGGTACACATTAACTAACCCACACTACATCACTTGACTTTGTTTTTACCATTATGGAATCTGACAGATTTTGTCTGCAACAATGAATGCAGTTCAAGGAGCTGTCGTCTCTCTTGAATGTCAAAGTTATTCTTCAAGGCAGACAATAGTTATCATTGTCAGATTTTATTTCTGGCCGGGAGACATTATCATAATTTGAATGAATGGATTACTTACACATTAAGGAGCTTGCTGATATTTCCCCATTGAAAAGATTACAAGAATGTGATCTAGTGATCTTATATATTTAACCTTTAGATTTGAAGGGAATTGTGTGTCTATGGGCTAGCTTCACAAGTCACATTTTACTGATAAGAGAATGTGTCAAGTTATTTCTCTTGTCAATGCAAACTGTCCGTTTATGTTATTCACGATTGATGCAAGTGTTAATGTAATAAACCATGTGAAAAAATGGGCTTGCACCATGTGCAAAAGGCAATTTTTTTTTTTACACAGCTGATTAAGAGATGGAAAATTACTGCTAAAATAGTAAAGCTCAAACATTTATTAAAACCTTTCTCTAAAAATATATTCATTAAGACAAGGTTAACAATGTTCAGATTATTATGCTCTCACACACACACACACACACACACACACACACACACACACACACACACACACACACACACACACACACACACACACACACAGTCCGTTGGCGTCTTTGTTGTTTTGTTTACCTTTTGCCTATTGTGGTCCCCACAGCTCAACCTTGAACGTTTTAGCCTTCATCTTTTAATCTTTTAGCCACCACTGAAACTAATTGCACACAGGCACACACACGAAAGCACATTCCCTCCAGTGTTGTGCCGGATGTTTTTTTGACACAGTCGTCCTTTTTTCGCTGCCTTTATCTTGATCATGTGAAATGCCACCTTCAGTGTGATAAACGCTTATGTTACATAAATAGTAATATAATTGAGTGTACCGACTTTGTGAATGTATATATTTCATGATCCTATCCTTGAGGAAAGTGCACCATGATCTTTCATTAAGGCACATTTATTGTTAAGGTTGTCCTTCAAAAAAATAACCCAACAGGTCTTCTGTCCAAGCAGCTTATTTCGGCCCACAGTTTTAAAGTACGCGACCTTTACTGATCGTATAATTAACAACATTCGGGAGTAGTGAAGAAGTTCAGATGAAGTTGATATGCTGTTCACTTCCAGTTTCCAGTGAGTCAGGACAGTTTTTAAAAAATAGATTTACTGTTGCCATGAAGACGAAGGTTGCATAACTTAAAAAAAAAAAAAAGTAACTCTTATGTACAACAAGGTTTAAGAAATGATTTTAACCCAAACCCTTATCTTTTCCTAACCAAGTGTCTAACCAGGGGCACTAATTTAGGAAACACTCCTGCAGGTTATATTTGAGGGTAGAAACAAATAACATCTGTCTGGTGATTCAAGTCCTCCACTTATAATGCTGGCCTATTCATTTGAATTTCAAGGTCATTTTTTTAATGCATGGCTTGACTCGTTAATTCTAAGTATGACACATGGTATTTCAACCGTGGAGGCAAATATTTCTCTTGCACTGGTGTGGTCCTCTTGCAGTTTGATTAGATAAATCTGGCAATGAGAGAAGTATTAAAATAAAATCATGACTCTTCCAAGGTTATAAGATCGATTTGCAGCTTTTGGTGCTGTACTCTGCACTGGCTATTATTGATGAGCATGGTGTTGTTACGTAAAATTGCAGCAAGGTTCTGTTGGTTATATGTTCAGGCATCAGTCTTCATTGCTTCATGTGAAGGGGATTCATTTAGACACTAATGATAGCAATTTGCAGAAGAGGGCATGCATTCAGACGCTAAGCATGACAGATGTCAAATGTGTGCAGTCTTCTGACAGGTGGAGGAACTCCATAATGTCAGGGATGGTTTTGGTAATTTCCAGGGAGTTGTTTACCTTTACTGAGAGGTTTTGGGTCATTTATTACATTTGCATACGCTTCAGTAACCAGATTAGTCCACTTTCTGTCTTAACTCTACCTTACACCCGAATTCCCCCATCCGGGCATTAATAAAGTTATATCTTATCTTATATAACGATGAGGGTAGGGAATAAGAGAAATATGATTTTCCAACATAAATCTCTCCAATAAAAATCTTAGTTCTGTACATGTGTAATCTGGTTTAGATCTTCGACAGGGAATGTATTGCTGTGATAGTAGAGCAGCAGGATCAAAATAAAGATTAATACTTGAATAGCTGCTGAACCTATGTATTTAAATGAATCTATTCAGTATGTGAATTAAGCCAAAATGCTCCCAGAGCAGCTGTTATGTGTTTAAATAAGGTTTCTACCTCTTGACATTTGACTATCTGTACATTTTAGACACCTTTGTGCTGCACCAAAAGGCCATGAGCTTTAACTATGGAATCTGTCCTCCCAGCAAAGAAGCATTGTTTCAAAATAAATACCAGAAATTGTGGTCCTGTGCAGTATAGCTATAAATACTAAATTTGATATCTTATATGATAAAAACTGTTTGTCTAAGTCATTACAACCCATTACACACTTTACTAATCAGTATACATTCAACCCATTAATCATGTTTTTGTTTTTGTAGTTGAACCTCTTGCACCACAGAATCTCAGGTTACAGATTTCTATCCAGTAATGGCACTTACTTCTTATGGCTGTTTTCTATGTCATTATCAAAATTTATTTTATAAAGCAAGGTGAAATTAGAGCAACTGAAGTGAATCTGACAGGAGTGGGCATATTAAATTCATCTCAACTCCAGACTTCATTCTCACATCTAATGTAAAAATTGGTTTGCTTAGCATAGCATTATTTATAATTGCTGATTTGTCAAATTTGCTACAGGCAGTGTGACTTTGGTCCGTTCCATGATGTTTTTTGTTCCTTTCCCTGAGACATCAGACCAGCACCCTACATGTGACCCAGGATGTCTTCATTTACAAATTAATCTCCAGAGACCCCAGAGGGTTTTGACTGACACGAACTATCGTAAAACCTCAATGTATTTTCACACTCTGTTCTCAAATTATACTTCTCTCTCTCTTCTTCTGTTCCTTCTCATTTCATTCATCAATGCAGGCCGTGGAAACCAACCTGGCATCCAAGGACAGTCACTGGGTCTACGCCAATGAGGTGAGGCCAAATTCCTGGATACGCACCTCAGTGAATTTAGACCTTAGTGTCAGTTTGCCTCTGTCAACACAGCATCTCATGTGCTGCCATGGCACCCACATACACATGAACACCTCTGAGCCTGTCACTAACTACACTTTCATAATCATCACTTAGATCAGCAGAGGATCGCTTGTTTGTATTTTATCTCTGCCGCCAGAGGGACTACTAGGCCTTTATTTGATATTGTATAATTGCCCTCCCTTTAATTGCTGATACTAGTGTACCTTTTCCCTCTCTGTACCACTGCTCAGTGGGTCTGACATTGACCTAAATAGTCTTCTAAAGTAGCTGTAACAGCAAAACATTCAGGTGCACATTGTGAATACAGAACAGTGGACTCACAGGGATCTTTAGCTGTGGCGCCTCAGCACTGCACTTCCATTGATTCAGTGATTTGGAGATGGGGTGGAGGGAGGTATCAGATTCACGAAATACTAAAAGCAGTGGATGAAAAGATGTTAAAAAGGTAAAAGCCGGTAAGAAGTTGCTCACAGATTATTTACCAGGAATATTAGCATTGTTGTGCTTAACAGGCTCTCTCTCTATCTTGTACTCACAGACACAAACGTACCTTAGTGTCCACATATTGCATGTTTGTTCAAATTAACTATATCAGGACAAAACCCTTGCAATGTATCATCTCTTATTCAAGGAGGTACCAATGAATTTTAATGAAACATCACCTCACTTGTAAGAACATGTTATCGCAAACAAAACATGACGCGTATTGATTCATAATCCATAGAGCATGATAAAGGTGCTTGTGTTCCCCTGACAGCCATGTTTGTAAGAATATTAAGACACTGCAGTTCAGGAGAATTTTTCTACAGTGTACCAATTACCTCGAACAGAAGTTTAAAACCCGTTTTGGCTGCAATGCACATTGGACAAACCAACGTACAAAAAGTTACTTATGCTTTTATAAAAAAATTCCCAGTGCAGAATTTCTGTATATTTCAATCATCTATATTTTGATTAGTGAGGCTCATTGTATTGAAAACCTGCTGTCTAGCAACCTGAAGTACCTACTTTTAGATTATAATGAGCTTTAATATAATGTCACAGTTTTACCATGCATTCAGCATGCACACGACTGAAGTACTGACTGAAAATGCCTAATGAGATCTTAAGCCCTTCAAAATCTTTTCTGTATCTGGCAGTTTAAATCATTTTTTTTTTTGCTGATAGACTTTTGTAGTCTCAAATGAGATGATTAGATAGAGGCTGTAATTTGAAGCAGTATTCACATACAAAGCCATCCATGCCTCTTGCTCATTTACTACAGACCTCCACAAAGACATTAACTTTAATTGCATCAGACTCTGGGAAAGTATGAACTAATGGCATGTTAATTTCTATGCTACTCGCTTAATGGTCGATGTGATGTGGCTCACTGCAGAGTTATCTCTCCCTGGTACACTTTTAAAGGGGAATAAAGTGCCTGTTTGTATCTGTAAACTATAAAATACACCATCATTCACTTTTTTCACTGTTCCTCAGCTTCCCTTTCTCAATATATAGTTTTCATTTCCCTCTGCCCCTCTTGCTCTCTTCCAAGACAGTGAAGAAAATAATTGTTGCTTCATCTCTGCCCCACTCTGTGCAATTTGTGTTTATCCTTTTGTCTACTCTCCATCTGTCCCTGCCTCCCATTTCATCACCCAGGATAAACTGGCCATGAAGCTGACAATCACCTTGAAATGAGAATAACGCAGACATTTTCAGAGGACTAACAAGAAAATTAAATTACTGCTTATGCCGACCTATTTTTCTCAGAGACGTTGGCCTCCAGAGCTCTTCTCAAATACCAAAAAACTAACATGAAAACTGTGATCTGCTAACAAGTCCATCTTTTTCTTAAATTCTATTTTTTCCTCATCTGACACTGTTACCATCAACAAGAATCACCCTGTAAACTGAATCCAGGCGTGTATGTAACTATAAACGATTTATCCACAACGCCTGCTTATCTCTAAAGGGGAAGGAGATTTAAAGGAAGGTGCAAAGCTCATTTGTTTCCATTAGCCTGTGATTATATTTCTAAGACGCTCCTAACTTGGCTTATGGCACAAAGATTGTGCACATGTTTTATTCTAATTCATTCAAACACGAGAGAAGAGACAAAGTCATTTTACGAACCGCATCTGCTTGGAATGACTCTCTTTTCATTGCAGCTGCTGGCGGACTCTCTAATCCCACCTTGCTACATGGCTATAATATACCTAGATACTGTTTCCTGCATGCAAAATCAGAAAATCCCGTTAGCCTGACCAGATGCAGTGCAGCTCTATTACAAAACCCTGCAGGGAAATAACAGCTTCCCGTTACCTCCTTCCCCTGAATGCCCCATCAGTCCCTGCAGACAGTTGCTACTATTCAGCTGGTCGTGACAGAGTTGTGACACACATTTTAACCAAGTGATTGTGAGGCTCGCTGTCGTTTTCCCACCTCCATCAGCTCCCTGCAGTCCTGCGGGCCTTTAGACCTCACGCAGTCAAAGCGAGGTCTCACATTTCGTGCAACTCTCGTGACAAAATGTTCAGCAATCAGTATCACAATGAATGTAGTTGTCAAGTTAGAAATGCGATAAGAGCCCACAGTGAGAGGGATGGAGAAGGAAAATGACGGTGCATCAGTATAATCACAAGTCGAAAAACAATAAGGATAATTGACAAACAAAAGAAACTGATGCGCTGATATGTCTTTTTACTCTATGACAACAGGAGGATTACACTTGCATTGCAAAAAAAACAACCAAAAAAGATTTACAGTAACTTTGTTGATGGAGCAGAGGTCAAGATATCCTGACCTTTAGTCTGTAGTATGGGCCAAATTGAACAAATCACCAATGTTTTCTCAATGCAACTTGAATGTGTTTTCATTAGACCTTCCCTGACTGGTATATGACCACATTTTTTTTTGATATCTCCAGTTTGCAATGCACAGTTTCTGTTATGAATTGATAAATGCAGGCCTAAACTGAAATTACTCAATTACTATCATTTGTCATAATGACAACAATGCTCCCTCCAGACTTACAGAAGACATTATCAGTCTAAAAATAGCATTTAGTTTCATTATTGATCAATCTGCAGATTATTTTCTGATAGTCTCCAAAAATGTGACGTATGATTCCCCACAGCCAATGGTGACATCTTCAGTTGTGTTGTTTTGTGTCACCAACACTACAAAACCAAAAGATAATAAGTTTACTATCATTTACAACAAAGAAAATAATCAAATACTCACATTTGAAAAGTTGGATATGCAGATTTTTTTTGCATTTTTGCTTAAACAGATGAAAGTAGAAAGATTCCAAAATAGTTGCCCATTATTTCTGTTTTTATTATGCAATGTAAAACTGTCATATCTAAAATGTTTGAGTTAAAAACAAGAAGCTTTTCTCCCAACATAACTTTTCTTCAGTTACAACAGTTTTTGTTTTGGATTGACACTAATGCATTTTTAAACCAAAGGAGTGGGTTTGAATTGCAAACAGTTCATGATGTGAAACTTACACTGAAGTAAGTTTCACACAATTGACAAACGTAATCTTGAGGGAAAAAAGAGAAAAGCTTTGAAATCAGTGTGTAAGAACTGCAGCAGGACTAGATGTGAGCAGGAGGGCACAGGGATGATAGGCCGACAGTTGTTTCACTAAACCACCCACTAAACCGGGGTGCTCCAGCTGCTAGCACACAGAAGGCTGGCTGCCTCTGACACTGTCTAGTCGACTCAGATGGATTGCACATCCTGGGAGGATTTCTTGTTATTTTTTTCCCCTTCAAAGGCGGGACGGTGACACTTGAGAACATTTGATGGATTAGGTGGTTGTGCCTGCTTTGACAGACAGAGTCGAGAAGGACAGTCATGATATGACTGATGTCTTGGGTAACTGCCCATCAAGCGACTCAGACGGAAACCCTATTCTACTGATGGGATCTCCGCCACACTAGATTATCGGATTGGAAAGTCGATTACGGAAGAAGCCACTTAGGACCAAAATAATATATATATATTTTTCAATCTTCTAATTGTTTATATAGAGAATTGAATAAAGTCGCATTTACCAAAACACCGGATTTACTGTTGGGATCCTTTATACCATTAACCACAATGAGCATCCATGCGGAAACCCAATTCAGAAGTCAAAATGGTGACCAAAGGGGACATCCTCTGTCATGGTCATACATGTAAGGGAACCCAGACAGGCGACTCCCTTCATGAACCACCTGATCTCAATATCACAGCACTGACAGTCATTGGGGTTCATAAGAGAGCCGTTCAAATTATGTACAGTCGCACTACTCCTCCAGGATGAAGTTCAAGTTTCATTGTGCCAATGAAATCTTAAAATGTAACACAAGCACAGATCTTTGTTTGCACTGTACTTAGAGTTAGGCCTGTTCCAATATCACTTAGTCAGCTTACACTGGTCTCATGGACAATGATCTGTGTAATGGGATTGCACTATACAGTAAAAAAAAAAGCAGCACATGAATCAATTAATTGCTGTAATTATTTGCATGTCACATTTAAGATATCCTGTTCCAATTAAGCAGCCTCTTACCCAAACTCATCAGAAGTGCTAACACAGTCATAATGTTCGCCTCTTTGGTCAAAGTCCATGTTTTTGCACTTGAAGTAGATTAGTGAATTTCCGCTCACAACAAACAGACTAGCAAAGAGATGGTTGAAAACGCTAAGGTTATGTTGATGCAGATCAGGCGGTGAAGTGCAGTTTGGCATGAAATTGCATTGTGTTTCTGCCTGATCATACCATATGTTATTGCAAATGGTACTTCCTTTGACTCAGTCTTTCCTGTCAGAAAGTCGTGAGCTGTGAGCAGCCAGATCATTGCTTTTCTTACAGTATTTACAGTTACAGTGCATTATTATGTGCAACGTACGCAGCTGTTTTGATTAATTGATAAATTATGAAGGGAGGCAGTGACAATTAAAACACATCCCATCTTAATGTGTGCATGCACCCACAGATTGCTCAAACTAATGCATTTTAAACCTATTTCAGGAAATTAAAACGCCATAGACCTATGGTATGTTAAAGCTGACAGTGGTTCACCCACCACTGGATATCTAAGATGAACAAACTGCTTTCATCCCTTTGGGGAAGTGGCAATCAGCTGTTGTGGTTTTCTAATCAGTTTTTACTGTCAGTACTTCAGAGCATTATTAATAAAACTAGATAAAACCCATTGCTTAATCATCATTAGCGTAATTTATCAATGTAAGGATTAAACAATCATCAAAACGAGACTGAAACTGACAGAGACCTCAAATATGTCATCTTAGTCTGACTAAACATTGGCATAGTGCTGTTTTACTGCTGCCACTTTTAGTATGTAAGTTTTCAAGCTATTAATGAAAATCTTGTAGACATGCAGAACAAACATTAATAAACTTAGGTACATGTAATAGCTTTAAGTTTTGTAGGAACCATTTTTAAGATCTTATTTATTTTATTGTGATTTGATGTTAAGACACTTTTTAATATATACAGTAAAAGTCACTTTTTAATGCCCCATGCATGTGTGAAATCCTAAATGAAAAGTGGTGATGCCTGTACCCAACATAACACGCAATCTAACAGTATTGTGTATTATATATGCTTTCCCACAAGACTGCTGTATTATATTTGTCCTCAGTGTAACAAACAAGTACATACATCATCTCTGTTCTCTTTGTTATATGCAACATTTAATATGAATTCAGGTGTGACACTTATTGATCCATTTTCACCACAGCAGCACCGCCTGAATAGGATTGATTTAATTAAGGAACCCTCAGAAAGGTATCATGTCTATCGTATGATGAGTAATGCCTCCACAGATATATGTCGTAGTCTCACAAATCAGCAAAGGCTTTTTTTTTTTTTTTTTTTTTTTTTTTTTTAGAAGTATGAAATACATTGTAAGACAATAAGACAGTAATAATTGGATAATAAAGTAACCTTGTGGTTATTTTCCACATATGTATTACCTTTTAACGTACATTTAAATTGAATACAAAGATATGTATGCATGTGTTTTATTTGCATGGAAAATTCATATTTTCACCATACACACAATGCTTTGTTCTTCAGTCCTGACTCCCATTATCTTTCATCTTAGTTGCTGCAGCTTCAAAAAGCACCTCCATTTCTAATTAAAGGACTGTGATTACTGGTCAATTGTTTTATTTATTTCTGGTAAGAGATTAATAACACGGACTGAGCAGCACAAAGAGGATAATTTAGTCTTTCTGTCAGCTGAAGTAGACTTGATTAATATATTTTGGTCATCAGCTGTCATTGAAACATGGCTGTGCTAATCACTTTTTTTTTTTTTTTTTTAATTTTGACTCGGTTACCTTCAGGGGCTTAACTACTCACGTACATGTAAATGCGTGATCATTTTATAGGAGTTTGTATTTGATCTGTCAGAAATAATAATATAATTTTACACTTAGACTATCATAATCAAATACACTGCCCCATATAGACTAATAAACCGTCTACTGCCTTAAAACTGCATGGGATGACCACTGTAGTCAGCGGCCAAGTATGTGTCCTTTTTATTTTTTAAGTCGATCATTTTGCATCTTGTATAAGTAAAATACTTGATATCACAGTGCTGTCCAAATTGTAGCTTAATGGTCTGTACAGTCTCCTCAAACAGAGGTAAAAAGGCACATGCTCCCTGAGCCATGTTCCATTGGTCACTGTCACCACCAGGTCAGGTTATGACATAAATGTCCCCTGTGATGCTGACAGAATACTCGGACTGGATGGCAACATAAGTTATTAACTTGGACGTGAGGGTTCAGCTCTGTGAACCATGCGACATAATTTGTCTGATTAATGTGTGATGGCAACTCATGAATATTCATCCTTTCCACCTGAGTGACTGTGAAGAGTCACTCCAGGAGTCAGAGGAAAAAACTAAATGAGCTAGAATTACCTGAGTGTTTTACTAAAATTATCTATTTACTTTGATCTCCATAATATAGTCTTTTATTTTTCTGAAATATGTATATATCATGCAAATCATATTTGAGAAAAAGGCTTAAAAGTACAAAGGAATTTGCAGGTGGCTAAACAAAAATTTGGACAAATAATTCAGGAAAAAAAAAAAGCACAATGGAAGAAGGGTACACATACAAAGAAAGACTAAGAGTGATGGCACAATAATAAGAGATTGAACACATTAGGATGAAATGAGAAAAGCACTACAATGTCAGAAGCCTGGAGAAATTAACATTGACTGTGGACAGAGACCAGGAGTAAGAGAGGTCGATGCAAAAGGGAGAGATCAAAATGTCTGATTAGGAAAACAGATAGAGAACATGTATGGAGGCATGTGTGGTGAGGGATTATATCAACCTCGAGCTGCTTGAGTTTCGACCCAACTGTAAACTCACAGCTTTATTGTCAGATAGTATATGAACCCAACATCTCCCAAGTGACTCCTCTATCTGCCTCAGCATTGACCACTGTCCTGCTCTGGAGACTAGCAGGCAGCTCTGTGTCTCGTGAATATTGATCCGGTTCTCCACACGAGCAAACTCCACAGAAGTGGACCAAGGGTCACCTGCACTATAATTCTGAAGAATATATTTGAAATGTTCACTGATTTGTCAATCTAATTTCAATAACAAAATAAGCTGAAAAAGTCAGTCTAAAAATGAAGTTGAGCACATAAAGCTGAAATTTTAACCCTAGCCTCTATCATTTATCTCCATTTAACTTGTTGGAGCTATTTCACTTAATTTCTCTATATCCCCCAAGGGTGTCATCTGATACTTTAATTGCTCAAGAAGCAGGCACAGCCAATCCCCTCCAAAGTTTCCTGTCTTATCCAAATTTCCACTCTGCACTCTACACAAAAAGAGTGTGCCATTATACTTGACTTAAGTTCAATGGAAAGCCGGGTAAAACTCACCTCCTCTCTCTACTCTGTCATCTTTGTATTCAGGAGGTGAGCGATGCTGACATCATGGAGCTGGTTCACAGCTCTCTGGGGCGCATGACCATCATTCGTCAGATCTTCCCATTGTGGAGGGACACCAACGTTCGTTGTATGAGAAACAATCATCGCATCTCCTCGCTGCTCTGTGACCCGCAGGAAGGCTATCTGCAGTCCCTGGAGGTAAAAACCACTTAAACTATTGAAGCTAAATTATTGTTATGCAGATTGTATTGGTCTGCCCAGGCTGACCAGGGGTCATCATGTGAAAAAACAATTCCAAACAAACAAAATCAAAAGCTAGGATGTTAGATAGTGATATTATTGTGTCATGCACTAACAAGTGTCCAACCCACCTGGAATAAAAATACATAAAAAAAAAAAAAAAAGGCTTTTACAGTGCTAAATCATTTGTCAGACACAAAGATAAGGTTTTTCATATTAGGATGGGTGCAAAATATCAACTCATTTAAGTATTGGGATTCTTTATTTTACCATTTTTAAATCAATGTGTGATTCCTGAATCAATACAGTGTTGTTTTCTGATTGTCTATTCACTGGAAGCAACACTTCCAGCTCGTGATGAGCCTAGTGCTTAAGAATCAAAGCTCCAGTTGTAATAATTTACTGATTTGATTGATATTGATTTGAGGATTTGATTTATTTCATTATAACAGTAATTTATTTAACTAACAGGAAGAAGGCCATATTGGTAAGTGGTGTTCCCAATGATGGTTTTTTATTTGCAAGGCCTTAAGAGAGCGCTAAAGGGTTAAAATAAAACTACTGACATGTGATAGTATCCAATTGGGAGAGAAGCATAATGTCACAACCGTATTACATGTTTTGTAAGGTTACATTGCAAACAATAACCTTTCCTTCCTGCACAGTATCAATAAAATCTGCATCAAAAAGGCTCCCTTCCTAAAGATTTGTATAACAAGCCAACCAGGAGAACTCATCAGAAATTAATGACATTTTAAGAAAAGTGTAGCACTTTAATCATTAAACTATAGCACTAAAACATGAAAGAAGCAGAATATATTGTGACATAGAGGAATGCAACATGTTCTGAGAACAGATAATAGAAATGGCATCAGGATACATGATTGAGATGAAAATTATTTAAAATCCAAAGTATTTCATAATTATACTGATACTCTGTGTGAATTCAAATGGTTGCTTGTTGTTGGCTTGAAAGGCAGCTGTATAAGGTTGTTTTACTACATGCAGTCAGTTTGAATTCAGTCAGTTACAATGGATTCTAGTGGTGGCAGTTTTTTGTTTTTGTTTTTGTTTTTTATCAGAAAAAAACAGCAAAACATCTAATGCAAAATCTCAACTGTGAAGTTTCCATTGTCCGTTGAAATTGTCAGTATGTTCCAAACAATCACATATTCACCAGCATAAGTTACTTTCAGGTTCAGACTCTGAGCTTTGAGGATGGGTTATGCACAACATAGAACCAGCATGATGGATGAAACCGTACCAAGTGTTTGAATAGTGGCAAGGTTGTGTTTTTCTTTCTTACTTTTAATCCCTGTTGCTGTGAGTATTTTTAGGGCAGTAACTTTGTGTTTCAGGAGAATCGAGCATATTTCATTCACTTTCAGGGGAACACAAAAACAACAATTGTGTTGCAGATAGCACAAATGCTTTAAGGGGTTGTGAGCGTGATTGCTGCTTAATTTGATGCATTCTTCACACTTTTAGTTGTGACTGTACAACATAAGCATGCAGCCGTAGTGTGGGACAGTACAGGCAAGCATCTGACAAGTGCCACATGAATATAAATATGAACTGATTATGTATGCTACTGAATTCATATTGCACTCCCTAGGTAAGACAAGTATGATGGACATGAATGACTATGAATATAAATGACTGCAGCCCACTGTGTCCAGGGAATAATTGGCAGAACAGAGTAAATTATTGTTTTAAATGAACGGAAAGCTTCTTCTTTTTTTTTAATTGACATGCAAATCATCTTAAAAATATGAATACACCCAAATTGTAGATAAACTAAAATCCATATATTACTTGTTAATAAACTACTGAAATACCACAGGCTTAACAAAGACTTTTGTTGTAGAAAGTACTACATGCTCTAAACCAAATACTGCTATCTAGGATGTGTGCAAAGGCTTTATTAACCAGGAAATCAACATAAGGTAAATTCAGTCAATGACAAAGAGGGTCAGTAAAGAAAATATGCCGTACAGCTCAGTTATCTCTCCAACACAATGTCATTCTCCTCTTTGGTTTTTCAGCGAAACCTTGTTCACCCTGGCACTTACTTTCTACAGAGACCTAAGATCACCTCCTTACACCTCTCAGACTTTTCTTTTCCTCAATCCATCTGGAGTGCAATGGCTGTGCTCCCTGCTGCTCCTTTGAAATGTTCAAATTGCTTTTTATCCATACTCCAGACAGATGGCAAAACCATGTGGTGTGTGCACCCATAGTCCTCAATAATTTAAATGAAAGAGGGTTAAGCATGGGGTAATGGCAGTTTAGGCATTCATCAGAATAGTTAAACGCTGTGTTGACTGCAGTGCATTCCTGTTCTAATCACATTCACAACCCGACAGCTGTGTTGTAACCTCAGAAATCCTGACCCTATGTACAGTACCAAGTTGCATTTCACCTGGGCTTTGCTTCAGACTCAGCGACCTTGAGGCATGTGTAGTTGACTTGTAGGACGTCTTAACACTGTGAGGCTTGAAATGATGTCTAAACATGTCATTAACTGAATGCCTGGAGTGGTAGCTTGTATCGCTTCTATGAATATTCTGCTGTGCGAGTATTTGACTTGACTTTGACCTCAAGGACCAATCAAATTTCCTGTCACACATGGACAGGAGGCAGCAGACATGATTCTTAACAGGGTGTGCTACAGTTGAAGGGGAGACAGTTGGACTGATGGCAGTTCTGAAATTCATTAGACAGAAGATTGTTGAACCAGAAATAATTGTTCTTTTCATATCACACCACAGTGCTATTGTCACCTTCGTCTTTTGCCAGTGTTGTGTCAAGCAAATAATTCCACCAGCTGCATGTAGTCATATCACATCATTATTCAGCAAATCAACCTAGGTGTTTGATCAGAAACTCTCATGCAAATATTAATGTGGACAGTCAAGACTGTCACAACCGAAAAGTAGCCATGACATTGTTGGGAAAACAAAAATCTTCCTACCAGCTGTAACCTCCATTCTCTTTTCAAGCAGGAAGATTTTATTCATCTGTCAGACTCTTTTTTTCAGAATCCAACCTTACAAACTGCAGCAAGACTGAAAACAAGTACAGTTGTGTCACTGCGTCACTCACAAGGGTTCCCAATGGGGGCCAATTGATATTTCTTTAAGCCCTGAAAACATATATTTGTCTTTTTATTTGTTGTATCCAGAGTTTGTGTGCTGTTCAGAGTTGCAATGCAGACCTCCGAAAATACAAGAATACACTTCTTAAAATTGCATGTTTTTTTCCCCCTACCTATCAGGTGTCCAACCTCTACCTATATGACAGTGTTTTGATGCTGGCCAACGCCTTCTATAGGAAACTGGAGGACAGGAAGTGGCACAGTATGGCCAGCCTTAACTGCATGAGGAAGTCCACCAAGCCGTGGAATGGAGGCTGGTCTATGCTGGACACGATCCAAAAGGTAGTCCAGTTTGAAGTTACCAATTTTCTTGTTGAATTTAGCTTCTGGTTTGTATTTGCTATTTTGTAGAAAATGCTAAATAGTAGTTTCAGCAATATTCTGTCATGGATGATTATATCAGTAGTTACATACAGAAAATGTACATACAATTTTTTATGAGAAGCACTAGCAAGTATAAGTAGGGGATTTATACAGTCAAAACACTCTTCAATGTAAACTGAAAGTGCATTACACTATGAACCCTGCCGGAGACTCACATTCAGATTCACTTATTTTCTAAATGCCTTCAAGGAAGCTGATTAATAAATGTGATCTCTGTGTTTGATGTTGAAATGGATTTGTGGCTGATTGAGCTCTGTTTGCTTGTGTAACCCTCTCAGTTTGCACATTGAAATAAGGCCTCAGATACTACAAAGTAGCTTGATGTAATGCATTTTATTCTGATAATATATTTTTTCATTCTTGCAAAGAGTTGTGCTGGTTTAATCTCAAGTGTAACACAAGAGGACCAAGTCGGGCATGAAGAAACAATGAAGCAGTAGTGCTCATGGTGTTTCATCCTATGGTGTTGTTTGCATCATTCAAACCAAATGTCAAACTTTCAGAAATGTATCAGAATTATTCATGAAAAGTGATTTTACTTTAACAGCAAAACCTTCAAATCAAAAATCTCTGTAATAACGTCATACTATCCCAATGAGCTACATATGGTCAGGGTTGTGAGTGTACAATTAAAGAGATAATTTACATACATTTTACGGCATGATGGATGATAAACAACATTGAAATGCTCCCTTTAATAATTACTGTAAAACATCACAATTCTGTACAATGCTACCAAAACTACAACTCTGTTTTTTTTTGTTAAAATTTCTTCCCATACATGCTATGCTTTCTATATATTATATAAAATATTTATACTTATATATACTTTATAAAAACGTTTTTATACTTTATTTTTTTATTTATTTTAACATTTAATTTTTTTTTTTACATTTTGATGAAAAATATAATGTGTTAAAAAGATTAGCATTTGTATTAGACTAATTGTAGGCTACTTTTCTTTGCCTACACAAACAGAACAGGTGCACACACACAAATAAAATTCTAAGTCACCATGGCCTCTTCCATGTGATGTCTCAAACAGCAACTATATTCTGCTATTGTTGCTACAGGGACGGATCAGTGGCCTGACAGGACTGATGGACTTCCGCGCTGAAGGCTCCAATTCTCATGTACAGTTTGAGATTCTTGGGACCAGCTACAGTGAGACATTTGGGAAGGACGTGAAACGGGTGAGTTCACTTGTCTGGTCAGGACACCTCACGAGAAACTAACTTAAATATTTTAATGTTTTAGGCCAGATTTTATGGTGTTAAATGAAATTTAAATACAAATGACTTATCTTTTGAAAAATGTATTATTATTATTTTTTTTTTACTTTAACGCCGCTCAGAGATTCAATAATGCTTGTAGTGGTCCATTTTTTTCTTTCCATTCAGGCTGACAGAAATAATCATGTTGCTGTGCACTAAATTAATCTATTAATCTATTTCACTGCAGGGTGCTGTACCTTTTTCATTTGACAACGGTGGCATGTCCAAGTTATATGCATAAGGCAGCAGAGAAGACAATTAAAGTTCCTATATTCAATTCAATTCAATTTTATTTATATAGCGCCAAATCACAACATGGGTTATTTCATGGCACTTAACACATTAAAGTCCTTACAGCAAGACTTTACAATAATATAGAGAAACCCAACAATTCAACAATTCCCACATAAGCTAGGAGGGAAAAAACTCCTCTTTAAGGGAGAAAAACCTCCAACAGAGGGAAGGAAAAACTCCCTCTTAACAGGAAGAAACCTCCGACAGAACCAGGCTCAGAGGTGGGCGGCCATCTGCCTCCACCGGTTGGGGTGAGAGGAGAGCAGAGAGAGAAAAGGACAGCATAGAGATAGAAGAGAAGAACTGTTGGTGGAGACGACAAGCGCAAGGCAGAGACATACAGC
The DNA here is from genome assembly GCF_022577435.1 of Embiotoca jacksoni. Lineage (NCBI taxonomy): Eukaryota > Metazoa > Chordata > Actinopteri > Embiotocidae > Embiotoca > Embiotoca jacksoni. The sequence continues at coordinate 6,441,599 of NW_027185252.1, forward strand.
TCCGTGACGGGACATCTGCAAAAGAAAGAAGAGAAACTACGCGAGCGAGGGAACTGAATGGAGACAACAGACAATAAGAAAAAGCTATGGGAGAGAAAAGGATGGTGAGGTATAAGTCAGTTAAAGAGTAGGAGGAAAGAAAAGAAGCTCAGCATGTAACGAGGTCCCCCAGCAGCGTCGGCCTATAACAGCATAACTAAGGGTTGGTTCAGGTCTACCTGAGCCAGACCAAACTATAAGCTTTATCAAAAAGGAACGTTTTGAGTCTAATCTTAAAGCTAGAGAGGGTTTCTGCCCCTCAAACACAAACTGGGAGCTGGTTCCACAGGAGAGGAGCCTGAAAACTGAAGGCTCTGCCTCCCATTCTACTTCTATAAACTCTAGGAACCACAAGTAGACCAGCGTACTGAGAGCGAAGTGCTCTGCTAGGATTATATGGTTCTATAAGATCTCTAAGATATGATGGAGCCTGGTCATGAAGAGCTTTGTAAGTCATCAAGAGAATTTTAAATTATATTCTTGATCTATATAGATGTCCACTTTAGAAGCTTTTTCTCGGTAGATACAATTTTGCAAGTTCTTACAAAAATGTCCTTTCTGTAGGTGTTCATGGAATGGCAGGTACTGTGAGATATCTGGTGAAGTGGGCTTTCCTTTGACTTTTCTCACTGTGACTACTTACTATGCGAGAAGAGGAATACAAGTGACATTAAATATTTTCTCATTATCCCATGGACCCTCTGCTGGTGTCTTGTGAATTCAATTAACGTACTGGTAGGATAGAAAATCAGCTGCAGTCTGATTCCTTAACTGTGGTCACAGGGCTTAACATTTGTCAGTGAGGTGTCAGGTATACGGGTGCCATCTACTGGAGCGCCCAATTTAAACAGATCTTCTGCTTTAATCTTGCATTTCATCACACAAACCATGTTGGCCTGCCATAACCAAAGAGTTCAAATAAATAAAATGTGCGCTTCATGCCACCTGTACTCACAAACAAGCTATGTTTGTATATTAGGGTTTATTTTAGCGAGAAAAAAAACACAGTACTTACACTTTACATGTTTGATCTGTGGTTATGTGATGTGCACAGACATTTACATGTTTGACAAGCCAGCTCCGTGAGCAGATTGCAGTCTCTTTACTGCGAAACATGTTTGATCTTTGAGTGTCGTAGAGTTTAAGTGAGAGCTTGAGAGCAGTATTTGCGTGCCCCTCTTTGAGCTGTAATTTGTTTGTCGTTGTTTGTCCTGATTCAGTCAGGGACCTCTTGCAGAATGAAGAAGAATTGAGTTTCTTGGCAATCTATGTAGAGCAGGACTGACCAGAAGCAGTAATGAAGATTTAATCACCACTCAGCTTAACTGAAATCATGAAGCCAATTCATCATAATGTGGCCAATAGCATTAGCTCGAAGGACACACACACACACACACACACGCACACACACACACACACACACACAGACACACACAGAAGAACATATTGTACATACACATTCAGGTCCATCAACAGAGTCACACATTAATACACAACTCAAACAGTGTGTTTCACAAATAGAAAATAAACATGTATTGTGTCCACAGTTTGGGATGTCAGACACAAAGAGGCCAGGGAGCACACTAACATGTGGGCGCTTGTATCTCAAAATCATTAGAGGCAGAAGGGGACAGCAAGGCCAGATAATGGGATGTCAAATGCATTCAGTACTGTTGTTCATTATCTAGCATGTCTGTGCGTCAGAACCAGTTACTGGGAGAAAACAGACATATATTCACCTCTGTAATAGGTTATTTATGTATACGTTCAGCATGTTTCTTGCCTGGTATTGTGTAAAACTGATGACTACCACTGAAAAATACCTGTCCATTAGATCATTTTCTCTGCGGTATAATGCCATGTTTCCGTGTTCTTTGGAGCAGAGTGTAACAGTGATTCCATGTTGTGCTCCACCTGTCGACCCATATCCGCCTCTCGGAGCCATCCTCATTTTGTCCCTTTTTTCCTCTCTTTTAACTTTGCTTCTTGTCTCCTATCCTCCTCATCCTCCCCTCTCTGGTCACTTCTTTCCTTCTTCTGTAACCTGTTTCTCCTCATTTCTCAGCCCCGGTTTCCTCCCTCTCCATCATCATTTATCTGCATTCAGTCCATTTTCTTCCCAGCCTGATGGCTCTTAGATGAGGCGTCTCTCTGGTTAGAAACTGTAATGAAGACTGAAATACTATTTCCTGGATGGCTACTGTGAGTTTTCCCCACCATCCAGTGCTGATGCAGAGTGATCGATGCTGTTGTTGTTGTTTTTTTGGTTTCCCACTCTGCTCTTATTGATGTGTCAGCTCGTCTCTAAGCAGATATTGCTAATGACTTCCAGCTTACTCGAAGCTCTCATAGGGAAAAGTCAATTCATTTCAGTGTACTTGTTCCTCCTAGTTCTTGCATGCATCATGCAGTAGTTACTTCTCACGTGTCCACAATAACAGTTTGTTGTATTTTTCAAAATCACATTTTTACACTATTAATATCACCTTAATACTGTATGTCTGTTTGATGGTGTGCATTCTCTCAAAGGGGCCGCTGCAAATTGTCATCATCCAATTTTCTAGGCGTAATGTCTGTACAAAAAGTACCACTCGTGTCATTTCTAAAGAGCCTAAACTGTGCTGGAAATGATGTATAGTGTGGCTGCCTGAGAAATGTTACTATTCTATTAACCTTAGAAATCAGGTTTAAAATTTGAAAGATATTTTCTGTATTGTTAGTTACAATACCATAATAGCTTTTACTTCGATTTCAGTTGCTTATTACAAGATTATATCTTCTCCCAGGTAGCTATAATGGCTTTGTCATCAGCAGCCTCTGTCTGGAACATCTGGTCGCTAGATCCTTGCCAGATTTAAAGAATAACACCAAAATCAGAACAAGGGCATGTATCCAACTCTGTTTGCCAACACTGGCTCAAAACTAGCCCAAGTGCCTCTAACGGGAGCTGATTCTTATCCTTAAAGCAGACTAAATCCATACCCTCAAAACCGAGCCAAATCTGTCAGCTCAGCGATGACCGGAGCCAGCTCACATTTGGTCCTGTGATGCCAAGGAAGAGACAAGTGTCCTGACACTTTGTTGCATCAGCCACTAAGTTCAGATGAAAGGACAGACATTTTCCGATTGGCCATCGTCACCCTTCAGCTGGCGATTGCTGATGTTGATTAAGGGCATGTAGGGGGTCACCTGAGCTCTAATGTGCCACATTGCATGTGGAAAGGTAGTTGATAGCTGATGTATTCATCCTACTCCTCAACCCTATTTCTCACTAACTCCTGAAGCAGAAAAGACATTAAAGATGCTGTAAAGTAGAAATGAAAATGAATTTTAAGTTCATCACACCACAGAAGTATGGGCTGTTAACTGCCCATCCAAATTTGAATGAAAAAAAAAACACCGACAAGTATGTTAAATTAGGCTTTGAAATAGTGAGAAAATCATCAGTCTTCTCTGCTCTGAGACTGGGGAGGCGTGTCGCCTGAAGGAGCTGAAGCTCCGTCCACTCGCTGGAAGGTCTTCAGTGTTCTGTATGACAGTCCTGTAGCTGCAGTTCTTTTCCCCACTAAGCGGTTCGTCTGACATCCAACCTCACTGGTGACTTTATGCATGATGTCACACTGGCACTCTGTCTCTCTGGTGGATGGAGCAGCCTGCTTTGTGAAAACAGAATAGAATCAGAATTTATTTGTCCAATGAGTGAAACATACAGATGCAATCAAATCCAGCTCGTCCCCCCTGAGCTGTAACACAGGAGTAAAACTGGACACCAGAGACAGCAAACAGTGAGTCTCCAACTTCTTCTAAAGCACCTGCATTACAATAGTGGAGATAATAAGAGCGGAGGAGTTGATTTAGTTCTGTAACGACTGCAACATGCACAACGCTGCATTATATCACATGTCAATTCATTACATCATATCAATTCATTATATCACGTCAATTCATTATATCACATCAATTCAAACTTTGAACCTGCTCAGGTCGAGCCGACAGTCTTTCTCTTTCACTGATGTCCCTCCACCTCCACCTCCACCTCCACCTGCTCTCTGCAGCCTCCTGCACAGGTAGTTGGGCTCGTTTATCCGGACCGGTACCGGTACATGTAACCGAGAGGGTCGCTGATTGTAACGTTACACCGGGAGACATCCTGCAGCAGCTAGCTGATGTACAATAACAATCTGACTACGGCAGGAGTAGAACTGAAGTCGAGTGGGATGACCTCTTATGCAAATGAGCTCCAGGCTTTTATAGCGTTTCACCGCGTGGGAGGAGGAGCCATGCAGAAGGTTATATAAACCGGCTGTGATCTGACGTAGATAGGTAGTTGTGAGGTAGATAGGTTAGGTTTTAGCTCCGCCTAAACAAAACCTGAGCTGAAAACGGGTGAGAAACTGTTTAACGGTCTAACTCAACATTTCAGTGCGACAAAGTTTTCTAGCTTTGCACATGCTTTCAGTGACTCATTTCACACGTATATAATGTACTGAGAAGTAAATCATGGAATTTGCTTTACAGCATCTTTAAATAGTTTCTAAATGGCACTTCTCTCTTGCCAATAATAGATCTGCAGAGGGTTGATGGGGCTGTTGATCCAGTGATTAATTTGCCAGTCACTGAGATGTTTAGCTTTTTGAAACTCACTTTTCCTACTCCTACAGTGTTTTTGAAACCTCCTCTACCTGCCTGGATTTTCACCCACTGGTGGATTAAGGGCAGTGCTATGAGCCAGTAACATTTCACGAGCCCCAAAAACATAAAAACAGTATTACCATTAATATATTTGAAACATTATTAGGTTGCATATTTTGCACCATAATACAGTACTGATAACATTTCATCAATTATTTTTGCTGGGTCTGTGCTCTCATTAGATAATTACCCATCTCTGAAGTGATAATTAGGCTTTTATATTAAAATCCATTGCATGCCACTGTGAGCAGTGCCAGATACCTGTTGATTATCGAATTCCTCAGTGGAGCAATTGACATCACTAAAATTAACAAATTACTTAAAGCTCTTTTAACCATATCCAATTTAGCATTGTGGAACACAGTATTAAATCTGCCAAGTTGTATCTGCATTTATAAGTAGATCACAGTAGCATTATAATCTAATTCTGTAATATGTTTAACTGCTACCGTTTGAAAATTGCCTTTTCTCACAAGCGTCTGAATTAAAAAACAAAGCATTAAACTGTCCATACCCATTTATAGTGGCTCTTAGTGCTATTCTGCACTGGCAAAAGTAAACCCTCTTGAGAGTCTCAAATAGTTAGATGAGAAGAGGATGATATTTCTCTACATCCCTTAATGTATTCTCTCTCATGTGTTCCAATCCATCATGAAAATAATACAGAAACAATGTTACCAACCTTACAGCCACATATTTGATTTCAAATGCACAACATGATCTAAGGTACCTGCTCTTTGTTGCTCTCACTTCACAAGGTCTGGCAAAAAATGCAAAATAAAAAGTTTCAGGTCAGAAGTAAAAATGATGAGTTGGAAACAGAATCAGGTCTTCACTTTTTTAGGATAACTTTTGCATTTCAGTCTGGCATTATCTTTGAAACTTACACTGTGTGCAAAATTCCGTCTTTCTTCAAGGAAAAAAAAAATGCAAAAACAGTGAGGATTAAAGATAACTCTACTTCTATACTGCACTGATCTAACTACTGATACTATGACAAGATAACACATTAGTCTATATTTGAAAACTACTTACATGAAAGACATTCAGTAAATAAATGCAGGAATGAAGGAAAACAGGGGAAAATGTGATCATTGGAAGCTTTCATTTTCCTGATATGTTTCTTATTGATTTTGATCTATTTGGCAGAGGAATATAATTTCATCTTTCCTTGTTTCTTTTTCCTTTTTATTCATTGCCTTTCCCCTTTATTCCATTTCTCTGTCCTATAAAGTGAATCCTGCCTCATGTTGCTTTTTAGAGGTTAGAGTGATAGTCTGGCGCCATGTCTGGCAGGCTCATCTATACTAGAGTATATCAGGACAGATAAGACGTCTCTTGTCTTGACTAATTCAAATGGCCGGCTTATTTTTTTATGTGGTTCTGGTGATTAGAGATAGCACGTACGGCACCATTTCAGCCTTGTCCTCTTGAATGTGGGAAGCAAAGTGGAACATAATGAAATAAGTGTATTCTATGCATTGGTAAAGACACATTATGATCACATGGATTCACACATGGATCGACATAACTTTTGCTGAGCAGCAGGAAGGGTGGACACTGTTGCCACAAGTGGTTCTGCCAGGATGTTGCCACATTAAATTCTGTTGGGCTCCGAGTTTGAGCACTGAAGGGTACTGGACCACAGCCTATCAACTGCTCATGCAGCAAACACAAAGTCATCATCTCAGTAAAAAAAAGAAAAAAAAGAACAGCAAATAGCATTTGTGCTGTCAGCATACAGCTAATCCGATTACCATGACATCTGTCTGAACCCACAGCAGCAGTGTGCTAAAATATAGTTGCTAGGAGCTATCCTTACACTGACTGAGTGACTAGCCAAAGGGAAGGGTCTTCCCTCAACAGGGACGACAATTTAAGTCAATCCAGGTTGCAAATTTATGAGATAACAAGCTGGTAAGAAACCATAACGATAAATTGCATAATTCGGGGTTTGATAATTGGAAGACAGCAAGTGAGACTTGCTGACACAAAGAACTTTACTATTTGCGGTATCAAGACAAACCCCATCATGCTAGACTATAAAGTAGATTGTTTAACTTAATGTTTGCATAAAGTATGCTTCCACTGAATATAAATTGATGGTTACTTTACTTTGCAGCTTCACCATCTCCACAATTCAATAATGAATCATACAGCAATGACAGAAAAGAATAATACCCATGCCAAACTTCCACCTAAAAAACAACAACCACAGTTAGATGTTCTGTTACCAATGGAGTAAAGCAGATACCATTTCCAAGTCTGTTCTTCTTCTTCTTCTTCTTCCTCTGTTCTTTGTCCATTATTTGTCACCCTCTCGCTGTACTTGTAACACTTAACACTGGTTGGTGGAGGCTTTTTCCATTTCCCTTGACATGTTTGTTGTAGTCTTGTTCCTCTTGGTTCTTATATGGTATTTGGTGGCTGATTCACCACCCATTGCTAAGGTGTCTGTCCTTGGTGTCTTTGCTTTGATGTCAGAACTCTTGTTCAAACCTTGTTGTTCGGGGACACACGACACGGTGTCTTTCAGCCGTCACATCCAAAAATAGTGGTACTCGCTTGGAAATATAACTTATATCTTACATGACAAGAACTGACTTTTGTTGCATTGTTAGAAGTTACGATGTTTGGCCTTGAAGACACTTTGGTAACAATAACAATGGATTCAGGGACACATGCAGAGACACACCTGAGAAAAACGCAAATAGTAAATGAAGGAGGCAATTACAGTGTGACATATACATTAACGCAGTTTAACACACAGGCACACACATTCACACAACTCACCAAGAGTTAGATAAAGGAGAGGGGGTCCATAAGTAGCTTGTTGGATGATAGGCTGGTCAATATATAGGCACCTTATGCAACAAAGAAGCAGGCAAAAAGAGAGCCGGAATAGCTGCAACGAGCTGAAATGATACTTCCATGTCCATAATGATGCAGTTTAAATTGTTCCATGAAATGGAAACAAGTGCAGCCTGTAAGACTTTTAGGGGATGCTGTAATTGAGACAGTTATTTGAGCTATTTGACTTCCATCCCATTGTTGATTTCAAATGGTCATTAGCATTTACTCAGCCCCATTACAGATGATTATTCAGAGGTATTGAGCCTTTTGACCATTCCCTAAATAGCAGCTCTGTTATTATTATTATTGAGACATTTTAAAAAGCACATTGAAAGATCGTATCAGCACCACGTCCCATTGTGGGATAAAAACAAAGCATGGACCCTCACATAATGAATGAAAAAGCTCACTTTCTCACAATCTCACAGTTGGTGCACTGCAATATGTGACTTGGTTCTCACCTAAATCTATGAGTGAAAGAAGCTGCCTTAAAATTGCATGACAAAAAATATGATTTATTCTTCTAAAATCAGTGGATATTATATTGATTAAGTACAGCCTGTTATTTAAATCCCAGTCTCAGTTTTATTGATTGAGAGTTTAAATTTGATGTCAAATAAGTCCTTTGGTATATGCTTGAATTTCAACATCCATTTTAATCTAACAAATGTAACCTGTTTTATAAAGTTTATATTGCTTAATTTTGGCAGTTTGACAATTCAGTTCTCTTTTTCCAGTTTGAGCCACAACAAAGGCTAAATGTGATAAGGACTTGGTTCAATTTTAAGAGTAAAGTGGTTATGGACTTAATTTACCACCACTGCTTTCATTATTATGAAAAGAAACAACAATGACATATCTTAACATGTATTAAAGATGCAAATTCTGAGTCTCCAGAGTTTAGTTGTTGTTGTTTTTTTTTATCTCCTCTACTAAAATACTTTCGGTGTGGCTCCGCTGTATGTACTGTTTGTGACCTTCCCAGTGGCATGCTGGTGTGCAAAGCTCTGTGAAGTAGAAGTATTCCTCTTTAGTGTTCTTCAGTTTACAGAGCAGAGATTGCTCAGTGTTTTTCACTGAGGACAAAGCTGCTCATGGAGAAAATAGCCCCCTGTGAAGCAAGCGACGCAAGCTGACATTTTGCCCCCAACACACACTCATAAACGCAAACACACCGGCCAATCACATACACCGATGAGCCAAGACATTATGACCACTTACAGCTGAAGCAAATAACATCAGTTCTCTTACTCAGCATGTTGGATGTGAGACAAATGGACATGTTAGTGTAAAGACGTCAGCATTGCAGAAACGACCAAGCTTATACTCCTAGTCAGCGGTGGTGATTACCTCTTAACAGTGGTTCAAGTGAGGACACACCATGAACTGGTCACAGGGAGTTGCAGGATGCGTGGAACAACTCCTTGCAACTTACAGGACTTAAAGGATCTGCTGCTAATGTGCCAGATTCTACAGGGCACCTTCACAGGTCTTGTTTTGAGTGCATGCTTCAGCGGTCAGAGTTGTTTGCCGGTACATGAGGGACCAACAGCATATTAGTCAGGGGTGGACGTAATGTTTTGGCTCATCAGTCTACATCTACATACACAGACAAACAAGTTGACACTACTACAATAAGACTGTGCAGTACATGCCGACAAAGCTGTACTCATAAGCCACCTATGGCTCCAGATCTGCTGTCACAAGAACATTTATTTCACATTTTTTAAGCAAAGTGCAGTTCAGCAAACAGCTATCAGAGATACGAAGATGTGTGCACACATACTGTGCTGCATAACTACTTTTTATTTTAATTAACTGCTGATCTCTATAACATTGGCACACACAAAACTGTTTACATATACCCACACAAGCTGGTGGGTTATAAGCAAGATTCACTTCACCACTTCACTTCATTGATCAGTTTGCAGTAAAGCCAAAGATAGCATCGCAGTGTACTCTTAAAACAAGAGTATTTGTAGGATCACATGGCTCGTGCAGAACAAAAGATTTAACTGATCGTGAACTAGTCTATGAATGTTTTTGCAAACGTCTCTGATTGCCTGCTTCTTCTGCTTCATTCACAGTTGAATGCCTTTGTTTGCCGCCCTTGGTATATGTAGAAATTGTTGTTTTATCCTGATTGCATAATTGTTTGTAATTTTAATTTTGGTTCTGCGAATGGTGTCAGTCAGGCACACAGGTTTTTGTTTGTTCACTTTGTTTTTCTCATCAGTCTCAACTGTAGCCAAATGGAACCTCATAAGAAACGTGTGCAGTTTGTCCTCGTCAGAAAAAAACAACCTTAAGATAGACTGGCATCAGTAACACACACAAGTACATACAAATAGATAAACTAACTTATCTCAAACATTTAATAAATGAGTGGACTGAAATATATGTTGTTATATTAAGTAAATTGAATTGATTAGAAAAGGCAAGTAGCAAGTAACAAAATGTTATTGTAATACATAAAAAGTTGGAATAAGAACGCAAAGATTTACCTCGATATTTGAGTAATGTAACAAAACAAAAAACAAAAGGCATTTTACATACTTTCAGTATTGTCTCTCTATGTTGTAGAGTGCAGTGAGTTTCTGAATGTGTGCTGTGGCCAGGAAGGCTGGTTGTTTGACCTTGGGCCAGCATTCTTGTCCTGTCAGCTCAAATCTCAAAGACCACTCCAAATGACATGTCAGATCCTTGAGAATCCTTGTCCAGCTAGCAGCACTGATTAATAATTTAACAAACATCAGCTTCACAACCTGAGACATGGCTCAAAATGTTGACAGAGTGGAATGAGAGTTTTAAAGCAGAGGGGTAGTTTAAATTCTGGAAACTAACTCCATGTACTGTGTCTGAAATGTTATCTGTTTGGTTGTTATTCTGCAATTTTTGCATTACGCTCAAATTATACTTAAATGTATGATTATTTTTCTCTCCCTTATCATAATCATACTCCTCGTTTTCATTTGCATCACCACCTCTGTCTGTATGATTACAAGTTAAGTATGCTGAAGATTGCTTAGAAAGCGTGTCAAAATATGTCAGTATTCTGCGATGGAAGTTGAATAGAGGTTCAGATAGAATGCTAATGGACAGCTCTTGTTGTCTTGGTAACCAGTTTAGATGTTAAAGTAGACATCAGTGACTCAGTGCTGATCATTACCAACTGAGCCACAAACTGACAGATAGAAAGATATTGTTCTCTCACTTTGTTGTCTTGCACAGTATTCATGCTTTAATTAGATCTGTGATAGATTTTGCAATATAGCACCTTCAGCATCTTTGTCCTGCAGAGGATTTTCCATTTTTATCTCTTTTCCTCATCTATATGATTTCTCTTTCTCCCTATTAGCTTGCATCTTGGGACTCCACTCGCGGTTTGAATGGTAGCCTGAAGGAGAATCGGATAGAGAGCGGTATGCAGGGAGTAACGCTCAAGATTGTAACGTTACTGGTAAGTTGTGGGAGTAAACTAAATCTATTAACATTTGACCCGAGTAAGCAAATATCTGAGTACAAAATCAAATACAACAGTAAAAACACATCAACACATTTATGAGATTGTGTTTTTCACCAAGAGATTAAGAACTAAAATAAACACTGAAACAGTTTGTATTTCACGTGAACCATTTATTTTAACAGACATAATATTATTGTTTTCATAGGCTAATTTCATTGTAATTAATTCTGCATTACCTTGGTTTCTCAGTGTTAAGCTGCTGTTAATGATACTGCTGATGTTTCACAATAAGAGTTTTACTTTCCAGGGAAGATAAGGGCTTAAGTTTTGCTTAAAGTTTGCCTGAAATCTTTCATTTGAACAACAGAATTTTTTTTAAATGATAAAGCAGAATACAATACAATGCTACTGCCCAGCCCTAGTGCTCATAAATAATGACCGGGCTGTTAAAGACGCCTCAGTCTAAGAATAAACACAGACAAGTTCAACTCAAGAGTGAAACTCAGACAAGGTCAATGAAAAAGTCCTATACCAAGACTTACCTCTTAACTCAGGATTTGAAAATTATCAGTGGTTTAGAAGGAAGTACATTGACATTTTTTAGTAGTTCTACTCAAAATATTAAGATGAACATTGTGACAGAGGACACTTCACACCTACACACACAGGAAACACGAATATTAGGTCTTCTTCTAGACCAACGCCATTAAAAATCACTGCTACACTGCAGCAGCTATTCTTAAACTTCCTGTATCTATTCCAGTGAAGTCTCTTCTACCCTCGTCCTTACCCTCAGTCACTTCTTCCCCCTCCCCGTTTTTCCTCTTCTTCACACATGATTTACCTGCACCATATTTATTCACATAAGTTCTGCTCAGCCCTTTCCTGGCAGTGTCACTTAATCAAGTCATTTGCCCCTGCCCACTTTAACTACCCTCCTCTCTTCCCTGTCGCTCTCCCCCAGCTTTCTCAGCTCACTTTACTTCACCTTCACCCATGTAATTCTGCCCTGTCACTTCCAAACCATAAAGAAGAACCATGGGTCGGTGCAATAAATTTGAAATGGCAATTTCCACGTTGATGAACCATAACACTTGCCAGGGCACCATGTGTTTTGGGTCAACAGTTGCTACGGAAACTATTTTATTAAGATGAAGTTTAACTTAGATCACCTAGAAGCTCTTCATAAAGGTGTCACCCCACCATTCTTAAGATGACTGAATGTGCCCTCGCTTCAGTTGCCAATCTGGCCCTGAGGAGAGTTTGGTGCATCTTGATAAATGACATGCCGGTGATTAAATACACACTTACGCTTCTCTTTTCAAAGTTTGAGTCTCAATCACGACCGCACAGATAAAATCCACACACATTTCTCAGCATTATCATTATGTGAGTTATCTGAAAATCAATTTAACCATTTTTAACATTATTATTTTAAACAGGAAGAGCCTTTTGTGATGGTGGCAGAAAACATTCTGGGCCAACCTAAGAGATACAAGGGTTTCTCAATTGATGTGCTGGACGCACTCGCCAAGATCCTGGGCTTCAAGTATGACATCTACCAAGTCGGAGATGGGAAGTATGGCTCCGCACTCCCTAATGGATCCTGGAATGGCATGATTGGAGAACTCATTGGCAAGGTTGGCGTGTTTTCTTTTTATTCAATCAATGGCCAGATTGCAAACCAAATATTTTTTTCACTGTGGAGTCAGACCATATTGTCTTGTTTTGAAATGGGGGTTTAATTATAAGCCTGAGTAAAGTGGAAAGATCAAACATTGCACCGGCCAACAACCTCTATCTGCAAATCAGTTTTTTTTCCAGTGGATAGCATCACAGTTTGATAGAAGTGGCTCAGATTTCTGCTGTTTGAAGGGATGCTTGGCAAAGTAGAGGATAAAGTTAACAGGTTTTCCATTTCATAGTGCTGAAATAAATGGTTTTATATACTACATCTTTGAGAGGTACAGCAGCTACTTGACAAAAAAACAATATATAATATTACGGTTGACAATTTTAGACTAGATTATTTCTGCAGGTCATATGCATTCTTTCCCTAAGATTTTAATATTATTAATTATTAGCTCGAGCTGTGATTAAACAATGACATTGTGAACAATGTGATGTTAAATTCAACAATCAAAACCGATGTGATAAATCTGATGCTTTTTGTTTAGAAAAAAACGGACTTGATAAAACACATGAATAGTGTTTCCTCAGCCCAACTGTTACAAATGTAAATGATTGCTGATTGTATTTTTCAATGTAGAACGGAGTATCATAATACAGTTGTGAATTTAAAAAAGCAAAGTTGTTGTTATAAGTGTGATGTACCTGATGGGAGCTAAGACTCGATTTTAAAATTCAGCCACAGGGTTTTAATATCTTGTTACAGCCACAAAAAACAACACAAACTTCTAACTGGTGAGGAGACATTGACCATATATTTCTCTTCAGATGTGTGACAACATATTATATCGATTTAAAAAGAAATGTTATAAAGTTACTAAAATGGTAACATGTGACTCTATTCACAGCGAGCTGACTTGGCCATATCAGCCATCACCATCACGCCGGAGCGCGAGAGTGTCGTCGACTTCAGCAAGCGCTACCTGGACTATTCAGTGGGAATCCTGATGCACAAGTCAGAGGAAAAGATCAACATTTTTTCTTTACTGGCACCATTTGACCTGGCAGTGTGGGCATGCATTGCCGCAGCCATCCCTGTGGTGGGCATCATGATCTTCTTGCTAAGGCGTATCCAGGCCGTGCGCTGCCACAGCAATACAGGAGGCCACCCACCACCTTCTGTCTCCACCTCGCTTCAGAGCGCTATCTGGATTGTCTACGGTGCTTTTGTGCAACAAGGTGGGTGACAGAGTTTGAGATTCACAATGCCAACATGCAAGGACAGCCATTACAAATCGTGTATTGGATAGCCAAGGCTAGGAAGGTTTTTCCAACGAATCACTCTCCAATCTGTCTCTACTTTACTCTTTTTAAAGGTGTGTTCATTGATAAAACCATTGTCACCGAGTAAAAACCTGTCTGCTTTTTGTCTGCGGTGTCATTGGATACTAAGCACCAGTCATGCAGTTCTTAACGTGAAACCTGAAATGAAGCAGAACAAAAAGTGAAGAAGAAACACTTAAACCTAATCCAGAAGTTAAAGACTAAAGATAAAAATAAAAAATTCCAATCTATTGAAACACACATGTGGATGTCACTAAACAGCACATGCTGATTCAGTAGTTTGAGGGACAACGCATACCTTAGCATTTTCTAAAGGTGCCCTTCTCAAGGAGAATATCCCATCTTTATGTCTGGTGGAGATCCAGGTATGTCCATTTTGGATAAATGACTACTTCAGCAACTGATGTTATAGCCTGAACTGCATCTATCAAAGTCTGGCACACTGCCTTTGAGCCTTTTTTTAACCCAACACCCACTATATTTTCAAGAGAAGCTAAATTCATGTCTTTTCTGTGCCTTTTTTTCCCCTTCTCAAATCTGGCTCATATTCCAACGTTGCCACTTTTTGTTTCAGTCAAGTAGATTGCTTTTTTTGTGGGGATGACGTAGGTCGCTTTGATATGGATCTGACTGCTGAAGCATGGTGTGCCATTGTCAGAGTGCATAAACTTGGCAAACATAACACCCCCCCCCCCACCCTCCCCCAATGATTTCGTAATGATATGCCAAAGCGTGTCTTTTTTTTAAAAAGTATCCACCCCAAACACTAACTTTCACCACTGCCTTTTTCCAAGTGGCTGCCTTTCTTTTTGTTTCCATAAGGAGGTCAGGGAGAGGGAGGAAATAATCTGAAACTGTCTTGGAGAACGAGAGAAAATAACATTTCTTCCTGATGATTAAAGGGTCTAATCAATTTGTTTCAATGGTGAAAGAGACTGCACCACAGACCACTGCAGTAGAGGAAGATCAAGTAAAGTTTCAAGATGCACATTTCACATTCAATGACCTTAAGAAATCAGTCAAAGCCATATGTAATAAAAATGACTGATGCCAGAGTGTTATGAATCTGACAAGGCCCTCAGTTTTTTTCCCAAGCTGTCCTAGGGGTGCAGCTGTTTGATTGTGACACTTTCAGACAAATATGTTTTCATTACATTTCATATTCCTGAATCTTTCAGATGACATTTCTGTGGCTTTACTCTTCAAAATTAGAATGCATGCTGACATTTTTCTCATGCACCTCATAAGCTGTTTTGGGATGTTTGCAGAGAACAAGTTAGTATTACAGTCAAAAAGTGGAAGATAGCAAAGCTAATATGAAACAGTCTTTTAACCTCAAAGAATATAAGGATAAGTAATGATTAAAGATGTGAAGAAAGAGAGAAAGAAGAACAACTTTTAATGAGTAGTGTGTTCTTTGAAAAAAAACTGGATGAAGATGTGTAATAGAATGTAAAATAATGAAAGTAACATTTCAGGGTAGAATGTTTTGAATGGACACAGCCCATGGGAAAATAAATGATTAAAACGTACAGTAATTACACCGATTTTTCATATGCACAGAATCAGCTGCTCAAGTGTTACATGCAAATAGGAGTACTATCTCAAAAGTGAGAAAACTTCTTTTAAAAAAACAACTCAGAATTAGCCAAAGTCCTCATTCGAAATAAAGTAAATAATCCATGGCACTCCAAATGTACAATTTTAAGATAAATAAATCTTTATTATCTTGGCTCGCTTATGATATAAAAACTAATTGAAACAATAAGGCCCTGATAATACCAAAGGAAACCCACACATTTTGGCAGCACCAGAATTCACTCACTTCTGAAACTATTCTGAAAATCAATTGTTTTTTTGTGATTCTTTTGAGCAGTACTTCATCTTTGAAATACTGAAACATTCAATATTTCAACTTTATTAACAGACAGACCCTTGAGAGGAATCCCCTTGTTTTAAGGGGTCCAACATAAACATACAATACGATACAACAGACAAGGTCACATACAATGTATGAAAATACATTTTCTCCAACCAACCCACACATCATAACCATCAAACCACAACACCCAAACAAAGAAAGTAGAATGTAGATAACACAAAACATATTGTTCAATACTAGTAATGATAATGATAGTAATAATAATTACAGAGATAAATGACAAGGAAATACCTTACAATACTGAAGGGCAGGAAATCATTGCCATCAAAAGCAACAGCATAGTTTTGATATTTGTAACTTCTCACTTGTGACGACAACGCTGTCTTTGTCATTTATGAAAAGACATTTTGAAGGAAACAGGCAGTTTGAATACATCACTTTGGCTGGGTAAATTATAACTGGCATTTTTGACTATCAGAACAACAATAGAGTAATTGAGAAAATAATTGTCATATAAATAAATAATAACAGTAATCGTTACTTGATGTTTTAATGTGACTCTTTAACAGATGGTAAAGATAATGGCGTGTGTAGCTTTTAACCCTGCGTGTTTCTATCTGCACCCCCACAGGCAGCGACTCCATCCTGGGATCAGTGGCTCTGCGTATCGTCATGGGCAGCTGGTGGCTTTTCACCCTCATTGTGTGTTCGTCCTACACTGCAAACCTGGCTGCCTACCTCACCGTGTCACGCATGGACAACGCTGTCCGGTAAGACACAGTGTTTTTCTATTACAGTGTTTCAACAAAGTCAGATGGCCAAGGTATAAGGACTCTCTTTAAAATGCTGATGTATTTTCTAAATTTAAAAACATTAACATTGATGACCACTTAAAGGAGTACACCAACAATTTAGCATTGCAGACTAATGCACACTTAAAACAAATGATCTAAATCTATAGATTCTATATATATATATATATATATTCCACATATTTTTCTTCCTTGTAAAAAGCTCGCTTGTGCCTTACCCTCAATGTAGTCCAACGACCAACATAAATTGTGAAAGATTTGGGTGTCTCAGGGTAGTAGCAGCGAATGTTGCCTTGAGCCTCAAGCAGAGACGAGGGGCAGGCCACAGAGTCTTGCTAAGCTCAAGTATTTTACTCCACATTCTCAGACTTCTTTCATTTTCAAACTTGAACTCTTCAGCCGGAATCGAGCTGACTGCTGTGACATCACTTGAGGCAATCATTGAACTTCATGCAGTCACAAAAGGTTTTATACAACTTTTTTTTTTTTTTTTTAACAAATGCAGTAGAAACTTCCAACACCTGAACACAAGCTGTGATGTGGAAAATCCTATTTAAAGCTTCTAAATGCTTTCGTATAATCATGTTGTCCCTCAGCCTTGAATGTATGTGCGTATATCTCTTGAGGTATGTCTATCATAGTAAGTTCGTTGCAGAGTGGAAACACATATAGATGTTATTTTATGCACTACAGCGTGGAAAGGTTCCTCGAGGTACGATACATTTGATCTTTTTCATACTGTGAATATAAAGACAAGTGCTATGGCTCAGGTTGAAGATTGATCTGTGTGCATTTCTCATCAGCTCCACTTGGTGCAGAGTGTTTCTGTAATTTTTGACCCACTGTCTAACAACTAGCCTGTCCTCAGTCCAAATGTTATTTGTCAGTGAATCCAATTTGGTGTGCTGTCTCTCCCCAAAGACTGGGCTAGAGAGGCATTTGATTGCATTGGGTCTGTGTTCTGTTGAACAAATAGCAACATGTGGACTTCTGAGTGGAGGGAGTGAATGCTAAGCAGCACACAGCTCACCTGTGAAGAGACCTTGTCTGTGTTTATGTCTGGAATGGCAAATACAGGGACATTCATTTTTTTCTGGTACAGTTTAGGAAGCAAACTTATCTGCAAATGATTGCATTCAGGAGTTAACGGGAAGGTTAATGTGACAAATCTTAAGTTGGAACAATCACGACACATGATGTACATGTAGTCTGCTGTTCTCAGAAGTAACTACTTTATAGAAATAACCTGTGTTGCATTTAACGTTGTGCTAATCTAAACAGACTGAGTAGAAAATCTGAACAGACTTTGAGGAGTGAAACCGGAGACATCAACCAGATGTGCCAGATGCTTTGCTACTCAAAACCATCTGAGAAGACAACCCTTGGAAACTGTTTGGAAAAGGGCAAGGACCTTTAAAAAATACTGGCTAAGCCATCTGTCTATAACTGTCTGTCACAAACTAACTTCAACCAATCAGATAAGTTTTGTTTTTGAACAATCATTTACTTTCCGTTGCACCTGAGTCACGCCTGGAGCTGCCAGTGGGTCCTCGTAGGATGCTCACTGGTCTGAACTACAGCTGGTTCGGACACAACGGATTTTTTTTTTACCTTGTGAATCTAGCTGCCTCACAAGGTAGCTGAGACATATTTTAATAGATCAAATCTTCTGGAGATGGTAAATGTGCTAAACTAAAATTAGCTGCTAAAATTATTTGTATTCACTAAAATTACACTTTTTGTTTGTTAGGAGAATGTGAGCAGGAACAGCACAGGACTACAGTACTTATTTAGTATAAGAGCCTACATACTATATATCTTGATATTCTTCAATATCTTTTGTTTAAAATTCCAAAATGTTTATTGGTGTCTTCAACCAGTATTTACAGCTACAAGCGTTTGTTCTCCGTTGCTTTACTGATATGCATGAGTCACTTCTTAAATTGGCCAGCATCAAGCCGTGCCATCAGAACTGCAGTCACTTTGACTGAAATCTGTAATTTGCTTGTAACTTTAGTAAATGTGCCCCTTCGTATCTAAAGTGAGACAACCCCCCCCCCCCCCCCCCCCCCCCCACCAAAAAAAATAATTTGTTAAATTTAGGACAGGTGGAGAAAGTAGATAATTGTTTTATTAACAAAACTAAAATTAAACAAAATTTGCATTCCTTTGGTCACATCTGACCAGCAAAGTGTGGGGACGTGATTTGTTCGTTTTTATCAGAGATAAAGAAATAACCTCTCAGATCTATTATTTGATGGAATAAGTTTTTTTTTCTTCTCTCTCTCTCTCTGTCTCTTGTTTGTGGTTCTCCACCTGCCTTCTTGATGTTGTTCCAAGATCCTTAAAGAGACTGCCGGTCTTTTTTCTTTGTTGTTTTATTATTACAAAATCAGTGTTTATCAAAAACAAACCACAGTAGTAATCTGCCACATCTCTCTGTATTCTTTATTAGTATGTAACTGTCTTTAATATTATTTCTCAAAAACAAATAAATGTTTAGTTAGTGTATGCCTGTTTTCTGAACAAATATTAAGGCTTTTGAGACCTGATAAATATTTGGTGTAGAGGCTTTCTGTCAGAGAGGGAGAGCTCGCTGCCTTTGCATCATTTTTACAAACACACCTTAAAATCCACAATGCAAATCTCCTTTGAGGGCGACGTCTGTTTGTGCACATTCATAGAACCACTGGAGGACAGATTGTTCAGAAAATATAGACAAAAATGGACTCCTTTTGTGAGCAGCTATTGCTGTCTTTCCTTTTGTTCTATAAGACATGCTGCAGGTTGGCTCCGGAAAGAAATGCATTTCCAATGAGGATAAAATGTGCAAAAATATTTCCCCTGTCAAGGAGACAGTAGTCCAGGGTTATGTAAATGGTTGGGAATATAACTCTTTCAGACACGGGATGCAAACTTCATTTTCTAAAAAGTACTGCAAGAAGCAAGGAGGAAGAATGAAGATGCCTTTGCTTATTTAAAACTCCATAACTGGGTCCATGCTATTATTTTGGTCAAGGCAGAAGAGCTGGGTTGTTATTACCCACACTGAAGTACACATAGACTGCTCTAAAAATTAGGATTGGTCTATTACTGTTTTTTTTTATCTTCCCCACTGTACTGCAAAGGTTCACTCATTGCTCAGCTATGGCTTCCATCGTTTTAATCCCCTTTGCTGTAACTTGGCACCCTCATTGATAAATGTAATGTCTCTTTTTTTATGCAGACAACACCAGATAATACGTTTAAATTACAAATGGTGACCAAAGCTCCTCTAATACTCACATTCAAGATGTTATAATTCTTGGAGAAATCAACTTTCTTCCACAAGTCAAGTTAAAGACGCCAGTGCACTGCCAAAAAGCAGCAGTTTGGATTTTTAGTGCCAAGAGAGAGACTGTATACCTTCAATTTAGATACTGTATATGTGTGCCTCTGCAGGGTTTCTAAATGTGTATTTGCATGATACATTATTGTGGTGTAAGGGGAACAATAAACAAGAATATGGTTATTTAAGACAACATTTGCATATTAGAAAATGTTTCTGAACACTTCATGGCTTCTTCCCCTTTTGTTTACCGTCTGTGAAAATGAGCCATTACAAAACTCCTACGCCGAGTGACACAGGTGAATTTCTTTTCTACAACGTTAAAGCTAATGTTTTTTTCTTGACTGAGTGTGAGAGAGAGCAAAAGAGAGACCATCAGATTACTTATTCCCTCCAGGTTATCACATGGATTAATACTAATTAGATTAACTCTTTGGCTGAACTCTTTTATTTGTTATGTTTTTTGGTTGTTTTTTTTAGTTGTTGTTGTTGTTCCTTTGGCCAGTTTTATATTTAAAAAAACCTAACTATAACCATATCTGACTGTGCAGCCAAACATTCAGTATATTTAATTCGGACTAAAATATATGGAAATTAGTGACATGCACACAGAAAGTCATATGATTTTAAGAGAAGGATATTCTTGACATGCAATGTGTTTCTGTAGCAGTGAGTGGTAAGAATGAAGAAGGAAGGGAGGAAGAAATGTGGTTGTGTTGGGCATCTTTCAATCTTGGTTCAGTCATTAGTGGTAATGAACAGAGCAGCTAGGTTTTACCTGTCTGTGTTGATCACAAATTAAAGGGAATTTTTCACTGCTATTAGAAAGAAAGGGTAAACAAGAAAAAGGACTCAAGAATCGACAACAGATGTTCTCAGTACATACAGTATACAGTGTCTGCTTCAAATAGCTGATATTAATACTTGTTAGTGGTTTACTTTTACTGTATCTTTGATTTTGCATGTGGCACTATCTGTGTGTTGTTTTTACTATTTGTTCTTACAATAAAAGGTCTTTCACTTTTTTTTATTCATTCTTTTCACTCCAGCTGGTGCATCTAAATATTCATAGCGTTGATTTATCTTAAATATATACTTCCACAGCGCACTGTAGGTCACAAAGCTTGCGTAGTTACATAAAAGTAAGCTGTTAGACAAAATTAAAGCTGAATATTTTACTCGGCGCAGTAAACTTTGTCGTTTAATCTGACAGCATAAGCGGGAGACCATGAAATATCTAATCAGTTGTTTCTTTCTCTCTCGCCTTTTTTCCCCGTAACAATCCCTGCCACACTATATAGGCGTCTAATTAAATGGTTGATTTGGTCCTACATTATCATCTCAAGATAAACTGTTTGATTCTCTCACTTTTTAGAAAATTGGAATAAGACAATGTAAATTCTATAAATATACTGTGGTTATTCTAATTTTTTTTTTTTTTTTTTTTTTTTAAGGAATGCACAGAACAGCATGTCAGACATTTTAAACTAACACCAGTCAAGCAAGTAGGTAATCTCCCGGACAGATTACATTGGAAGCAAACTCTAATTGCGCTGACACTGGCATTTAGCACAGATGATGCTGTGCAAAATGAGCAATTATCTTTATACATAAAATACACTTGCTGCACTGAGCGTCTTTTCTGAGCTTATTTCATACACAGCATTTGTATAACGGACAATTTGATCCAGAGAGGCAAGTTTTAAAATACTAAAATGGAGATCCGAGTTAGTTGGAAGTGGTGCAAACTCTTTGAGTAATTGTAATCGGTCAGGAATGGAAAACTCACATCCTGGTCATCATTACTGTGAATCCAGGCTGCAGTTATGGTGCTCCAGCCTGATTCAGAGCTAGGAAAGCGGTGGTGTCGACATCAGAAGCAGCAAGAAGCATGCTACAGGTGCAGCTAATTTAGTTGATAAGGGCACGCTGATTAGTGATTTGCTCCAATGTGCATTAGCAAGGCAGGTCAGATTTAAAGCCTACTGATTGGTCTGAGTGAAACTAGAGGGAGTTAAATCTTGAATTTTAAACAGAGGGCAAATACTGTACAAGCCAAGAGGCTTATGTGGAGGAATGAAAAAGGAATAGAGAGCTGGTAGCAGCTTGAATCACTTTATCTTTTCTGATTCTGCTGCACACGGGTACACAAATCTTCATATCCCACATATACAGAATAGGTTGTCTAGATTAGTGATAAATAAGCATCTAAAAACTGTCTTGCAGAATAGTGATTGTCAATATTTTGTACGATAGAGGATTTGAGCTGTGTTGTTTCTCATGATAATAATAATAATAATAATAATAATAATACGATAATGTGAGATTAATGCCTCAGTTTATGATTCAAATATAAACCAAATGTATTCCCCACAAGATGGAAATTTATGTCATACACTTACAGATTAGTGCAACATTTTTTTTTCCCACTGCTTTAAAAAGTTATATTTGTAAACATATGGGGGAAACAAATTACTGCTTTATTTAAAGTAGGTTTAACAGTGTTTTTGTGATGTTTTAATTTGCATTTTAGTCATACTTCCTGCTTTCATTTATAATAAAATAGTATTCTACATGAGACATGTCAGTTTCAGATTGTTATTATTTGTCATTAATTCTTCAATGTGTCTGCACTATAGGTCATTCCAGGACCTGTCTAAGCAGGTGGACCTGGTTTATGGGACAGTGAGGGACTCGGCTGTGTATGAGTATTTCCGGGCCAAAGGCACCAACCCTCTGGAGCAGGACAGCACGTTTGCCGAACTCTGGAAGATCATTAACAAGAACAACGGCTTTGACAACTCTGTCTCAAGCCCATCAGAGGGCATCAAGAAGGTCAGTATTTGGTCTCCATGAAGAAAATGTTATTAAGACATGTTTGTTTTTCCTGGTGAGACCACACTTCATAACTTTATGCTCTTTTATGGTAACTTTTTCCTGACACGGAACAACAGAATATGAGTAGTCAGACTCAATCAAAACAGTTGTTCCCATGTTAAACTATTCAACAAACCGTTTCAGTCCAAGAAGCAGGCAATGTAAGATGGTCTTTGTATTCCAAATACTTGTAAAATAATTTTCTGAAAATTATATTTTCAGCTCAGGGAGATATTAATACTGTGAAACATAAGTGCAGTCTTGAAGATAATTAACTCTCTCTGATTTACTAACCAGGTAGGAACAAACTTAGAATTAGCTGAATCATTTTCATGCCTGATTCTCTGAGGCTTGTGAGTGCAGTAATTTAATCTACTGAAGTGAGCTTTTTCTAATTATTCTCATAAACCATATGTGCTGCTAAACTAATATTTTGTGCATTCTTACATGTCTCTTTAACACAAGCACATTTACAAAAGGCTGCCTGAACAATAATCCTTGATTAGACAAATTACAGTCTGACACATGCACTTGTCAGTTAACAGCTTTATTGTTGTTACTGTTTATTATTGTGTCATCAGACCAGTTGGAAATGAACAGATACATACTTCAGAGGAAAACTCTTCTCAATTTTAACAGCAAACATATCTATTGAGAAAAAAGCCTGAATTACTACATTGCTTTTCATAGCTAACAAAGAAAACAACTACTGCATGTTCTTCATTCTGACTTCAGTTTCATACTTTGATGAGTGTGATGGGAATGTCTCCTTCATGTGTTTATGTATCAAAGGTGAGTGAACTTGACAGCTCTTTGTAAGGCGAATGAGATGTGAGCTAAAACGTTTGTTCGTCTGTATTAGTTGTGAGCAGTTTTATTCTGGAATATGTAGGCTGTAAGAAAACCACAAGGGGAACCTGTGTCAGAGAAATATGTACACAACAATAAATAAATACAGAACCAAAAGGATTTAAGATAGAATTCAGCCTTGGTTGTTCTACACAGTGTTCCCTTCAGGCTACAGCGTATGATTGTGTCTCTGAAAATATGCTGCAAGCAGAGGAATGCAAAGCTGGAAAAAAAAATAAATAAATAAGGATACAACTATTGTTCTCGTCTTTGTAAAGAAATCTCAAGCTGTTCAGTGTTTGCTCTGAGAGGGCAAAAGGCCTGTGCTAATTCCTGAGCAAATATTTAGTTTTGGTCTACTCAATGCTTTTTCCAGCGAGTGATCTTTCTGAGTACCCCTCTGAGTACACGGGGACATGAGTTAAAGATATAAAAATGGAAGGAAATGTGTTTTTCAATCCTTTCCAAATTTAAATAATCCAAATGACGAGAAAATAGCATGTTGTTGTAATTGAACATGCCATTTGAGGGTTAAATGTGGTGCTTGGAAGGGACACGACCAGGGTAAACTCCAGAAAAATGATTTAACCCATACAATTAAAGTGTTAAATGCTAAAACAGAGAAATAACAGTTTTTACTGATTGTGGTAGAGTCACTTTGTATCTAGTTGTGTATAAAAGTGTTTTTGCTCGTCTGTACAGTCCAATCTCTGTCTCTGATGAGCAAACCAAAACTGAAAAAAAAAAATGGTTTATAGCTAAGCTACTGTCACTTTACTATAAAACATGTTGTTATGCAATTATCCTGTTTCTGTTTTTGTGTCTGTATCACGGAAACGTTTCCAAACTTCCAGGCAAAGCGAGAGTCGTATGCCTTTCTGTGGGACATGGCGGTGGTAGAGTATGCTGCTCTGACAGACGACGACTGCACACTGACTATAGCAGGAAACAGCATGAGCACCAGAGGCTATGGCATGGCCCTGCAGCACGGCAGTCCTTACAGAGACCTCTTCTCTCAGAAGTATGTATTTCGTCATACATTTTCTAATGTTTTTGATAGAAATCAGTTACAAAGCAGTAGTTATAGCTGATCAGTAAAGGAACCAAAGGATATTTCTTGATGTCGGTATCATCCAAAATGTTAATTATTTTAAATCAGTGGCCTTTGTCTCTGTAATTCGGCCCATCCTTGTTATCAGTTATGATACTATAGCCACCACAGATCTGAGAATACAGCAGCATCCCTAAAAATAACAGCATGAAATACAGTTAGTCAGACAATCAGAAAGGTTGTAAACATTTGTAACATTATCCAACCATTTTCATTAATAATTACCTGTTGCATTAATAATCCCATGAGTGCACATAACTAGAGCAGGTATTGCAGGTCAAGGTTGAACCAGAAAGTAGGTCTGTAAACTGTGTTTCAGTTTGTCTTATTTTTTTATTTTTTCAAACAACTTTTACGAACCTGGATGTGTGTTTACAAAGTGTATGATCATCTGAAAGATCATATTTCTTACCTTTGACCTTTTTTTTAGAGTGTGACTGTGTCTCCAGTTAGTGTTATCACAACCATTAGAGCTGATGTACAAAATAATAATCATGTTGTAAAAATTACACTTAGAATGATATCTACAGTAGTAAGAATTTCAATATTTGCAACCAGAATATTTCTCGTGAAAACATGTCTGGTTGAACTTTCAGTGGAGTCTCACAATATTACAAGTGAACAGGGAAGTTGCTCTTCAGTGTAAATTGTAAATTCTCGTGGGCAATATCTGAAAAATGGGGACTAATCCCTGAAAGGTCAAACTTTTTGGATTAATTGCAGGAAAAGAAATGGTGAATATCTGAAAACATTATCATGTTGCATGAGTGTACAAGTGTATAAATGACTCTGGCAGCTGTGCTTATATCGTGTTTGCCTATTTGCTCTGAATGAATGTGAAAACTCGTGCATGGCCACATTTGTGCCAGTTCCTGTTGAATAGTTTGAATAACGACTGTTCACAAAGCTAACTGTTCCAGTGGGACAGACTCACTGACTGTCTCGCCTGGGTTTGCACTCAGCTGCCATCATTCTCCTTCACAACAGCCATCCATTTATCTCTGCTCTCTGTGCACTAATTAATGGGCTGACTGTAGTGTTTGATCATCTTTGTTTTCACACTTATACGATTTGATATGAAACTGATTACTCAAGAAGCTGGGATTGTTTTTCTTTGCCTTGTTTTCATACAGCCGGGGCTTTTAGCTCTTGTTTAGAATCAATCAGCATCAAGTCTTGCACTCTACAGTTGTAAACTAAAACCCGCAGTGTTTAATAGCATTTTACCCTCTACGGGTCTTTAATGAGCTTGCAGTCGATGCTAATACCGTACATTAATAGGGCGCTTTTCTTTTTTTCCATTAGCTTTTTTAATGAGCTACACAATATTGTCTTTTAATTGTTGTTACATGATAGTAATATGGTAATCATTCAGAACAGCAATATATTGATTTTCTATCACTCCTGTTTGTCTATGAAAATTATTACATTTTCCACTCTCTACTCTGCTGTCATTGTAATTTGATTTGCCAAACTTTACTTTGAATCAGTGCTTCTGAAGAATTAGTTCATTGTCCTTATTGCACAAAACTGCACCTTCTGTGTTTGAAAGAACTATTTCGCATTTCTTCTCCACAGGATTTTGGAGCTTCAGGAAAAAGGTGACCTCGACATCTTGAAGCAGAAATGGTGGCCAAAGAAAGGCCGCTGTGACCTGCAGAGCCACGCAGACGCCCAGCCGGAGGGACGGGCGCTGCGTCTCCACAGCTTTGCCGGTGTCTTCTGCATCCTTGCTGCCGGCCTGCTGCTGGCCCTCCTGGTGGCTGCACTGGAGACATGGTGGAACAACAACCACTGCCGGCGAGAGCAGCCCAAAGAGGTGACCACTGACAACTCGTCGGGCCAGGGCCCGGGCCCGCTAACCCAGAACCGGGCAATGGTGGCCACCACGGGTCCCCCTGCCCCACCAAGGCCCCGGTCGAGACCCAGACCCCCGGGCCCCCCGGTCCTGCCCAGAGATGCCACTGCCACACTCTACTTTATGGATCCAGCAGGCGCTGACACCAGCCCCGATTTAGTAGAGCTGCAGTACACCCAGTTATAATAGGTGTGCCCCTGACGATAGTCCAGACATCATGTGATCAATCTACTCATTCCTTCTCATGTTGGGAGAGAGGTTGGGGTGCTATGTTAGGGACTTCTCTGAGGCTTCTCTCTCATGCTGACACATAAAAAAAAAAAAAATCATCACTGGTGCTCATGTGAGAGAACCGCAGCAGAAAAGATAACATTAAACACTGAATTGCAAATTCAAAACCACATACTGAAATTGTACTTCTGAGTCGATACGTGCTTCAGTTGTACAATAGCTCTCTTTAGCTTATCCATTCAAGTCTTAACGCTTTAGAGCTCCGACTTTATCTTGCTGCTGTCGACTGGGCAGCCCCTCTGCATGAGGCGTCCAGACAACTAAGGCTTGACATGGATCCCTAAACTAAAGTGTGAGCAAAAGCAGACAGTAAAAAATCTGAGCCTTGACCTGCCTGTTTGACTTGACAGTCCAACAATACTGGATGAGATCACCCATTTAAGACCCAGTCCTGTTCTGAAAGCACACAGTAAATCAAACTCCATCAGTGTTGCTTTTTTGTGCATATGAGAGTTTGAGTTACTGCTGTTGATTTCTATTTCAGTCTTTTGTATGCAGCTGCTCTCATAGTGACCACATACTGCCATCATGTGAGATTCACAACAGAAAAATATCACCGTCATTATTTATAGGGCACAAGATGTGTTGACTGTAATAACGGTTGCGTGCCTCAATATTGTGTTTGTAGATGCGTCTGGAAGCCGTTTCCACCCAAAATCTATCTTTTGAGCATAAAACACTCACGCTCTGAAGGCTTGAAATTTGACTCTGTAGGGTTTATGTCGGAAAGTAAAAAGTTCGGTGCCAGCCAGCAGCAATGAAGTTTATGGAAAAGTAAAATAGAACAAAAATAGAAAAGAACAGTATGAGTCCAGTCACATATCCAGAGCTCTGTATTCCTTATTCAGTTTTTACAAAGGCAGCTTAGCAACAGACTTACAAACAGCTCACAGCAGATATGGCAGATGCAGCAATGCTCCCTATACAATGTCTGGTTCAACCATGCTGCTCACAGTGATGAATAAGGGTGCTTACACATTGTTTTCAATACATTTCTGTGTATTTACAAAATGGCCACATAAAACTATCAACTTTTCTTTATGGAAATACAAATAATGGATCTGGAAAAAAAACATATGTGAAGCCTAAATTAAATCCCCCCTCTCCAAAGTTAAACTTGGTACAGTCCAATAAAGTAAACGAACTAGTCCAAAAAACCCAGAATAAAAATGATTTACAGATGGTCTGAGAGCTGTCAGGTTATGATAGCAGATTATGATATTATGATCATAGCATTGGCCACAGCAATAAGCAACAGCAGGACTCAAAGAGCACAATCGTATCTATACTGCACAAATTGCTGTTTGATCAGTGAGGGGATGTCTCTCAGTTCCCTCAGACTGAAAGGTTGATAGTTTTCCTGGTAATGAAAACATGAGTAGTCAAATAGTGAATTAGCTGGTCAACAATTTTCAAAAAAGATTGATAAAGGGAACGTACAAAAAAAAAAAAAAAAAAAAAGTTTGTGCTCCTCAAATGTGTGCATTTCCAGATTTACATCCATGTAATTGGAATATCCTTTGAATTTTAACAGCTCTGACAAAACAAGCAGTTTAAAAGCATTATGTTGAGTTATTGAAAATGTAAATTATATTTTTTTTTCAAGTTTTTCGCAACTATTAACTTTTTCAAAAAAATCCTAACGCTCAGTATGTTCAATAAAAAAAGATTATAATTGTTTTGAAAGAATTTGGCTAGAGATGCATTTAACATTCATTCTGCTGTTCTTTACTTTAAAAACGTTTCAGCTAGATTTCAAGCCTGTGAGAAACGAGTGATTTTTAATCAAAAGATTTTGGATGGATTATCACTTTGAAATGTTTTAAGCATTGCTGGCAACATAACAGCATAAAAACATCGTATGTGGGAATTATGACAGCCAGTTCGAACAAAACTCTACTGCAAGCCTGAACACATCACAAACACTTTGACACAATGGGAAATACTCTTATTTGCTTACTTGTAAAGAGTTAGAGGAGATCGATACCACTATCGTAATCTGTCTGTAAAATAGATGCTTAGCATAGAATAAAGACTAGAAGTGGGGGAACATCTGGCATTGCTCTCACTCATTTGTGGTTTTACAAAGAGTTAGATTGTGTAACTATTTCTTGAAACCCAACGCTTTTTCCACAGCATCTGCTGGTTGCCTGGCAACCTCACAGTGACGAGACTCCAGGAAGTCGCTGTGCTTAGCTGTTACCAAGAAATGTTTAGATTCCACGAACTCTGCTCATAAACCACAAATTGTTCTTTATCAGATTAATGTTTCAGAACAGACAGTATATTTATTCGTAGTGCAATTGAATAGCACTGCAGTTTTAAAATAATACAACGCTGACTCAGAAGCAGAATTGAATCAAATATTTTATTAGTTTCCACACAAGTGAATCTGATCCAAAATATGAGTGGACAGCACAAATAGTTGCCGTAACAAAGACCACAACAGGATATTTGGTAAATACCACACTCATTACCTGCTTATTGTAAAAGGTGCAATAAAAACGTTCCAGGATTGTTCCTGTTGCGCGCAAACAGAGCAACCACATTGACGTGCAGAGAGCAGGGGGAAGCTGTAACCTTCAGGAGTAAGTATTCCAAGTTACCTCGCTTAATCAACATCAGTACCTGAGTTACACGCGCTTTTGTGACCATTGTGCATTTGCACACGTCAGTGATCCACCCTTGTGTAACAGTGGATTTAGTCTTTCAAACACAAGCAATACATGATTTCTTTCTGAATATACCTGTTATACATGTGGGAAATATGTATGAACATAGTTTGATAGGCTTATTTTGCTTGAGCATTTGATATTATAGACACATTGAGCGTAGATGGATGAGCACATCCGTGTACTTCTTCGGTTTGCTGTGCCTGTGATGACCATATAAGGAAATCTGCGACAATCTGACGTTAGCTCGTCGCAAACTAAGTATTTAGAGCAGTCTGACTTCTTAGATTTTCTTTTAACTTTCCCCACCTAACACACGGACACCAGTGTGAGACATCTCATCTAATTTTCAGAAAGAAAGCCAATAAGAGTATTTCCCAAAATGTCAAGCTAATTCTTTTATTATACTTGAAATTATATGTCAATGTCCGGATCCACAGGGGACCGTTTTGGTAATGTATCGTTGTCTATGATCTCCAGCAGGTGACTAAGGATTATGGTCTGCAAAGGGTTTCTGGTCCATTGACATATAATGACATAAGAAGCCCTTCACCAGAAGGGAGGCGGGACATATGGACAGACAGAGAGAGAGACTGGGAGGAGGCCGAGGCTCTTGACACAGGTCAGGAGAGGCCTGGCATTCTGTGCTGGATGGTCATTGGCTGTGACAGGGCGAAGGGGCGGGGCATGGGCAGGGGTAGATTGTATTTGCTTCATCTGTCATCTCACCCCATGGTCTCTCCTGTTCTTTGCCTGTCTGGTGTTGTCTGTCTTCAGTGTGGCTCGACTTAAGTGGGTGCATGATGACAGAAAAAAATACCAAAAGCAAGCATGCTAACATTTGTTGTGTGATAAACAATCATGTGCTCTTTAGTTGGCTTCTCCCCTTCCTCTCCCACATATATATATATATATATATATATATGTATATATATATATATATATCATATCATGATATATACACATATCATATATATATATATGTCCCTTCATTGAACAAAGTAATATTTTTTGACTAATTTAAATTAACTGATATTAACAAATTTTTCTTTATTTGAATGTTATTGTTCCAAAGTCTGACTCATTGGATTTATGCATGCATTGGAGCCTGTCTTGTTAACTAATGCTAATGCTCTTCATGCAAGAGTCACTTCCTGCAGATGTGTGGTCACCTAATTGTGCAAAAAATTGAAACACTTCTGCATGAAGTAACATCTTCATTTAAGTTAATCTCAAAAGTGGAGACATTACCTTTTATGGCACCATATTTAACATTTACTCTTTTAAGGTAATGTCTCTCTCGATGCCGGCTGCTTGAAAACTACAGTATGTTTTTAATTTATATTTTTTGGTTTCTTGAATGAAGCTGAAATGAGCCAATGTTTTATTTCAGCATCATTTACTTGAACATTATTAGATGTGTGTTAGATGTTCCAAAGACTGCATTGCATGTACTGAAGGAAACTAGTGATGGTGACAATGAAACAACCAATATAACCTGTCTTTCTGTCTTCTGTCACTCTCTGCCCTCTTCCCATTCTTTCTTTTAAACTTATACCCCCTTTCACTGTACATTCATTTTCACTTTTTTTCCTTTATCACACTCCTCCTTAATTACATCCATGTACTCCCTTCCATTATAACCTCTATCCCTCATCCTTTCCACTGGCTTCTTTTATTCTACACACACTCTTTGGCTCTGCCTTTCTTTCCATCTATCTTTAGGACAAAGAGGTGAACCTGGAACAGGTCCACCAGCGTTTGAACAGCCTCCTGGACGAGGATTTAGCTCACAAGCAGCTGCCAGGCCAGTCTATCGAGATCTCTGCCCTGGACATTGGCAGCATTCAGCCCAGCCAGTCCCTGGAGGCTTTGTCTGTTCGGGACTACCCAGCACATCGGGGGCCGCCGCCACTCTCTGTGACCACCTTCCTCCAGGAGGGTCATGGGGCAGGAAGGACACTGGGCGTGGCCGCTGGCAGGACCTTGCCCCTGCCCCTCAGCAGTGCCACCATGCCCTCTATCCGCTGCAAACACAGGGCTCCCAACGGGGCGCTCTTCCGGCAGAGCCCAGTCAAAACACCCATGCCAATGTCCTACCAACCAGTGCCAGGAGGACCCATCCCAAAAGTCAGTGAGCCAAGCCACGGGACATCCATCTGAGCACGTCGAACACTCACAGACACTCGCACTCAAACAGAATAGTGGAGAGCTAAACTGAGTGCCAACAGTGTGAAGAGATATAAATAAAACACAAAAAAAGGATTTTTATTACCAGTGATGAAGAGTCAGAGGGACAACACGACAAGACACTGAGACTTTAATGTACATATTTGTAAGTACAAAGAGAGAGAGAAGCAACATTAAAAAGTGTATTTTGAATATTCTCAACAGTTGAGTTTAAAAAACATAAAAGTATTAAAAAAAAAATGACTGTTTGAATGGCTTTGTAAATTTTGTTCTAAATGAATAAAGGTGACAATTCTTTGTGGTTGTTTTCTAAGTGCCAAGTTCAAAGATGTTTTCTTTCAGATCAACATTAACTGAATGTACCGTGAGAATTCATGAAAAAGACATTTCACACTTCAAAGACATTGGAAGAACTGATTTGTTTCATATGAAAAAAAATAAAAAGTGTAATACAAAAACATCCAGACGTGTGTTTGAATACATATCAAGAATACCAGTGTCATAGTGTCAGTGTGTTGCCGTGACTCGGGGATCAATACAATTGTTTGCTTTGGACCGCAATAGGAGGGTAATAAAAGCCTTTTTCCACAACTACAATCGGAACAATGAAATAAGGCTCATTATTATTGTTTTTTATGCTTCATTTAAAAAAAAGTAAATTGAGGAGTTGGTATTGACAATATCTTTAAAGCAACATTGAAAAGATAAATTTAGAGTGGTTTCATTGCTAATGGTATTTTTCAAAGCCAATGTGACCTGGATGGCATTATCTCAAAATGTCCTCTTCCATTTCTCTTGCTAGAAGAATTCTTGCAGAAGGAAATGGCTTTTTGGTAAATAAGTACATAAGTTAAAATCTCTTTAAAACTACATGTATTTTTTTTTTAAAGAAAACATAAAAACTAAAAATAATGAGTTCTGCGTATTTTTATGAAGAAAGGGTGAATCCTTAATCATATAGCTCATTTGTTGGTCCACAATATTTTCCTGTTCCAGCCAACAACTTGGATTGGGAAAGTAGAATAACACCCAAAAACCAATTTTCCACATGATTAGTTAATTTAATGCCAATTGATAATCTCCCTTCCTGCCCAGGTTTGCTCCACAACAGCCTCGCTGACAGTCCAGCTTGCCACAACAATCATTTAGAAAAGGGATACAAAAAAACTTTCACATGGAGGTTGAGGATAACTCTTCACATTGAGCCCAAATCACAACCCTCTGTCACTTCACCACCACTCCAAACAGGCACACACGGGGCCTGTAAGAACAAAATGGACCCCTATGCCAGTCCCAGCATAAGGAATGAATGTGGTCATTGGAACAATAGCTGGGGGCAGAGCTGGTTTGTGTCATCATGTTTATGTGGGGAGGTTACAATCAAAATGGGCAAATAAATGTAGCTAAGGCTGGAAAAAACTGAATGTATCAAATTAATGACATTGTGAATCTCTTACCAGGTTTCATTTACACTCATTGTTGTTTTAAATGTCAAATGCGCTCTACTCCTAGAGGATTTCAGACTGTCTTTATCTTATGTGATGGTAATCTGAACATATTTGGGGTTTTCCACTAGCAAGCAATCTGCGGAGGTCACCCTGGATTTAAATGAAACAGGCCATTTTTTTTATTTTCCATATTTCATTTTATGTTTTTGGGCCGTAACAATGAAGCAGATAAACGATAAAATAACAGTAAGAGAGATGGGGATCATACTGTTTATCTGTTTTGACTTTGACAGAAAAGCCTCTATATGAGCTCACACAAACCGTTCAGTGTTCAGCCAGTGAGATGTTAACAAATGTAGAGCGATGCGCTTTGATAAAGCATTCCTCACCACTCTCCTGTGGATTTCGCTGACCTGCTATCTCTTGTCCACATAGATCTCTCTGCTGATGTCTGTTTATAACCTACAAGGTCCTTGTTCTCATCTTGCAGACTGCCACTGCTGATAACAACTCATCAAGCGACTTCTGGTAAGTCTCTCCCTTCAGCCTCAAGACCTAATTTCCACTCAACCAATCGGACCCAGCTTTTGAAATACCCTTGGAATAAAATGTCAAAAAGAGTGGACTGAAAATGGCAATTTCAGTGTTACAGTTTTTCTGGTTAATGTATAATTCTAAACTTCTTTTCACAATTTATTAGAGACACAATCAATGACCGTGTGCAAGGGTACAACCTAACACCTGCCTACCAGGTGCGCATTATAAAATGTTTAGTTTGACTTCCCATGTGCTGCACATAGATCAAAATAGCCACTAGATGCAGACTTTCCCAGAATCATTTTGTAATGATCTATTGGTCAACAGTCATGAAAAGAGCAGTGCAAATACTTCCAAGAAAAACAAGAAACTGCTACAGGAGGGATAAGATCAATTCAAGTCCATCGCCACTGAAAAATATACTTTGGTTATTGTTACTTCTCGTGGATGTTTCACTGTGCAGAAAGATGTCGATTTCATGTATGTTCAGGCTGTTTGACATTCATCTGCTGAAAGTCGAAAAGTTTCTCAGTGCGTAGCTGCAGCCAAACCTGGTGCAATAGAAAATTTCTGCAACAATTTAGATGCATGAAGCTTTTTCATCATGCTTCTCCTCATCATCAGTGGTGCTATGACTGCATGAGTCAGGACAGCTTGTATGAGTGGAAGTTTTTTCTTCACCAACACTTTTGCATGTCAGGGGAGGAATTCCTGTTGTCAATTTGGTTTTCTATGTACTACGGTCATTGTAGCCACTGACCCGCACTCTTGGCCTGGTGAGGGTATAGACTAACATCTGCCTCCTCTAATTCACCATCTGTTTGATTTCACTGGAAGGCAAAGAGTCTCACCAGGACAAAACAATGAAACTTCCTGTAGGAGTCACTACAGCAGAAAGAAGGACGTGGTCCCTGACTGCAAACACTTCCCACTGTGTTAACTGGTGTAGCACCTGGCCAGTTTTTTTTTTTTTTTAAATGCTAGGAGATGTTAGGATAGTGCTTGTCCAAGTTTTCTATCAAAGGTGGCCCCACTTGACTGTGCTGTGCCCCCTAATAAAGAAAACTTCAACAAAGAAGTAAGGACTTGAAAATTGCTTCGCTCAAGTTTGAGAGTGTGCATGCACTTTAGCATACTTGAACTGGGAGATCTGTCTGTGCTCATATGTGTGCTGAGATTGTTGATTTGCCCTCATCACCTTTTGTGTCCAGCAGCCAAACCTGCCAGTCTTGGACGTGGTGGTGAGTGGAGCTTCATAGTCTCTATGGCTGTGCTCAAAGGAACTACTGACCTTGTTCTGAGAGCCGAGCTGAGTCCTGTCAGAGACAAACTTCCTGATTTTGCACACAAACATTCCACTGCCACCACTTTATGTCAAGACTCATCTTATGACATGGCCTTTTTCACCTCCACATCAGATACAGCACATACAGAGATTCTGCCTCATTTCAGAACGAAAAAATAATTCCCCAGAGGAGCTGCTGAGATTACTTTCTGAAGAAATTATTGAGGACAATTCTAGTTTTAATCAATACACGAGGCAGAATAGAATGAATACATGAGTAAGATATCCTAATGTACTATGCATGGAAGAAATTTGCATAATGGCCTTGTGTTACACATAAAATCCAAATCTTCATCAGTTCTTCACAGAACATTATCGCAGAAACCAGGACTTTGTAATTATACAATTTTGCCATACATGGCTCGCATGAATAGTCTGTATAATTAGCTCGTGTGGGCAGTGTGAGGCAATCTGCTGTAAAATAACTTCTATACTCCCTGCAGGCAGATCACTGACTGTCTGTCCAGAGTGCCTCTGCAACCTTATTATCCATGTATTGAGCCTTCACACCTTAAACTGTGTGCGAGGCTTTCACCTTCTTCTCCAGGAGAAAGCTTGTTTTGTTTTTTTGCCCCCAAAACTTTTGCTTTTGATTGAAGAGTATAGCTTCACAGCATTACATAAACCTCCATACAAATGTTGTTCAAAATGAGCCATAATAAATACCCAGATCTGGATTTGCTAATGTCCAATTTGTTTAAAAAGGTAATTTCTCACCCTTCCAGTCACAAGAGCTGGAATCTTCAAAAATCTAGTGTTGTAAACTGTTGGACTGTTTTTTTTTTGGTTTGTTTTTTAAATAAACTGCTGTACTGCTCTTGTACTAATGAGCGACTTCTAACATTTGTACCACAGTGAAATTTTGTATATGATTAGCAAAATCAGCACTTCTGTTTATCTGTTGGCAGGCTAAATATTATTGTGCTTGGTGCAGGTAAGCTGTCCCTGAGGTACACAATGTAATGCTTGTTTAAATAATATTCAATAAAAGCAGATGTACAAGGTTATATGTGTAATAACAGGATAAAAGTAGCCAACAAAACTCAGTCTGTGGATCAAAGGGTGAGACTTCAGGCTGTTTAGGCTGTAATGATTCAGCATGCATTACTTTTAGTAAACACACTGGCTGTTCCAATGAAAGGTTATGAGGGTAAACAAAGTTGGTAAATACAGTAGAGTGTGGCTGCATTAACAAAGAGCTCCTAGTGCTTTCTGCCAGAGACATTTTCCGAGAAAAACAAAAAATTCAGTTGGAGTGATAAAAAAAAGAATGTAGTAGTTAACGACAATAGACACACAAAGTAATACTAAAAATCTGAAAATGTGACCACCACCCCCGAAAAAAATTCAACATTATGTTAGGTTCCCAATTCACCTAACAGTTACAGTGGACACAAAGGTGACGTGAACAACTCGTTAACAACTCTTTGCGTAAGTAAACTAAAAGTGCGACAAAAAACAAAATTTTGTATTGAGTATCGTGGATTTAGTGGTATTGGTACTAACAACCAAACATTTTTTTTTATATCATAACTACCCTACCAAGGGCACAATGTTTAAAGACCCCATTTGGTATAAATTCAACTTTCCTTTGCTTTTTACACAGTAAAAGGGGTGTGGGTGCAAGATAAACACTGTGAAAGTGTCAAAATGATTAGTAAACTCCAATCCAGTATCTTAACACTCTCAGCAAGGTTATAGTTTAGTATGTCGTCCGAAATTACCAAAAGATTTAATATTATAGTATGCCATCCAAAATTACAAAAAAAAAATGCATGTTGTCCAAAATTTCCCAAAAATTTCATAGTATAGATTGTCCTCCAAAATGACCAAAAAAAAATTTCATAGCAGAGTATGTCATCCAAAATTACCTAAAAATGTCACATTAGAAATTGTCGACCAAAATTACCAACAAGTTTCATAGAAAAATGAACATCCAAAATGTGTTAAAAATTTCATTGTATAGTAGGTCGTCCAAATCTGCATAAAAATGTCATGTTACAAATTGTTGACCAAAATTACTAACAAATTTCATAGTATAGTATGTTGTCCAAAATGTGTTAAAATTTTAATTGTATAATATGTCGTCCAAAATTACCAAAACATTTCATATTATAGATTGGTGTCCAAAATTACCAACAAATTTCATAGTATATGTTGTCCAAAATTGCATAAAATTTCATAGTATAGTAGGTCATCAAAATCTGCATAAAAATGTCACATTACAGTATGTTGTCCAAAATTACCCAAAACTGTCGTCCAAAATATAAAAATTTACTAATATAGCACGTTGTCCAAAGTTTCCAAAAATTGTCAGAGTACAGTATTTTGTCCTAGATTACCAAAAATTGTCATACTATAGTATGTTGTTGAAAATGTGATGAAAATGTGATAGTATAGTATGTCGTACAATTTTTATAAAAATGTTAACATCACCTTGCCAACACGATCAGAATGACAACGCTAACATGTTAATGTTCCCCATCAGCAGTGTACTAAACAACACTGAATGAAAAGGCCAATTGAGGCTGCTGTTAAAGGTTTGCTGCTATTAAATTATAAACCAAAGCATTCAAATTTTTACCCGATGGTGGTGCTAGATGAAAAGTTAGAGGATCACCAAACAAATTATATGATATCCTCTAAGGACCTTGAATATCATTTGCAAAATTAATTGTTATTTACCCAGCAGATATCAAAAAACAAAAATGGTAATCTTACATTAGCTCTAGAGGTCAGAGGCTGTAGAAGTCAGAAGATCAAAGTCTGCAGGATTTATCCCACAAGGACCATGATCGTCTGCACATAATTTCATGGTATCCAAAGGTTGCTCAGATATTCCCATCTGGACTGAAATGGTGGGCCGATTCATCGTTAGAGCTTCAGTGATGCCAGAGTTGTGAACTGACTGACTACTCAGCTGCCCTCATGAGTTGAATAAATCAGTCAACCGTTTCCAGAGTAAGACAAAAAAAAAAAAACACTGGTGATGATGGAATAGCAAAGATGGAGCTTTACTGTACAGTACGAGGAAATAACTTTTACACTGTACACGGACGAACAAAAAAAAAAAAAAAAAACTGCCTTTAACAATGGCAAAAAGAAAACAGCACTTTATTCTTGGCATTATAATAGGAAACACTGCAGCTCAAAAATTGTTGAATTTTTCATGAAGCAGAAGGGCCTCTGCTTTGAGAGTACAGGTGTGACACAATGTAATTTCATATTGGTAAAGCTGCATAAGTGCTTCACTGTTAAATTATGTATTCTTCACTCCTTATTAAACCATTTGGTGGTCCACCTACAGCAGCGGTTTCGTGATCCGACTGCCTGCTTAAAAATATTAAAACTTTGAAAACAATTTGTGACTTCGTCTTGGGAAAAGAATATGGAAAGAATCTTTTTTTTCAAATATGCAACCCAAAATGTGGACGATTACACTTTTCAACTGAGCCAAATATGTTTGACTTCTGTATAATATCTGTATTTAAAAAAAATGTCCAAGGCAGGATGTAAAATTTATCTCGCAGCACAGAAAGAAAAATACATCCTAAGTCAAAGTACAGTTAGCAGAACTATCAGAACACAGAGAGATTGGAGAGATTGGTGCAGGTCAGGACAGCGCAAGCTTCGTGAGGGGGTGCCAGAAAGACCCTTTTTTTGTTGTTGTTGTTGTTTTTTGAATGGGTGTATAAAATACTTGCATAATTGAGCTGTATGTATGCTCCTTGAAAACTAGAATTCCCGTAGATTGAAAATATATCATCAGAGTTGAATTTCACTGTTGTATTGACTTATATATTGATTATCAACAGTGTATTTGTTTCTAAACACAAAAAATGTACCAGCAACTACCTGATAATTAATTTAATTGTAAATAATCCTGCTTTTCAAATGTTAGGTGCCTTGTTACTTGTTCTACTAACTGCTACCTTTTTTTGACTGCTGGTTTCTAGGAAACTGTGACAGGTGTTAGATTAAATCATTGATTAACTATTTTTTTAAAACCTGATGAAATGATAAGAAAAAAAAAATCTTAAAAGCAACCCTCTGACCACATGTTCAATCTCCAGGCGCTTCTATCAGGCAGAGGTCACTGAGCTCAAGGATGTAGTGTCATGTTAACACTACAATGTTGTCTGATGGGCTCTCATGCGTGTCATACTAAAATAATGTTTCTGGTATACAACTTTGCTTAGTAAAACTATTTTGCACAAACAGGCAATGACTGAATGGTTAGAAAAACACTACCAGTTAAAAAAAAAAGAAAAAGAAAAACAACAGTACTACATGAAGCAATGTTTTTATGGGTCCCCGTTTTTAACCCACAAACACACCAATGGTTTCTCACTATTCCACTGATTCTGTAAGTGACGGTAACACTGCACCAGCAACAACAAAAATATGCTTTTGAAATGTTTTATTGGGAAGGAGGTGCATTCAGCAAATCCGTAAGACCTCAACACACTATGTGGTCTTTTGCTTGCATAGTGTTAATGTACAGTACTTTGTTTACAGGAAAACTCCACAGGGGAAAATCATTATTTACATGTTACGTGTGACGGGACCAAGACTAGCCTGTTTTCGTCGTGCCTATACAGTATGTTGCCCTAATGTAAAGTAACCTCCTCAGTGTGAAGTAACATCTACTTATTATTGAGCCTATAAACTTTAGGAAAAAAGCCATTCCCTTGTTCGAACTAAGATCAATTACATTATAATGTATCTGCGGTAACAACGTTACTGCAAATGTCTTTTCAGTATTTTTGTGGCATATGCTGATTTAAACAACAAAGTGGCTACTGGCAGGTCAGAACTGCTGCAAGGGCCTCTGATACCTCGCCCTCTCTATCATACAGCCATCAGTGACCTGTGCATGGCTTGTAATGGGGTTAATTAGTATGAGATAATGACTCTGTTGTGAAGCCAAAGCAATGCCCTCACAGCTCAATAGGGTCAATTAACAATGACCTATGATTACCTCAACAGATACTGCTTTTGATAACATGAAGTCTTTTGTTTCTGTGGGACTGAATGCTGTTTAGGCGGGTGTTGGCTATTTTGCTTGGTATTTTAGTTCCTTTTGTACCAACTCTGTTGTCTTTCTGCTTGGACGAATCACAACACTCTACTCTATCCATCCTTAATAATATCCTCATTTAAT
Organism: Embiotoca jacksoni; assembly: GCF_022577435.1. Classification (NCBI taxonomy): domain Eukaryota; kingdom Metazoa; phylum Chordata; class Actinopteri; family Embiotocidae; genus Embiotoca; species Embiotoca jacksoni. The sequence continues at coordinate 6,481,986 of NW_027185252.1, forward strand.
CATTTATGCCACATGTTTTTCCAGATAACATCACAGGAAGAGCTCTGTAGCGTGCTGCGTAGCATCCACCTTAATCCACACTTAAGTCAAATGAATATGGCACATCCATTTTTCTCGCCTTCATGTTGCTGGACAACAGATTAATATTTATTATGAGGTCCAATATGTGAAGTTGCCTGGCTCCTACCTGAGAAGAGCGGTATTAGTGTGTGATAAACAACTTCTCACTATTTGATAAATAATCCAGGAGAAACATAGCATCACGACATAGCTATGAAAGTTTTATGCCCTGTGCCGCAGAGGCTCTTTCTCCAGCTGAATACCAGACATAACTCGGGAGCCGGCAGAATACCAATGTTTCTCCATTTCTTTCCATCTGTTTTCTCCCACACTATTTCTTTCTCTTCAAATATGCCTAAAATGCCCTTTTCTCTCTGGCTAGTTTGGTGTTCAATGTTTGTATTCAGAGGTTGTTGTTTTGTTTTTTTACTCCTATGGTTGAGGTAAATGATCTCCTCTACCGTCCAACAGGTTGTTGTGCACCCACACACTATAGTGTAAGTCTCCATATACTTCTTCCCCAGCAGCCAGCCAGTCAATGAAGACATTATTTCTAAAGCATGTGTCTCTTGTGCAGAGGAAATAGTGTCCAGAAAAAAAAAAATAGAAACAGTAGCTCTTGGAGGATATGTGAAAAGCAAGACTGGGGATTTTCTTTTTTTTTTTTTTTTTTTTTTTTTTTTTGCTTGTGTGGCAGCTTGTTTGACCATTTGCTCAACAAAAACAGGGACATCACTGTTCCATCCTTTTGCAGGCTTAATATAAGTTAAATTCTTCCATAAACAAACAGTAACAGTCTGTTCGTCATATCTGCTGCAGTATAGTCTTGTTAAGGCAGTTCCACTATATGACCAAGCCATAGCCATAACTGAACTGTATATGTTAAAAATAGATGTATCATGTAATATAGCATCCTTTATTTTTTTAATTTGACGAGGCACTGACTCACTAACCTCCAATTGACTAACGATTACTTTGTATAGAAAATAAATCTATATCTACTTGGATAATTGATTGTTTCAGTGTTAGTTGGGTAGATTTGCTGCTTTTTGTCTCCATTACATTATATATATATAAATGTTGTTGGGGGTTTCAATGGTTTGTTGGACAAAACAAATTAAGACATCACCTTGAACTCTGGGAAATTACAATGGAAACTTCTGAATTTATTTTTAATACACAAAAGAGTGGATCAAGAAAATAATTGGCAGATTGATCAAAAATGATCTCGAATCAACTTTAATATGTACCTTTAATTTGTACACCATCCTCCAACCAAATCGTCTTCATAGTGTTTTGCTGCCGTGAAACATAAATAGTGCTTTTAAGAGGCGTTAAGTTTAACGAAACAGTTATTGATTGATTTGATGATAACAGCATTTACATGAACCTCCCTTTGCCTGTCTGTGCAGTATTTTGGTTCAAAGAACCAAGGGTATAGTATAAAAGTGGGAAGAGGTTCATTCAAATAAGGCAGTGAAATGTGAGTTGTTGGTATTTGGCAGTTAATATGGTAGTTGTTGTCCAAAGCTGCTTTATACTGTATGAAAAGCTTCTCCCTCAGTTCAGTAAATCTCTGCAGCCATCTGAAGGAAGCAGCACACATGTTGACAAATCTCTAGTCTGTAATTTGAGAAGCAGCACAGTGCCATTGAACATGACCATCCGCTCTGTTTGCCTATTAAATCACATGCAAATGATCACCAGGCTGCTGCAGAATAACCCCACACACCTCTAAATATGTAAGACAGGTCAGTTAACTCGACCCTCTGTCTGCAATATGGAAGATGTTGGATTACTGGGGCTCATTAATTTCAGTGTCATGACCTCCTTTCCAACCATCTCTCTTTGCAGCTTTTTGAGTGTTCTTTGTTTAATTCTTGACATCCATTATGATACAGCAATACTGTATGTTGTGACCACTTACAATGAAAGATAGAGTAGAAGAGTGGAACCGCACTGGCAGGACACAGTTGGAGTGACTGTGAAACAGAAAACTTCATAATTGTGTTTGTGTGATTTGAAAAATAGCTTTCTTATTGAACCCAGAAATGTTGGTTGGTAGTAAGCACAAAGGCTCCAGAGGACAGTTTAAAATAAAAATGTGTCCATTTTTCTTGAAACTTCCTATGCTCTCATGCATGGCTTGTGCCTTTTTTATTATTTTTTTTTTTAACATTGAGCACCTACAATCGATAGTTTGATTTCTGGCTGCTGCAGCTCCGACTCTTCATTTTCTTATTTTCCTATCTCTTCATTCCTTTGTTTTCTCTCCATCTGGTTTTGTTTAGTTAGAAATGGATTTGTTTATATTGTTTGTGCACCATATGTTAGCTAGCTTGAGACCCTGCAAGTAGCCAAACTATTAATGCAACCATATGAGTGAGCAGTGTTGCCATACTGGTGACACTTTCATTAAACTCAGTAGCACCACTTAGGAATTTTGTAAAAGTCCAACATATGAATGTAAAAAGTTTCATGATTTTCGTGCAACTTAGTGTCTCTGAAACTTCCCTTTTTTAAACCAGCAGAAATTATCATACACTGGCCCTCTATTAAATCTGTTATGGGGCTCTAAAGGGCCACCAGAACTGGCAACATCGCTGTAAGTTGGTTGTTTTCAGTATTTGGAGAAAGATTTATGGTGGCTTCATTGTCATAATTATTTTCTTCCCATGCAACCCGCAGACTTTGCCACTTAAGGCTGGCAATGACTCACCCTGTCTTGCTGTGATTGTCAATAATTGTTCTACCTCACTTTCTGCACTTTACTGCACTTTACTGCTGACTTTCTGTGTGCCCAAGACTTTCAGCCTCCACAAGCACAACGTCCATGGCCCCATGATGTAAAATCCCAGCACTTTGTAACTTGCTGTTTGGGTGAGCGTTCCCTTTTCTTTGAACCTGAGTTGAGGACAGACTGGGACTTTTGTGTGTCCTGGTTACTTCAGCCTCAGCCCATATGCATTTCAAAGTTGTGAGTTTATCTTAATACATGCTAAGCTGCTGTTGGGTCAGTAAATATGCCTTCTCTCACTCACCTGGGCAAGGCTGCTGAAACCACTCAATTTCTGATTTGTTATGAAAGGACTACATGATTCAAATATGATGGGTGATGCACCTAATGTTTGCCATTTACTGAATACTGCCACATTTATCAGTGTTTAGTGCAAAAAAAATTTTATTCAACTCAGTTATGTTTCATTCTGAAGGACTTGCAGTGTTACTGTATTTCATATTTGTATGGTTAAAATGATCAGTTTGTCTGTTTGAATAGAGGTAAAGGTATTAAAGGGTATTTTGAAAAGCTTTTTATGGCAATATAAAAAACTGTATTTACCCTTCAAGTCTGTTTTCATACAGCTCTGCCAGGCTGAATGGGACAGTGGGAAACCAAAGATCAGTTTTTACTCTCTGTGCCCTCTTATTCATATCAATGTTTCACTCTCTCTCTATGCACCATTATCTCTGTGGTTCCCCCATTCTTTCTGTAATGACTATATTCAGTGAATTTGTGAATATGAATTTAATGATTCAATTAGTTCACTAAGGGAATGTGGCAGTTACAAAAGCAAACATTAAAGCAATTGTCCAATAGACATGCAGATATCTACCTAAGCCTATAGATTTTGTGGTAGTTTCAGTCTATGAACTTTAAATGAAAAATGTTTTTACTTTCTTTCAGATTGACATATTTCCCGCAGCAAGAATGTGAGTTTTGATTAATGGTTAATTATTATTTAGACTGAAAGGAATCCAAGGGAGAAGTAAAAACATGTTGTTTTTTTGTGTTTGATTTGGTTGGACTGACTGTTTAAATTACCTATACCATGTTCAAAGGTTTGTATGCGTCTTTGCTCTACAAAGCAGGAGCTGAAAGTACAGAGGCGTTCTTATCAGTTCAAACTAACAGCGTGACTCTACAGACGGACATGTTGGACTGTTTGTCAGTCAGTTTTCCTTTCTGGTTCAGACTGAAATATTTAATCAACTATTAGATGAATTGCCATAAAACTTCATAGAGACATTCATGATGCTCATAAGATACATTTCCTGATACCTTTGCTGACTTTTTATGTTTACTACATTAGGTAGTTTTCACTTCTTGTGTAAAAAATTCACATCTGCAAGATAGATTGTCCGACGGTTGACATTTGTGGTTTTGATTTAAAGCTATTCACAGTTATTGGATGTTATCTGGATTAGTAGTAACTCTATTTATCCATTAACATTTCATCTTGCACCATCATCATGAAACCCAGGTCACAAATGAGTAACATGTAAACAGTGTAAGTGGGCAGAGGCTTGTAACTCTCATGGTGCAATCTCATGCACCTGTTAGCCAATCAGAGTGGCCTTTTATATACTTGCAGCAGCAGCTATGAATTAATTAGATGAACAGTGCTACCGCAGGGAGAAGAGATGCTACAGATGTTCACTGAACAGACGTTATCCATGAAAACCTGCTGAATGAGAGCTGCCTGAATTGGCCAGGTTTTTCTCGAGTATGAAGCAACATTGACGGCAAGCTATTCCAACCATGAGACCAGGAGCCTAATCTTCAAGGAACAAAAATTACGCTCAGCAGCAATCACTTTCCTGGCAGGGCAGCAGCCAGAGTCGCACACCATTCATCCCTAACCCCAAGTCTCTGACACACACACTTTGCCCGGCACACTCTCATCCCTTTCTGACTTTGACTCAAAGCCTAATTGACTAAATGGAATAAACTGATAAATTTCTTGGGCTGCCTTCCCTGTGCTGCTGAATGAACTAAGAACTGCTAATAACAGTGAATTGTGGGGTGTAATGAAGGAGTAATTTACGCCTTCATTCATATTTATTCCTCAGTATTTGGTGTGGTTGTTTCTGTGCAGATTTAATGTTGAGTTTAAGGTTTAATCATTTATCCAAACCGTTACAGTGATGAATAAAGGAGAAGGAACATTTATATTGATACTCTCAATATTTACCTTACATTGGATCCAAGTTTAAGGGTGACGTGCATCTATCTTTAAAAGGAGAAATCCTGAAAATACTTGGGTTCCAAACTAAGTGTGATTTTGTTTGGCCATAACTGATGTTTTTTATGTTTTTTCTATTTATTAAAATTTTAAATACATGATGTGTTTTCTATGCAGACACAGTCTTCTGACTCTTCCTTCAATGTTTTCATTATTATAATTGCCTTCTTACTCCATAACTAGAGTCTTCTAATCATTTAAGTCCACACAGTAATGTACAGCTATCATACTCACTGCAGATACCTACAGTATCGCTATGCTACAATACGTTCAGAATTAGTTGTTGGTTTACAAGCAAATCCCTGCAAATATATTAATTAAATATGAATAATAATTAATGAAATTTCAGCTGTTGTTTGTGTTTAATTAGAAAATGATAGCAAGTTATGACACTAAGATCGTGGTGAACATTGTAAACATTATACTTGCTGATATCCAAACACATAATCACAGTGGGGTTATAGTTGTATGAATGCTGATTAAAGGCTTCAAAAGATGAAAGAAAGAAATATTCTGTGTTCACTCACGAACATACTGGAAGGTCCCTGAACTCCCGCTTCATGTTGGTTTGTATGTAAACCAGCAACAACGAAGACAACAGCTGTGTGTGTCTCGTATTGATCACTCACAGGTAACGCAGTCTGTTAAAATCACAGTATCGCTGATATCAGTTAATTATAAACCATTCATTACTGCTGTTGTTCATAACATGTAGCCGGGTGTTTTTCTGATGGATGGTCTGAATTTCACTCAGTTAATTTTTTCATAAATAAAACTTGCAAATGCCAAACCAGTTTCCCTGAGATAAGAGAGTGCCGCCACTTTACCAATTTGTTCCACGTCTTGCTTAATCCAAAAATATCTGCTGACCAGAGTGTTTCTCATGCAAAGTTTAGACTCTTGCTCAGCTACAGAAAAATATTCCAATACAAATTAGTACGATACTACGTGGAAACTTCTGGCAACTTTTTGAGGAGCAATTATTTTCCTGCAGTAGAGAGTTGGCGTTTCCACTTATAAACCTGTTGAAACAAACTTGCCACTGCTTGTTATCATACTTGTTTCATTTCTCTCTGAAAACCAGACTGACATTTTTCATGTTATGCAAGTTTGATACCTTGGATGATCTTTGATTTTTATTTTAAATGATAAAAAAAAATACAATTTTTCACATCAGGAAATACTGACTATACTATTTGAATTTGGAACTTAAACTAATTTTCTTTTATTAATAAAAGCGATGTTAAATTAGCGACAGTCAAAATGTTGCACATATTTGTAACTTTTTCAAGTCAGCTGACCCTCTCTGATAGATCCTCAGAGTTTGGACACCAATGCCGCAGCTGACAGTAGTTTAATGATCCAGCGGTTGTGAACCAAGGGGCCGCCGTCTCTCTGGGCACAGAGTGAACAGCCTCAGATATCCACAGGTCAAAGGATAAAGATACAAACCCCAATTAAGCTACAGAGCACCAGCAAACATGCAAACATGCGTGATGTCATTTCAAGTCTCAATTTTTTTGCCTAAAAGTCTTTCTTAAATAGTAAAACAGATTATTGTCAAATTACAAATGGTGCAAAATGTATCTGAAAAATGGATACAATGGATTTGAGTAAGAAACAGTTTAAAAGAATATTATTTTCCCACTTAAGGCATTTTTACTAATTTTAAGAAGACAAGAAACTCTTTGAAATGTTGATTTTATTTTTGCTGCGTGACTCCAATAGTGCAGTGATTAATGATGTCCGTGTCTGTTCAGAAGTGAAGCTGAATGTAGGAGACATTTGTCAAACTATGAATCATCTAATATTAACGAATGTCCCTGCCAAATGTATCGGATGTTCACAATGCATGAATCCCGTGCATTTGCCTTCCTGCTTTTGCACAATAGTGATATATGTTTACTTGTTATGAATATTCAAACAAGGTGATGGATTTACAGTATTTACATGTCCGTAAACATGTATAGCAGTTTATAGCAGTGCTGGAATCCACAATAATTACACCCAAAGTGCAATAAAATCTGAAACTGAGTCTAAATAAGTCTAAATTAAAATTAAAAAAAACTCTAATAAAAAGTCTAAGCAGATAAGTCTAAAGTAGGAACAGGGCATTTAGTTTAGTTGTTTTTTTTTATTCATTTTTAACATTAATCAATTAATGTGATTTTTCTTCTAATAAATTACAGGCTGGAATTGATATGTTTGCTTTCACTATTAATTCTTCAGATAATTACTGTCTTGATTGATCAGTCAGCAGCTTTTTTAGTTTGACAAGTGTTTGAAAACACATTCCAAGTTTTAGAATGTACGACAAGCACAAGTGGCAAATCCTCATCGGGGAAGCTTAAATGATCAAATATTTGGCATTTTGGCATGTGAAATTAATTTAGCGGAGTATGCAAACACCAGTTTTAGAGTAACTGTGGTTTCTAGGGAGCAAGAATCATTCCCTGACTTCCTGACATAAATTACATTTCCCCTGCTAACCTGGTTTCTTTGGTGCATTCAAACAAAGTGGAATGCTTTCCCCATCGAGGAGACTGCATCACTGCAACAACAGTGCTCATTTTACTCCTGAGCATCAATCTGTCTGATTATCTTGCAATTCCTTTTCATTTGAGTATCAAACAAGTCTGTCTCCAATTTGGGGCTCATGTTTTCTTGAAGACTCCTCCTACAGAAAACATGATGCACAAGTTTACCCACAATAAATGGACAAGTGGGACTTGACAGGGCCAGGGCCCATTCAAAATATGTATTACATGAAGTCAGAGGCAATATTTGTCTTGTAGACTCTGTATCGCAGCTGATGAATTGTGTTTGGGAGATAGAAGTTGTAGAAATAATTGGTACGCTCAGGGCAGCAGTGTTAGGCCTTGTAATGCTAACCGCTGTACGTACACGGCAGATGAGTAATGGTGTTAGGCAGACTATGGGGTAGCTTGAATATTAATCTCAAAAGTGTGGCAGATGTGGTCACTCTGTTAGAAGGATGGAACAACAATGTTTTTCTGGAGTGAGCGAACTGACAAAACAGATATGGACACACACACACACCCCCCGCCCCTACCCCTACAAAAACAGAAAGACATAAGACAGTATATAAAAAAAAAGAGATGCTCCATAGTTCACATGAAGCCCATCACTGTTATTGTCCCAGATTCAAGTTGTCTGCATGTGAAGTTCATGCTGACAGTTGGGAGAGTCATCCTGCCCTCTACAAAGAAGGCAGCTGAAGAGCTGTGAGTGTATGTGGGTCGTAGCTGTTGGAGGAAGAAGGGGAGGGGGGGGGGGGGGGGTGCTGTGCCTCAACTCTAAGTGGCATCAGTTCCATAGCAGCGCCCAAGTTGTGACAGCAGGGCAGAACTAAACTGCTGCAAGCTGCAGTAGCTGCTCTGCCAATTGAATTCAAAGTGGATTTAAGGTGAATTATGAGTGTCAGACTGGGATTATCATCACAGAGCTGGTTTGCTTATTTAAATGGGGCTCAATAATTAAGACAGCTTTCTGTGCGAACAGGCAGGACACAGAGGACTGCCGGTAGTAAGGTTTGTTCTCTTTACCTTTTTGTGTTAGAACAAGAAACTCTCATGGACTAATAAAATGAAACAGAAATATATATATATATATATATAAAATAAATTACTTTCTACCACCTAAAAGTTGCATGGTGTTTATTGTTCATTGATTATCTTTTATTATCTAATGAAATTTAGAATTATATTACCCAAAAATCGCCCTTGTTTGCATGTAAAGTTAATACAAACCAAATGTACCAAGATGACTTGTGTTAACACAAAGTGAGAATTTTTCTTTTACAGTGGTGAAGTGTAACCTTCAAAACTTATCACCTAAAGCCAAAAACACACTTCTATGTAATCTAACAAACTGTATCAGATGCTTGAAAAATTTATATATTTGTAAAACTATCGTCAATTTTTGAAGGTCTAGCTGGTGGTGCAAAACTTCAGTAAAGCAATGTTTCTCTGCAAAAGAGACCGTGTATTGGATGTGTTCAATGCAACTTTCTTTTGCATTAAATATATTTTTTTTATATTTTAAAAGCAAGGTAGTTTGGGTCCGTGTTTCCGGCTAGTAGGAAATCTTTTGCTGTTGTATTGTTTCAACGCTTCGCTGCCACCAGGTGTCGATCAGTGGAACAGCAAGAAACTGTCAGTAGGGGTGCGCACATCGCATGATTTTTTTTTTTAGAGTTAGTAAATGGTAAGTAAAACAATAAATTGGACTTCTTTGGGTTTTAAAGTAAAAACCAAATTATTAAATGAAAAAAATAATTAGCAGATTACAAAGGTTATCTGTAGCCACAGCATTGTCTGCATCCTTGTACAACTATAAGCACAAGATACAAAGAAAAAAAAAAAAATCGCACTTGCCCTGTAGCACCACAAGTGGTGAGAAACTTTACAGGGAGCCTGTCGTAAAATAGTTACGAATAAAATAAACAGACAGGAGTTAGTTCAGTACTTTGTAGAGGTAGAAATGATTGCTCTGTTGATTTACCACATGTTGGGGATTTGAATAAGATCCACAGAAAAAGTATGGTTATCTATTTGCATAATGGTTTAAGTCATGTATTTGGCAACAATTACAAAAAAATCTCTGGTTCTATTATCATCAAATGTGAATATTTGCAAATTGTATGCATCATATCTAAAAGTTGTTCAGACAAATAAGTTGTATAAAGACATCAAATTTGAACTCTTCCAGCATTTGAAACAGATGCCTGGACTTTTTAACTCGCTGTAAAGTGATGTTGATGCTAATATTTTATTCATTCATTTTCTCTAAAGATTAACCATTATTACGGCTACTGAAGGTGACACGCTTATAGCATAAAAAAAAAAAAATCTGGTGTTTGATTCGTGGCAGCTGAACCCTGTCGTTTTAAATTATGTCAGTTTGGACCCCCAAAAAATGGGATTTGGTATGGCATACTGCTGCACTCAATGAAGTCACCAATTAAGTAATTGCACACAGTTCATAAAAAACGCCTGAAGAGGGTTCTGTACAGCACACTGAAGAGGGCAACCTGCCAAACGTCTGTGCTCCCCCCGCCCTCCCCGCCCCGTGCTATTTTTAAATGTGTTGAATCGGTTTTGAACGCCTCAGCATCTTTGCAAGATCAGACCTCCATCCCAAGCACGGTTTCTTACAGCTCAAGCAGAGCAGCGTGGGATGTCAGGTGAGAGTGGTGCAGGTCTGTGTCATCCTGCTCAGATTCAATCACTCACACATCTACTGACCAGTTTGTACACTGTGAGACTGCTGTCGCAGCGCCCATGGCAGGGCAGATGTCCCTTCATATGGACAAAGCCAGGGAGAGGAGACAGCTTAGATCTCATTAGCAAATTACAACGTCAGTTCATCAGCATCCACACCACGGAGCAGCCTCGGGCTCTTCCTCCCACTCCCCATCAACAGCTTTCATCCTTGTTCAGGAACCTTTGTCCTAATGCTCTTTGGAAAAGAAACACACAACGTAACACTAAATCCAAGTGACAAGACCTTTCTGCCTACTTACTGAAAGGTTCCTCTCCTATTATGACATGTGTCTGTATTTTTTTCTCTACATGGACATTCCACTTTCTCATTGCACTTTTGCAAAACTTACACCGTACAGTCCTTAGTTTTTTACACTTTACTTACAGTAAACACAGCATAGGTTTCATGTCTTGCCTATTTCTTTTTGTTTCTGTGCAGCAATCTCTGTCACATATGCTAAAAAAAAAATTATGTTATTATGCCTTTGTATGTGAATGTGCACACTGATAGTAAAAGTCAGGGTTATGTGGTCCTGAGCACCTGTAAAACACATGCCTCGGTTTATGACCCAACTTGTTTATTGCCGTTTGTTGAAAAGAAAAATGAGCAGAAATGAAAACAAATTAAAAGCATTACACAGTCATCCACTCAGTGATCCATGCACTATATCTAAATGTGAAAATATTTATAGTAAACCTGAAGACTTATTTTGTCATTAATGGATTAAGAATACACAGAGTACTGCATTTCTGATTAGACTGACATTCCACTTGGAATTGCTCTCAGGAGCTCTTTATCTCTGCGCTGTTACCCAATCGGAAATAATAAGCAGAAAACCCCGAAAAGGACAGAATTCATAAATAAAGCCCTTGAGCTTAGCCAAAATAAACTTACTGTCAAAAAACATGAAAGTGAGCTTAAAAATACAGAAAATATACTCAGACTGTGTTTGTGTTAATTTACAGACTCAACGGCAAAGAACACTCAAGTCAACAGATCAAATGAAAAATTTCCGTTTTCCAACAAAATGAAGAACTTCTAAAACAGCATCTATCACGATAATATCGTCTAATCACAAAGCTCTGTGCACAAGCTCACGGGAATAGACGCACTCGTACACTGATCTGCATATTTATATGTAAGCACTGAGCCAATTTACACGGTAATTAAGAGCTCTCTATACATGTTACTGACCATTTAAAATCTCTGCAGCATGCAATTGTGTCTGATTAACTGAAGCACATAATGTCATAAAAAGTATTCAGTAAGGATGCAAATCAAAACCCGTGGGTCCAAAATTAATCATCAAGTCAGCCATGAAACACACGCACGCACGCACACACACACACACACACACACACACACACGCACACACCCACACACACGCACACACAAGGGGCAAGGTACCTCAGCAGAAAATATTATTCAAATCTGATTCATTCTTTCTCACATTTCCATTTTGATTCTGTTTCTGGAGAGGTACCCCACAGCCATAAAAGTTGTTCCCATAGAAACAGCTCTCAACATGTCATTTTTCAGTGTCACAAAGTCACCAGCTACTACTGAAAAGTCATGCTGCTAAATGAAAAAGAAGGAATCTAAATGAGAGAGCGTGATGTCATGGTGGAAGTGGTGCTGCTGAGACATGCAGGGGTAACTCATGCTTGAATAAAAGCTTGTTATTATGTCAGACCTATGTATTTGTGAACACCTGTACTGTTTGACACTGAAGTGCAACATGAGCACAATTTATTTTTTTAATTTTCACTGTTTTGTTTCACAGAAGAATCGCAAAAGTGAAGACACAGTACAGTTCCTCTTTTTTTAAAGCTAGCTGGGGCTTCGTGAGCAAAGAAAACCTAATGACTTTCCCTTCCTGCAGATTCCGAAGTGACTCTGATCCATGTGAGATGTTTATCTTCAGTGTCCAATGAAAGCTGAACATCGATTCCTTCACCACATCAATGCAGCTTTGGCATCTCAAATCGTCCTTTCCTTTAACCAATCTGCCAGGAAAATCTAAATTGTCTCATTCTGTCAAAGAGCTTGTCCAAGAGAAACGGGCATCATCTGTGACTGAGACATGGATCTGCGGCGGTCCTCATCATGTAATACAACTCGAAGAAATTTAAAAAAGGGAATCTCTTTTTAAAGGACATTGCTATTGTTATTTTAAGTGGCACCAGCTGAAGGGGCAGCAAAAAGGAGAAAATGAAATACCCAGTGTTATCTTTAAAGTGTAATTGTTAATACATGAGGCAAGCAGAGCTACATTGAGTTTAAAAATATATAGTTTTACTTCTATTTCAGGGATATTTTGGAGGTGAAATACTTGTTAAGTACTATTTTATGGTCAAACCTCAAATGTTCCTCCACCATTTTATCATGGACAGTGTATGAAAAAACATTAAAATCTATGCTGCAGAACTTTATATATATATATATATATATATATATTTTTTTTTTTTTTTTTTTTTTTTTTTTGTATTCCCTCTTCTTTGTTTAAACCTGTTACCTTTATTATCCACAAGGCAACTTAATTACAGACATTTTGGCCATTGATTCCAATGCGAGTAGGGGTGGCCCCCCTTTATTTTACAAGCTGAGACTTGTTCAAGATATAACAAACCAAAATATAAGCTCAATTACTAAAATCTTATTAAATTAATCTACAATGAAAAGAAACAGTATATTTAATTTCAAACCACTCTTTTGCTTCACACTCACATTATAATATTCTGCGGCTCTTCTGTTGTTCAAATATGATTTAGTCTCACGTGTCTTTGGTGTTGCCCAACGGCATGCTTTAAAATTTCAAAAAAAATCTATAATTAAAATGTTCAGCCACACAGAACAAACGAGTATCTTATTACACATATGATTAAATTATAATTACTTTTTGATACATTCAGAATTAAATATTTTCATAAGGATTGCATTACCTTCTATTTTAAAGAATCATTTTATGGTTTCTAGCAGTTATGAAACATACCTTAATTAGCAAAAAGAAATTGAATCAACTGTGTAAATTGGATTGTCTTGAGCTTGCATTTCATGTGAAAACACTGATCTCACATTTTTCAATTGATTTGTCAGTCACATTTTTCCCCTCAAACTACAAACCCATAATCCTTAAAAAAAAAAGAAAAAAATGGCCGTGCACGAGAAGCAGAAAGGCATTTCGTAAAATAAGCACTTTACTCAAAAGGACACAATGCAGAATAAACCATGTCTAAATGTGAGCAAATCGTTCTGATAGTGAACTTTTTTTTATCTTTATGAGCAGAGTTTTCACTGAAGAATTTATTTACTCCATATAAGCGCTTCATATTGACCGAGAGCCATCCCGTACATTTTGTTTTCATTTGATTGTCATGACCATGTAAATCTCGGTCATGGTGGGTAACAGCACTGAGCAGCTTGTTAGAATAATTTTTCTAAGCACAGAAAATCTATAAGTTTTCTGCATTTTGGAAACAGTGCTAATCACCCAGTACAGGAATAAATACATGAAATGTGTTCCTCAGTCAAAAATATTGACTGACAGCAATTTTGGCTATGCTACTATTGTTGCTGTTAGCCACTAATTGGCCTTTACCTTGTTTTGAGACTATGAGCAACTTACTGTATATAAAACACAGAAAAGATGCCACATTTGCATACAAGAGTGTTTCTTTCCATTGAAAACGGAGGAAAATACCAAAAAGTGACAACTGATTAATGTGATACATATACCATTCCTTTGTGATATGCTGTGGAGAGTTCGGTCCTGTGCCAGTCATGTTATAAATTATAACAAAGGAACTGATGCTTTGAAGTACTTTGACGCACAAAGGTTTGCATGAATTAAGGGGAAGAATTGGCCACTTTCAAACAGACATTTGTGATGTGTGGAAACACAAAGGTTCCTTTTTCATTTCAATGAGACCAGTTGTACAACGACGGTCTCAACACAGAGGGCTCTGGAAAAATATAAAAAAGATTACGAAGGATCATCCTGCAACAACAATAAACCCGGCTCCAATTTTGATGCTGCATGCAAAAGTGATAGGAATCGTACGTTTCTACTTATGAAATTGTCATCCCTGTCCAAACTTGTAAGATCCTCTAAAATCCTGCCTCATTAAACCACCATTCAGTGATATTTGACTAGCCTTCAAACTCATGGATCAATTTCTCAAACTGAGCTTCCTAGCTTGTACTCCACTCCTGCGGCAGTAGGTGCCAGCAACATGGAGCCTTAGAGTTATTTAACAGCAATGAGAGCTGATAATTATGGTTTTAGTAAAGATAGAGCAAGAAGATTGACAAATTAGAATTTCTTCTACTTGCTGTATAGTTTTCATTTAATCTGTCATGGGCAAATTATCTATGCTTTTAAGTACACTATATTGAAAGGAGGGAAACTCTATCATTAATCCATTCTTAAGTGCTTAAGAAGATCCGATCTGTGAGAAAAATTCTCTTTCATTTGCTAATTCTGTTTTGTATCAGTAGTTTTAGGTTAATGTTCGTATGCATGCCTAAGAAGAGCTCCACACACAATTCAGAAATGTCAGATGTTAATGTAAGGTTTATTTGTTGTAATGCACAGAATTGTGTCCCAACAGACTTCTTATATGTCAAAATGGGCTCTCTTAA
This sequence comes from Embiotoca jacksoni, assembly GCF_022577435.1. Taxonomy (NCBI): domain Eukaryota; kingdom Metazoa; phylum Chordata; class Actinopteri; family Embiotocidae; genus Embiotoca; species Embiotoca jacksoni. Next base: position 6,496,997 of record NW_027185252.1, read on the forward strand.
AATCCCTTTTCTCCTATATATGTCTTCAATTGTATCTTAGATAATATTTGATCACTCTTATGATTAAACTCAAACAAAAGAAACTGAGTGCACTGTTTCACACGTGACTGGAATAACAAGCACCAAATTCAGAACTGTATCCACTGAATAGACTAAGGTAGCTGATAAAATAGAGTCAGAGCTGAGATCACGATCAGCTAAACTGCTTATTAATTAGATCTATTTTCAGTCACTGCAATCAATGTACCATATGACTAATCTTCACTTATTATAAATCTCTCCTTCCTTCTCAACAACTATCTACTGTAGTCAGTGATCATTCTTTCAAGCATCTTTTCTTAGGCTTTAAACTTCTTTCATTGAGTTAATAAATTTTAATAAGTCGTAGATGACTGACTAATTTCTGGATGGAAGCAATCTGGCAGCGTCAGGAGAATCATCTGTCTTCTGACAATTTTATGTGAATAATTTCACACATACAAACATGACAATACATTAGCAAAAATTCTTAGTGAATGAAAGATAAGTTGAAATACTGAATCATTTCTATGCTGTGTCGCACCGGTGAAAACACAGAAAACAGGAAATTTGTTTATACACATATACAAACATTACTAATGAATACATGATGTGTTATTACTGTTAGCGAGCTATGGAGTTTAGCATTGCTATTGAGAGCAACAAGGTATCCAGCATGTTGTACAACTGGCAGCCCACTAGAAGACAGCGTGTCCATGTCATGCTTTGCTTTGCGGTCAGTGCTAGGCCATTGACTGTATATAAAAGTGGACGTAGTTTCCAGGTCTGAAAAATAAGACTGATGCAAAAGTGCCATAGACTGTAATACCACCATCTGCCACTAGAGCTTGGCTCCAAAAAGTATCCGTCTCCATAGACTCCCATTCAAATAGTCCCATGAAATTCTCAGTGAATAATCTTTTCTCCACGAGTTTTCTCAGTTTTGCTAGCTAAAGTCGTTCCTTCTTATTATTTTGTGGCAGTCCATCTAAAAATAATCCCCTCATTAATTAAAAAATAAGTCCCAAAAATCCATGTTTTTGAGAGTGTCTCTGTTTGATTGACAGGCCTGTGGTGCAGTCAGGTTACAGCTATCAGTGGGCGGGACGTAGTATCGAGTCAGGTTTCCAATCAGATCCAGTTAGATCCCCAACTTGTCCAAAAATGGTCACTACCGGCTCCAAGTCGCTCGGTACCAATGGGTGATGTCACTGTTGGTTGCCGCTTGGGCTAGGTACAAAAACTACTTGATTAGGAAGAGATTTTTTTTTATAGAAATCTGTCACTTTGTCGCAAATTAACACCCTGCTCTGCTGAGTAATTGTCCAGTGTTTTACTTATCTGACCACCCTAACTTTACTTTCTATGTCATGTGACGTGCGTCTCCTTTTCATACTGAGGCAAAGCCAATCGCCACACTGACACTCTGTCCTCCAGTGTACTTGCGGGTATATTACACACTTGAGTGTGAAATGGGCTGGGTGTAGGCAAAATGAACCTTTTCCGTGCAAGTGTTCTTTACCTGCGACCAGCTGGGTGGTAGATAAAAAATATGTTGAGTGGGTGTCCAGAGTCTTGTGCTATGGTGAGTACAACGTTATTACATTACATTTCATTTAGCTGATGCTTTTATCCGAAGCGACTTACAATAAGTGCATTCAACCATGAGGGTACAAACCCAGAACAACAACAATCAAGAAAGTCCAATTTTCTTCAAGAAAGCCAAACTACAAAGTGTTATAAGTAAGTGCCATTTAAGTGTTACATTTTATTTATTTTTTTCCTATTCAAGGTGGGAAGAGGTGTGTTTTTAGTTTGCGGCGGAAGATCTACAGACTTTCTGCTGCCCTGATGTCATTGGGGAGCTCATTCCACCATTTAGGAGCCAGGACAGCAAACAGCCATGATTTTGTTGAGTGTTTAGCTCGCAGTGAGGGAGCAACAAGCCGATTGGCAGATGCAGAGCGGAGTGAATGGGCTGGGATGTAAGGTTTTGACCATGTCCTGGATGTAGACTGGACCCGATCTGTTTGCAGCATGGTACACAAGTACCAATGTTTTGAAACGGATGCGGGTAGCCACGGTAACCAGTGAAGGGAGCGGAGTAGTGTGAGTGAATTTAGGTAGGTTAAAGACCAGTCGAGCTGCTGCATTCTGGATGAGCTGCAGAGGTCGGATGGCGCTAGCAGGTAGACCTGCCAGGAGGGAGTTACAATAGTCTAGTCTGGAGCCTTTCCCTGGAAGGAAAAGTAGTTCAGTCTTGTCAAGGTTAATTTTCAGGTGGTGTGCAGACATCCACTGAGAGATGTCAGTCAGACAAGCAGAGATTTGTGATGCTACCTGTGTTTCAGATCGGGGTAAAGAGAGGATTAGTTGGGTGTCATCGGCATAGCTATGGTAGAAAAAGCCATGTGAGTGAATGACAGAGCAGACCAAGAGGTTGGGAGACCGAGGATTTTTGAAGTGTGTCTTACAGTACAATTTGTTGCTGTGAGAGACAGACATTTTGATGAGAAAAACGGTATTTTTGTGTGCTTTTGGCAGACAGTTTTTGTTATGTTTTGGTGTGTGGATTTCTTGTCCAGTGTAATTCCAATGTATCGGAAACCGTCAACATGCTCCATGGTTACCGTTGGGGGTGTCAAACAGTGGGCCCCCTTAAACTTTCACAGCTAATTGTGGTCTCTGAATTTTAAACATCTTAATTGTTGAAATTGAAATGGACTTTTTGATTTAAAAGCCTTAGATTTAGTATGACATAAATATCTATTTTAGGCATTTGTGTTATTATGTGAAGCTACAAACTGTCCAAAAACACATCATCATCCTGACCCCCAGATAAGTCCACTTGAATTTCACTGAAACTCGAGAAGACAGCTCAGCATGATCTCATACTGTGATGCTGTAAGTAACTGCCCTCTTTGTAAGCACCTCTGACCTCAAACATAAAATGTGTGGGATGTGTTTGAATACTTTAGACATCTATTTTGATAAACTTGGAGAAAGATGGGATCACTAGTGTGAACTCTTTGCAACTATAAGGCTGCAAATAAATACAGCAGAACATTATTATTTATATCCTTCTAAACTATTGCATGGGCTTGTTGCTATTAGATTGGCTCATCTGTACCTCAATGGTTCAATATATGATTTCTCTGGACATCAGAGGATGATTCAAATTTGAAGAAAATTGTTTCAGTGGTAGTTACAGGAGCGAACTGAGTGCTCACTTGCACTCAGGCCAATGTTTTGGAACTTGGGGGCTCATTTGTTTGATTAAAGGCAAAGTCTCGAATGAAAAAAAACACTGTATGAACAACTCATGCAACGGTAACTGTTCAATTAAGATGTCACAGTCAGGTCAGAACAGAAGAGTTTTTTTTAAATTGCAAGAAGACACATTTTTGTTTAACCTCCCCAGGTGCACAGCATTTTGTTGAATTACATCACTAAAAAACTTTAAATATACTGACATAGATAAGGTTATACAACTACAATTTGGCGTAATGCTGAAATTTTATATTTTGCCCACTTAACTATTTAGTGACAAGAGAGAATATAAAGGTCAATTAAAACTGCCAGCAGTGACATCCGGGCCCTCGCATGCTGCACGTCGGGGAGCCAATAATAATTTTTTAAAAATGAAAAAAAAAGTCAAACTATAGCATGTCATCTAAAACATGAAAAAAGTCATACTATAGCATGTCAGAAATATGAAAAAAAAAGTCATACTATACCATGTCGTCCGACAAAAAAAGTCATTCGATAGCATATCGTCTGAAATATGAAAAAAAAGAGTTGTGACAAAAAAAAAATGACAAAAAAAACATACTGTAGCATGTCGTCCAAAATATAAAAATAGACCTACTATAGCATGTCAAATATGACAAAACAGTCATAAATAGCATGTCGTCCAAAATATAACAACAACGTCATACTATTGCATGTTGTCTGAAATAGGGAAAAAAAAGTCATACTATAGGATGTCGTCTAAAATATGACAAAAAAAAAGTCGTACTATAGCATTTTGAAAGTGACAATTCCCTTTTTTGGAAATTTTGAGTGAAATTTTTCCTACTATACTATATATACTACATAAAAAAATCATACTATAGCATGTCGTCCAAAATAGTAAAAAAAAGTCGTACTATAGCATGTCATCCAAACTATGTAAAAAAAGTCATCCTATAGCATGTCATCCAAAATATGTAAAAAAAAGTCACAATATAGCATGTCATCCGAAATGTGAAAAAAAGTCATACTATCTATCCCATGTTATCCGAAATATGACAAAAACAAGTCATACTATTGCATGCTGTCTGAAATAGGAAAAAAAAGTCACACTATAGCATGTCCGAAATATGAAAAAAAGTCACAATATAGCATGTCGTCCGAAATGTGACAAAGAAGTCATCCTAAAATTTGACTTTGTCGTTTAAAATTTGACAAAAAAGTCATACTATTGCATGTCCGAAACATGGGGAAAAAAAGGTCATAATATAGCATGTCGTCCAAAATATGAAAAAAAAGTCATACTATAGACTCCAGCTGCTGGGTAAATTAAGTGAAAGGGAATATTTCCCATTCTCGTATTTTGCTGATGTAGACTGACTTTTTGATGCTATTGACTGATGTGGATATTACTGAATATGTAAAACCTTCAGATGTACAGGTAGGCCTAATCTGTGTCGGTCATCAATCAAGACCAAGCTAAAACTCCCTGGATTCAGGGACTTTCAGGGTCCTCATAGATAGTGTTAATCAGTGCAATAATCCTTGAGAGTGGCTGGGCCCTGAGCAGTCCACCAAATAAGTTTGATTAACAGATAAATGAGAGATAACTCAGTTCTCAGGGGGAATATGTTCCTTTCCTTCGGAGTCCAAATTTGAATGCTTTCTGGAAAACTCTGGGATTGGCACTGGTGAATCTCTGAGTCAAGGAGTCCTGGCAAATCTGCGTCTTCAGCAGCAAACAGACCCTTAATCACTGAGTCTTGGAAGTCTAGCCAGGGCATTCATGTTTGAGGTATCACCTTGACAAGATACATAGACAATTAGGCGCCATCTTGGCTGCATACAATGACAGATCAACATACATGCAACTCCAGAGCGACACTTTTTCAGCACTGGTATCTTGAGCAGCAGCCATTTAAAATCTATGTGCATCACAAAGCAGAGGAAGCACAAGTCACAGCTGACGAGTTGGACTGCCAAACATCATTCCCTCAGGAGAACAAGGAGGTAATGTGATGGAGAAGCAATCGCTGATCACAAAGCAGCAGGAAGGCATGCTGGCACATGGTTGCATCAGTCCACATTAAACATTCACAAGTTTACACTCTCCTGACACAACTGCTTTTTCTATGCTGCTTCGTTTTTTATGACTTTTGCGGCACAGGAGTCATTGACTATTTGCTTGCTTCCTACTGCTCTTCCGCTTTCGTTTTATCTGTAGCTGTATTTCTATGATGTGTCCATCCGACTTTATCGTGGTTACAAATTGATGTCTCACATGATATCAATTCCCTAATTATCACTTCGAGGCACAAAATCCTGAAGTCATACATTTTTCAACTGGGTAACTTGAATATTTGAGCCAAATATCTGTCAGATATAAATCAGAGGATTTAATGTCTGTGTTCAATATAAGAGGCTCCAACAGGGTTGCAAATTTTAGATGTGGTTTGTCACGGTGTTAGAACATAAAGCTTTAATTCAGTAGGTATTGTTAATTAGTCTCACTGTGCCCTTGCTTAAAAAAATTGATTTTCTCTTCTCCAATATGTAGGAGTGAAGTAGTTCTGTTCAGCTTTTGAGTTTAACAAGTAACACTCCAACTAGCACTTAATCCAATATCATTTTCAAGTCTACTAAAAAAAAAAAAAAAAAAAGATTTTAATCAAGGACTGATTGGACAACTTAACATTTGTTTAATAATATATACGTTTGACGTGTTTCTCGCAAAGTCAAGGTTTTCCTAGCAACAACTCTCGGAAGAGGTTCAAAGAACAAAGCATAAACCTTATTAAATCTTTCATATGTGTGGCTTGAAAGGCCGGTCAACAGGGGTAACGAGATGCATTATATATCGCAGACAAAAGAGATCTTATTAAAGAAAAGTGAGGAAAAAAAGATTATAAATAATAAACGATGAAGGATTGACATTAGTTAGAGAAGGGTAGACTTTATAACTTTTTATGTAATTATACATTTTGTGTTAATTCTTTATTTTATTCTTTAAGCAAATAGGATCTGGATCTTTCTGATCTTTCTCAAGTCAAATAACAAGTCTTATAATTGCTGCAGCGCTAAATAATATAGAGTACAAAAATTGCAAAGGTGATGGCATTAAACATGTTAAATTAATTTTGGCCATTTAATTTCATATTTATTTCACTCAGTCTTATCCTGTTTTATTACTCTCTCAAACTGCAGCTCATATTTTTTTCTGGTTTTCTTTAAATATTTCCATGAACTCTATTAAAGGCCCTTTTCAGAATGAAAACACTTTTACTGATGCAGGTTCTTAACTTGTATCCCACCACTGTTTTATTGACTTTCTCCATCACCTCTAGTTTCTCTGTCAACCTCTGTTCTTTCTTCAGTTCCCATATTCAACCTGCTGTTTGCACTGCTTCATCAATCGTCATTGGTGTTTTCAGTTTCTTGGTCATCTACAAGCATAATATGTGCCACTGATCCTATTGATCCTAGCAATAGAATAGAACACCAAGCCAGACTGCCAAACATCAGTGTCTGACCTCACTAATGTTGGTAGGGAGCAAATCCCTGCAGTCAAGTGCACACATTTTTTGGTCAGTGTTACCAGAAAGGTTAAGAGTGTTATAGCTGCATATCAGCATCCATTGTTGTGGAATGAGGTGTTCAACAACTATATGGATGTAATGCTTAAGTGTCTACGTATATATACATATACATACTGCACTGGTGCTATAGGGTGTATAATAATCTAATTTGTGGCTCACAGGATCTTATCTCCTAGTTGTCAGCCGCTGATCTCCTCCCATCTGGACCAGTTCATACATACGTTTCTTTACCCTCACAACTTGGATGTGTGTTCAGTACGTGCTCTTCCACCCATCACACAGCAGTGGCATTTATTGTGTAGATTGAAAAATTGCATAATGCATGCATAATGCAAAGATACAAGTTCAAAAAGAAAGTATACCAGCTCGAGAGAGCTGATCAGGGACTCAGCCAGTGTCAAGAACACAATCCTGAATGGAACATTTAGCCACATGACTACATAATGTTATGTATATCATTTCAGACACTGAGATACGTAATCTATGAACTAAAACAGAAATTACCAATGTTATATATTCAGTTGCGATGAGATTGGACATCAAGTTGATCAAGATTTTGTTGATTTTTTTTCACACGGAACAATTCTTTGTTTAGTGTAGTTCATGCAGCCAAAGTAAAGCTGAGGTTGATGGGAAATGCCATCAGTTTTGCAGCAAACAAATGTACTGAACACATTTCAAGTTTGATGGCTCTATTTGGAAATGATCAATGTTGTCAAAATCATCCCGAGGAGGTCATGAGTGTCTGTACCAGTTTTGTGACAATCTATCAAATAGCTGTACAGACGCAAAACGACACAAGTGAAGCTAAAAGGAAAGGTCAGAGGATCACTAAAATCGTTAAGATTCTTCCTCTGGGGACCATGAATGTCTGAGCAAAATATTATGGCAATCCATCAAATAGTTCTATTTCAATCTGGGCCTAAGTGGTGACCCAACCAGCACAGCCAGTATGTCACTGAAGCTTGTTGCTTGCAAACATGACCCACAATGCAACGGTACAACATATTGATTAGAATGTATACTGCAAGTATGACGCCATTCTCTTCAAAGGCCTCAGGCTGCAAACAAACAGGTCAGGTCGTACACAAAAGACTTCAGACTATTTCAGTGTGAACTCAAATCATGTCATGGTATACTGTACTGTTTTTTCTTATTGTTGCATATTTATGCTTTTCTTGTTTTACATATCTTTTTATTTCTTAGTAGATGAGCCCTTGATGTGTTACTGTACTACACTTAGGAATAAACTTTGCATGACTGTCCAAAAAAAAGAAATCAAGAAAAATCAAGTAGTACATTGGTGCCAAACTCATCTCCTCGCTTGGTTCGTGTTATTCCAAAATACCGGCACCACCTGTAAACCATTCTGGGAGCCCACCAACACCACACTTCTGCTGCCAATCTAAATCCATCTCATCCTCTTCTGACTGTGATAATGGTTAACTTTGTACCAGACTTTTATTTCTTCTTGTCCCTCTCATGTTGGTTGCTATTAAAGCGTGGCAGTCTGGTGAGTGTAGCTTTCGCACTTTGTCCAAAGAACCAATCTCGCTCAGTTGCCAGGAGGCATTTTCTGTGTGTAGATGTTAAATGATTGAGAAGGGGCAGCACAAATACAACCAACTCATTATGAATGCTGAATGTGATTACATTTACCATTTCAAATTCCATTAAATACATCATGGCACAATATTAGGTTTTCATTTATGGTGGGTATGATGACTTAAAGTAATAATTTAATTTTGGATTAGGTCCTGCCATGAACCATGTCGGATCTTAATTAGGTAATGTATATAGTGCACACTTTGAGTTGAGAACGGGTTCTGCTTCTTCTCAACGTTTTCAGTTCGTTGTTATGAAGAGACACTCGCTTGTGTGGTGATTTCTAAAGAAACTGCATGGTCCTCTCCACCTCCACAGCTGCAGGACACCATGTAGACATTCACATTATGAATTTATTGTCAATATCGATAGTCTACAAAACATCATGAAATTGTGAAAAACAATGCTAATGAAACCCATACATCAATTATGTCAAATCTAACTAGTGTTAAACTGTCATCATCACCACTCAATGCCCTGTTTTTGAAAATAATTAACCATTTTGCGTTCAAAAAAAAAAATGACACAAAATACTGAATTCTCATGTCATGTAAAATACTTGTTTTGTCGACAATCCAAAATATAATACATACAGTATTTAATTTAAGGTGATGAAAAACATTGCAGGGAATACTCACATTTGAGAAAATGGAGCCAGGAATTTTTTAACAATTTCATTTGGTCAATAAAGAGTCAGAACCAGTGAAAACATTTCCATGATATATGGTTTTGTCAGACTACCGAAAATATATTTACGGTCATATCTGATGAAAAAAAGCAGCAAATCTACATATACAGTACGAGCAGCTGGGACGAGACACCTGTAGATTTCTTTTCCATTGTGGCTGAATAATTATCTTGTAGATACGACTCATTGCAGCTTAACACTTTTCCAGTGTTTCTCTCATCACTATCACCTCCCCCACGGCAACAAAGCTGGTGCCAGGACTGACTTCGACTTGTATGGAAATACGTATTTTATTTTGATGTTTCTCCACAGCAGCACACTCAAAGACCTCTGAAGTATTTTCCCATATTTGACAGCACTCTCTGACACACGCAGGAACTGTAACTGTGGCATTAATGATTAAAATGAAGAAGAAATGAAACAGCGTGGAGGACTAATCAGGGGAATGGATAGGCTGTCTATAGTATTCTGCTCTGCTACCCACCGGTCAACTCAATAAGATTTCAAAAGGAGAGGAGAGAGAAAAAGCACACACAAGCTCTCTATTGACTGCGAAACATCACCATGGCAACACTTAGCCATTTTCTCTTGTTTATCTCTGTTGCCACAAATCTTTCTGAACATTTTCATTAACATGGTATTGTAATTAGTCTTCTTCAATGCAGACTATTTTAATTGCAATTTTAAAAAAAGAAGGTCCCTTTTGTTTTGCTTTGTTTGTATTTCACTGCTTTGATTGTGTTTTGTCTGTTTTTGTTCCTTCACAATGAGCCCACAGTACCTGTGCCAGCTGCAAGCAGTCCTAGTACAGTGTGATCAATACAACACACCAAGTTAAACTTTTAAGATGAGAAACAAACAAAACAAACAACAGATCCTTCTGAATTTATATGCCTGCAATACACAAACTACATTTTTCAAAACTGTATGACATAGAAAAGCTCCTTCGGATACGTTATTAGTTACTTAAACTTATTCAAAATATAAATTCTAAAATTGAGATGGATGCTGCAAAACACTTTAACATATGTTACTAAATAATAGAAACAACAGAAAGGCTTTTAAATATTTGAAATGTTTTGGGAGTATCAGTGAAGGAAAAGATCAATACATTCATGAAAACAGACATAGGGCCATATAACAGAATAATTCCCCCCCCCCCCCCCCCCCCCCAAGAAGTCCACGCAGGTGTAAAGAAAGATTATATGCAGGTTTTGATGATGAAAAAGTTGTTGCTGGCTAACTGATGAGTGCAGGCAATCTTAAAAGACAAAAAAGTATTTTGAGAGGAGACAGAAACAAAGAAACGTCTGGATAATTGACAGAGCAAGAGAGAAGACGACACCGGTGGTGGATGATATCCTGGTATAATGCATTCTCCTGCTTTCTCGTTATCTCTTAATAAGTTGTGTTTACTCAGGAACTGAGTTTCATCTGTCTCTATAATGAACAAGAAGCAAATCCGCTGAATTAACATATACCTTTTATTAATTAGTATAGCACATAAGCCCCCACTACACAAGATACCATAAAAAAAGCATTATTAAAGTATCTAAGAGATGTGAAGTTTCTCAGCTGTTTTCACATGTCAGTTTGACTGCTGAGGCCCTGATCCACCAGGCAAACATTTACCATCTCACAGGTGTTTACTGAGAGAAATTGTGAAAATAAACGGCAGCATAAACAAATAAAAAAAGGTTGCTAACAAAAGGCCAGATAAAAAAAAAACATTGAGGGCGGATGTGATGCTTTCAGTAGCTGTCTAGCTTTACTTTTCATGGTGCACATATGCAGTTTTAATAATAGCAATAACAGAAATTCTTAGTGATTTGCAAGTAGAAAGATAAAGCAAGTTTCACACATAGCCTGCGCCTGTTGATTATGCATGCTGAATTGATGTTATCAACAGTAGCTAGCTCACTAATCAAGCTAAAACAAAGCAGGGGCTGTGTCAGGTGAGACATTGAATACCTTCCAGGAAGTCCAGCGTCAGTAACATATCAATATTTTTAAAGAGTTAGTATTGCTGTGTAATATAATTGGGATTGGCTCCAGTGCAATTATTTTTGTCCCAAATGCTGAAAACACTTTTTTTTTTTTTATAAAAACATGTAGTTTTGACACATTTCAATAACAAATAAAGATAAATAAAATAGGTTATGACTCAAACCATTTGTGTTATTCACAAATTGTAGTATATTTACCTATCACAATGAGGTATATTTCAGTCATGTTGTTGATTACTTTGAAGCGCTATATGAAGAATCTGTGCACAGACACAGTTCACATAGTTCAGCCTCTTATAGCAGACAGAATATTACACCTCTGAAAAGTTATTACATTGGATGCTTTTTTATCTTTTGCGAGATAAACAGTAGCAATACGACGTTCATGAAAGCAAAGTACTGGACTGGGAATGTGTCCCATGTTGCGCTGTTACAGTACAACTTGAGCCTCGTTCAAGTTTTAAAGGTTTTCCAGTACCACCTGTATTAAGTACCGCAGCTGGACTGGCTACGTTTAAATGAATATGTAGGCTGTGTTTTATCATATGGAGATGAGGTAGGTATGATTGCAGCCTCAGCTCCACAAGCTGATTGAAAACACAGTCTCCAGCTGACTGTTAACATTTCCAGCTGATTTGTTTAAAACCAGAACCCTGTAAAGGAGGTTTGAATGTAATTTCTGTTGATATGCATAACATTGTGTTAAAAAGACTAATTCTGAAGCTACACGATGAAGACATGTGGAAATAAAGCCACATTATTGATCTTGCATTGTATGATAAGACTTCATTCTAGTCTTATTTGTTTGCTTTAATTACATATTTGAACAAGGAAGAAAGATGTTAGATTCATGATTTCTTGTTTGTACTTTCAAACAGTTTGCTTCACTTTAAATGTCACCAGCGGAAAGGCTTTTAGGATAACGACCAATGTGTTTGCCAAATGTGATGCTATCTCAAGTCCGGCTGCTGGTGTGTTCACTTTCTGAAGTTCAATAAAGAGCCAGACAGATCCGTAGAGCACACTGGACTTCTTTCACATATATTTTGTTTAATATAACCTCTAAACAATTAATTGATAAATTAGTTGGCAATTAATTTCCTGTCAGTTCAACCTGTCAGTAAAGCAATTGTTGCAGCTCCAGCTGTAATACTGACAGAACGAGTTTGAGGAAATGTACTGTGTTTTACACTGAATTTATCAAGGCAACACAAACATTTGCAACTACTGCAAATTAAAAACATAACCGTGAAACAGACAGATTGGTTTCTTACTAAAATACGATCAAATATACCATACATATAACAGCAGAAATCAGAAATAAAGAGCTGTCTCCGGTAAAATTGTGTCTCAACTAAAGGCCTTGTGATCTCTGCAATTGAGGTAAATAATTTGAGAATCTGCAGCAGTATAGTTTATGTAACACAGGTCACCTGACAACTGACATGCTTTACACTCTGATTAAAGGGCAGTTAAAAAGTGCTTTTGAAAATTTCCCATCTAAATCCTTTTATGGGGTCTGATGGCTGATGAAAGACCTGCTTTTCCAGTGCCCTCATAACAGTGCACAGTAATTTCCCTTAGCAAACACACACGCTCTTTGGCTGACATTCAGCGGCACTGGAACTCTCTCTCCACCAAAAAGGCAGAAGATTACAAAAGAATGTGGTCTTGCCTGACAAGATTGGCAGCTTACATTCTCCACCTCAGATGTGCCTCCCATTTCCCAGTCATATATCCCAATAATATATGCAGGAGCTGGGGTGTTAAAGCAATGTTTTATATGCACTACCTGTGCAGTCTTGCAGCAATTCGCATTTAGAGGGTTGTCAGGCAGACAGTGCCCGGAGGGTATGCCTCCTATTTTCAGCAGATTCAATTGGATCAACACATACTGTATTCTCTTTAGAATGATGGGCTAGACTGCGCAAAGCACTGTCAGCAGGATAAAGGGTTGGTTCTTGTACACGGTGAGGATTTCTGATCATCACATCTCCCCGATGGGAAATGGATATAGTCTGTCTCGCTGCAAAAATCTAAATGACCCCTACTCTGTTATTGCAGGTGCTTATGGACAGCCAGATACTGTCTGAAATACGCTGGGAATAGAAATGGTGAGCCAGCAGCAGAAAAAGGGAAGGTAATTGTGGGCTTTACTGATGAGCTTCTATCAAACACTGATACAGAAAAGATTGTGTACAGCAGTCTCAGGGGCATGACAGTAGTTACTCAGACTTTGATGATGGAACACAGGGAGGAATTAGTTTTGGATTTTTGGACATACAACAATGATTCATAAGAAAAAGTGTTTATTGATTTATGTGTCTGGATTAAACAAAGTGTAATTGGATCTGTCAGCTTGAAATAGTACATAAAAGTGTGACATCAACATTTAGAGAATGAGGACTTTAATTTGTCATCTGTCCTGACATCTATTTGAAATAAGATGTATTATGTAACAAGGGATGTTATAGCCCTTTAAGATTTGCTTTATCATCAATTTTCATGGTGAAATCTCTCAAACACTAAATTGTATGAATGAAAAAAACAAATAATGCAATTCAATAAATCTTAGGATGGCTTTCTTTTATGGTCTTAAGAAGTGGTATCCTGACTACCCATTGGCTTGTGAACAGTTGTTCTGAAGCCTCGAGTCTGGCATTTTGGCTGTCGCCATCTTGTTTTTTTATAGGCAGTAGTCGCCATATTTGGACCCTCTGGGGAGGAGTGAGTGGTGGATCTGACTGGAAGCTTTTTCAACCCACCTGTACAGCCAACTTCACTGGCCCCCAGGCAGGTTAATCAAACCAAGCCTGCCACCGAAAATATCACTCTTAGCCTAATATTTATAAGCCTAATATCTAATTAACTGTGAAAATATTCTCAGAAGGACCCCCAGCACCTAGTGGTACACAGTGGTATTGCACTTGAAGTCACTTCTGCATTAGCTTCACTTTTCAGACCGGGAGTCTCCATCCATTTTTATCTACAAGCTATGGGTGTTGATCATTTCAGACACAATGCTTTCTTTCTTTTATCATGGATTATCCAAAAAGGAATCACGAACATGTTTAAGTATACGCATCTTAGGTTATTGTCATTATTTGCCCGAATATCAGATAATAATTACACATGGAGTAATTGGTTCAAGTAATGACAGAAGAGACATTCATCAATCAATGACCTCTGGCAATTTTTACACAAAGCAATGATGTTTAGAAGATCCATTGTCTGTATTTGCCACCATCTTATTTGAAACAACACAGTACAAGAGTATCCTTACAAAATAATCCGTTTTATCACACCTATTTGTAGATGTATTTTCGATGTGGTTGGTATAACTGTAAACCTGTGCAGTAGGTGCTGCAACAGAAGCCTTGGTACACAATTTGGAGTTTAGTTTGCAAAGGAATATTTTGCCTGTTGAAATGCTCGGAGAAGGACAAGGCAAATGACATTTGCAGAGAAAGAATACAAAACAATCTACAATCTACCATCAGTAAAACCATCGGAATTCACTACTCTCTTTTTATACTTGACAAAAATACTGGAAACTGTGTGCGTGTTTCACTGTGTAAAACAATGTTGATCTGTACGTACAGTATCAGCAACATATCAGCATATTAAGAGATCATTGATGACCTGTAATGAATAAACCTGTAATTTAACTCCTTTGAGACTGTGAATGGTATTGATGATGCTTCATATCTCATCATATTAAATTGTTATCATGTTCACTGACAATTCACAGACTTCTATGTTTGTGACTAAAAGGAAATTGCTGTTAATTGGTGTAGAAAACAACCTGAGAAGCTAAATGCTATTGCAATAATGTTCATGTCAATAGATCACAGCATGGTGCTCATTCCTCCTGATTATTACAGTTTTCTCCATAAACCTGAATATTTATGACGACAAACATCATTAGGTGTCATACAAAGCACTGACTGGTACACAAAAGTATGTATGTGACTTTTTCCAACCTTTTCAAAGTAAAGAGATGAAAAATCTTAAATCTTACATAACTAAAACTGGAAAAATAAACGAAGATATAGGACAATGCCTGAAAAATAGCTTTTTAAGATGTTTAATAAGCATAAATTATAAGTCTGATGTTAATATGTGCTGAGGTTGTTGATTAATTAGCAAAAATGTAAGATTACTGTCAAAGATATAATTTTGGAATTAAACTCATTTGAAAAATGTCCACAAAGACTAAATTACCTTGTCCGTGTTCATCAGCGGCCATTCACATCTTGAAAAGTGTTTCATTAACTACAGCACACAAACGAAAGTCTTTAAAGGGCTCTTCAGAGAATCGACAGAAAAGGAGTGACAGACTCACAACACTGAGAAATGTTTAGAATTAATGCGTCTGAATCTCTCCAATGTAGTCGCTGGTATTTAAAAGTTGGTATGGTGCTGTGAGAACAGTCAGCTTTAGTTAATTAAATCTCTAAAACACCTCCAGGCTCTACAAAGAAATTAAAGAAAATCTAAGTCTTTGCAGGTTGAAATTTAACAATTCTTGTTTTGCTGCAAATTACATAAAGCCTTAAGTAAAGAGGTCACAGAATAGCAATTTATGCGGCTTCCATTTAAAAGCTTGTTGTGCATTTATAGCGTAGTAGCTGCAGTGTATATGTTTTTATAAGACTGTAATTTTGGGCCATTATCGGGATGTATTTTCAGGGGAAAGGTTAGCTGTTTGGAGAGGATGATTGACTTCTACTGGACAGTGAATATTTTTTATTGCGCTGCCGTTCAGTGGGGCTCAACAGGTGAATTTACACAATACACAAACATACATCTAAAGCACTTTGTCTCAGCCACGAGGGAAATCCATCCATCAGCATTAATGCAGCTCTTCTTTCCCTTCATGCACCTTTGAATATGAAACAAGCAGCCCATGGGACAATGTGACAACAAAATACCCTGTCACCCTTCAAGATAAATACAGAGGAACTGTAAACATGAGCATAATAAAGTGGATGCAGTAGATGTCACTGCTAATATCTCTCAAGTACTTTTTTTCTGAATGCTTCAGACCATTTGTCTTGCATGTTACTGAGTAGACACACATGATGTTAAAAAAAAAAAAAACTTACCTTGCTTAATTATCTGCCACGTGTCTGAAAAAAAGTGTGCAGGTGAGATTTTCACAAATAATATCTCAGCATCCTGAATAGTCTGGACACCCAAAAATCACACAACCAGTCTATTAGTGTGATTCTTTGAACAGTGAACACGCAGCTGTTGTTAACAGCAGGTTGGTCAGTCGGTGTCTAATGAATGTGGCGCGGTGACAAGTGAGATTTTTGAGAACTGCTTTCAAACAACTAATTTTCTCACTGTGAGGTAAGGTGTTTTCAAAACATCCTTTCATTACAGAGAATAACTTCTGAAAGGCGTCATCAGAGACTTGGCCACAAACAAGTTTCTTTACTTGAAGTCAGTGGTAGTGTCAGGAGGTTTGAGTGTTTTTTCACCTTTAACATTAAGCTGAAGACTACATAAAGATGATAAATTATAAAATAATAATAGTTTACGATGTGTGATTCAGTTTTACAGTAGATAAACAAACATTACTAACTAGTTGGTAAATAATAAAGATACATAAATCAAACTGAAAAACAAGTATGAACACCAACAGGCACCAAAACCTATGTCACTTAGACAACTCTGTTTGCCTGGAGTTACGGGACAGTTGCCCACAGCTTCAGTTTTCTTCACTGTGATTATAGTTTGGACACCCTGTTCATATTGTCATTAACTCAACCACTCTGAAGGGTGGACCAATCAGCAACCAGTGGGATTGGCTCAGTGTGACGACACAGAACTCGTGTAGTTGGAGCGGTGGAATTTTGTCGCATATTGTTGTCAACGCCAATTGGTCAAAGGCTGCTCCGATAGTTTCAAATTAATCCGAGGTCTACACCCACGAGGATGCAACGACTGGAGATGCTTCTCTATGGACAGAGGCCAAACCTATAAATTCACACAGTGGTTTAGGGTCGGGGAACACAACGCTACCGACCTGCAGCGACATCTCGTCGATGTCCACGGCAGCAGGAACATGGACCGAGTCTACTGTCTGATGCTCTGCGGTGTAAAAGAACCAATCTGCTGTCAACCAGCCTGTTTGGTCGTCTTCAGCACAGGTGCTGCAGCTCGGCAGGTAGCAGATGTGTCACTGGGTTGCTGTGCTAAACCGTCTCAGCAGTAAGCACACACAAAAGGTTATTGGGGCTGTTAGTTCGGTAACATATAAAAGCAAAGTAGACGGTATCGGCAATAACCTTCATCACACCAGATTTTGGAATCAGGCACGAACAAAACCTTGATTAGCAACAAAGTTTCAAAAATACAGATAGAAACTACTCAGTCATGTATTTTGTGCCATTACATTGCATTACATTTCATTTAGCTGACGCTTTTATCCAAAGCGACTTACAATAATGCCAGCACCAGTCAGTAGTTTTTTCTTGTCACTTCTTAAAACAGTTTTTTGTTTTATTGTATTCCCATGACTTCAGTTCTTTCCAGTTCAACTGATTTAACCCTTCGGCGAGACCTAATCAGGGCTTTGTACTGACTTGTGTTTATTTAATCCTTCTCCTCTCTGAGACTTAGCCCCTCTTCTCGCAACATGTGCTGTCTGCAATTAACAATTTCATCCTCTCTTAACATCGCTTGTCTCTTCTCCCTCTACGTGAATTGAGTCCCTGATTCTTGATCTTTTTCCAGGTTTTTTATGCTTCACAGGAGGTTTGTGATCCAAGTCTTAACAGTGCTTGGTGACATAACAAATGCTTGTGCTTTCTTTTTGTAATATTGGTTTCTCCTTTCTGTAGTTTTATATTGTTAGTTCTGTCACCTCTGTTGCTCTTTCTTAGTTTTTTTTCTGCATCTGTGTTGAAGGATTATTGTTTTTCCCTCATCTCAAACAAGGGTGTAGAGATAAAACGAACAAAAAAATCATCCTGACGGGATATCCTCTTCTCAAGAAATAACAAAGTAAATGGGCATAATAATTATAAAATATTCTTTCCCAATCACGACAGATTTTCAAGTCACTTACATTTCCAGTTTGTCACACTGCCATCAAAGTGTTTTTCCCCAATCAAATCATATTCATTGCCTGCAGCCCCAGTAGTCAAATTGGCAACAGTTTGATTGGCCACATTTTCTTACCCAGTGACTGACAGACGTTCGCACACTATGATGCATTGACTGTACCGTCACGTGGAATTCACCAGTGCCAAAAACCCAGTCAGAGTACATATTGAATCCTCATGTTTGTCAGTAAACGATGCCAAGCTTTCAGGCCAAAAACTGTCTGACATTTTGCTTTAATTTCACATGTTACAAAACTATAGAGTGAACTTGAGCTTAGGCTAGTTGTGAGTCCAGCTCAAAAGGACGCCATTATAAAGAGCCTGCAGGACAAAGCAAGAGCAAGTGTAAGACTCTTCAGAAACTTCTCCAGATCTACAGAGTAGCTGCGGGACGTCTCTGGTTTCTCCTCAGTGACTCTCCAACCAGATGGTCACACAACATCAACATGGATACTGGTTTCCTTGAGGTCAAAAAAACACACTGAGCTGGCCAACCAAAATGCCAACAAGTGGCAAAAACTACAAGCTCTCAAAGAGCTCCTCTTACGTTTTGCAGAGCACCCAAAATGCCACAGAATGACAGTATGCATCTGTCCGTCGTGGTCCCTGCTTTGTTTCACCTCAGCAGCCATCTGGCAGACTGCTCTGCTTGCACAAGATACAGAGACAGGACTGCATTATCACAATTGAAAACAGCATGTGTCAGAGATTCTGCCTGTTTATGAAAAGAGGAACACAGTTTCTCCCCACTTAGAGCAGCGGCAAAGGGTTCCCTTGATGCTTTAGTGGCAATGAAAATACTTGTTGAAAATTAAGATGCGTAGTTCAAGAAATTACTGCAGAGTTCTGAGGAATACCTCATTCAGAGTGCCTTAACTGCCTGGCAAGAGAACCCAGACTGGTCCAAATGTCAGCTGTATAGCTCCCATTTGAATGTCAATAACAGAAAATACCAAAGTAAGGCGTGGGGAATATTTGTGATGACCAGTAAAGTATGCTGCACATACTGAATATTAAAGTCTGGAGGTTTTGATTTAATAGTCAGTAAAGTTCAGGACTGCAAACATAAATATAAAACTTTGAAAATAATTAAAAACTAAAAATGAATGTTTTGATTTGTTAAATCATCACTCAATCTTTCGATTATTTTCTCCATCATTCAATGAGTGGTTGGTTTTTAAAATTTCAGAAAATAGTGAAAAATGTCAACCAGTTTCCCAAAGCCCATTGTGCAACCTTAAATGTCTTGTTTTCTCCCAACCATCAATCCAAAGCCGAAAGATATTCAGTTTGATAACATGGGAGACTAAAGATATGGAATTAGGAAATTTGGCCATTTATATGTTTTAAAACAATTATTTGAAATTATTAATTGATTATCAAAATAGTTGACGATTCATTTTCTGTCAACCATTTAATCGATAAATTGGCTAATCATTACAGTTGTAGTGAGACCAGACTCTTATTTTAACCAAACCATGGTTGGTAATGTTTTTGTATTTTGCCTTTTTTGTTTTCACTTATAAGAAGCAACACTACAAGGGAAGAGGCTTTTACAATGGAGACTAACTGGTGTGTTGAGTAAAGTAACTCTCTCAAGTAAAGATGACTTTAGTTGCTGAAGTGTAAACTTTTCCAAATCCAATAGCAGGAGAGAGTCATAACAGTCTGTTGCTAGTCAGGTAGTCATGCTAATATCACTTGTTTGATCAATTCTCACACTTTTGCTGCAACATGTTTTAGAAGATAAAAGAGACACCAACCATCAAACACTGACGGAGTATGACCAAAGTACAAAAGTACCATGCAGACTTTAGGTTACAGAGGTAACCCCAGTTCTCACTAATGGAGGGTGGTCTGTTGAGGTACTAAGCAAATGTTTCAAAGAGAACAATATGGACATGGAGATATCCAAAGCTTGATCAGCCTGCTGTTGTTATGGTTGCTAACGTATGACTTGAAAATAACTGTTGGGGAAAGCCGTTTAGCAAACAGTCAACAGTAAAAACATTTTTCAACCACTGGGTAACAAATCTGTTCTCCACCCAGGAGGTGATGAATAAGTAAACTATCTGCCAAACAGAGAAAAATCAACGGAACTGATCTTTTGCTGCTCTTGTCCTCGGAGTGCAGAGTACATACCTTATGGGATTTATAGTCCACAAAAGCTTACTCTTTTTTGAATGTTTTTCACTCATTTGGAGATCACAAAGTGTGTGGCTCACTGACGAAGCTACAAATGTGCATGTCCCACACACTTCACTTGGCATCCTGCGAACCACTCCAACAGCCAAAGTTCTGTTCCCTCCAACCATCTCATTACCTTGCCGGTGATTTAAAAGCAATAGTTTGGTTATAATTACCCAATACTGTTGTAAAGCACATTATCCGAGCAGTATTAGATGCCTAGCCCCAAGTTAAAACTCTTTTGGTTAAGTGATGTTGCAACAACAGCGCATTATTTCTAAGGTCTGCAGCAAAATTGTCTGTTCTGGGCATCAATAATTTGTCAGGCAGCTGTGTTCTTTGTCACAGTGACTCCCAAATTATTCCTTTGATGTGGCTTGTGAGGCTGTTGCTTTCTGCCTCCCCTGACAATAGTCCTCTCCATCTCAATCTCTTATTGTCTCTCTGTTTCTCGCCCTCCCTCTCGTTCCCTTTCTTCACAGATCATTATGTTAGAATTATTGCTCACTAGCGCTCTGCTCCACATCTGTCCCTCCGCTTAAGTTCGGGTGGCCGACAGCAGCCGTGTTTGCAGTCCCTGCGGGCGTGGCTGAGCTCGGGCAAAGTAGCTTATTGCTCGCTGGTTCCTCCTCCTCTTCCCGCCCGATCCTCAGTCATTAGAACAATAGGAAAAACACAAGGCAAGCAATGTTAACTGGCAAAGCATTAAACTATCATCGAGAGCCTTACTAATTAGAATTAGCCGACTTTTATAGAGGAGTAATTAAAACAGGGCACTGTCATTAGTATTTTACTATTTCATTAAAAGAGCAAAGTCACAGAGGCTGAGGAAACGAGAGGAGGTCAGCCAGGCTAGACAGGCCAGAGACATGTGACGCTGTGTGTGTGTGTGTGTGTGTGTGTGTGTGTGTGTGTGTGTGTGTGTGTGTGTGTGTGTGTGTGGCTTGTATGCTACTGAATCCATGTTGCTGGTTAATTAAAAGATAACTTCCTGTATATCTCATTAGACTGTGCTTGTTTGCCATTTCATATAATTTGTCCAATGGTTTACAACTCACACACTCTGTCTGATCCACACTGCCTTATGACACAAGTGCATGCTTTTGATTTCATCACATTTATTAACATGACTTACAGCTACAGCATTTACCGCATTTTTTTAAAACTGTATTTATTAGTCACACGTCCCTTACCTCGTTACCTATGAGTTTAAAAACTGCTTTAAAATACAGTAAACATTATGTGAACTCCGGTGAGTCTACAAAAGAAGATGACTGGGTACAAACAAGTGTAATTAGGTTCTTTCTGCATTTCATATCCACTTTATCTTCTTCAAAGGAAAATGTTTTCTGACTGATGTTCAACAGCTGACAGAGCAAAAGCCTGTTTTTCAAATTAACCTCTTTCTTCTCTTTCTTTTGATTTGTTCTTTTTATTGAAGGGAGGACAATTATTTGATGGTCTGACCAATTGTTTGTCATTTTTTTGCACTTTTATTAATTATACCTTTTTAAAAGGCAATTTAATTAATCACTTCATCCATTTATAAATGAAGCAGCAAATTTTGGGTTCTTCACACTTTGAAGGGGATTGCGAAGCCGCTGTTACAACCAGCACAGCTGGTCTTACACTGCAGCATGAATTGTGATACAAAAAAAATGTATCTGCACTTCTCAAGGAAAAATGCCAAACAAAACCTTTAATTCTACCTTCTCAGACATTGTTGTTTTTCATTGCTTTATATGATAATACATTGAATATGTTTGGGTTTGGTTAGCTGGACAAGAGCAGTCTGAAAATGTCAGAGACAAAACAAGACAATTGAAAACATCACCTCGGACTCCCTTAAATTTGTCAATATTTTTGACACTTAACAATATGCTATCTCAATAATCAACGGTATAATTGAAAGAGAAAATAATGGGCAGTTTGAGTCCCATTCAATCAACATACATTTTTCTCTATTGTGATGATCGATTAATCTAATCTCTTTAATCTAGTTCAATCTTCTCAGAAGTGAGTGAATGGTAAATGTAATATTTTTGTTTTTGTTTTTGTTTTTTTACCATTTCCTCATGTTCCACAGATGAAACAATCAATCAAGAAAATAATCAGAAGATGAATCAATAGTAAAAAAAATAAATAGCACAAAATATCCATGCATGCCTGTATTTGGATGCAGACTGGATGTAAGTGGGATATAAACTGATCCAAAATACTGCTGCGTGGCCCCTTTGCCCTTCGTGGGAGAGGATGAGTGTGAAAGTTAGGAAGATGTCGTTCCCTGGCCTGATAAATATTTCAGCGAGAGAACTTCACCTCGTCTCTCTGCATTATTTCACAGGCCCCTGTTCCTCTCACACACCTGCACATCCTGTACAGACACAAATGGCTAAACACACTGACGAGGACAAGATGTACTAAAGAGCTGCAGTCGACAGGTAACCTTTTTCAGCTGCCCACTGCTGTTACACCGACTACAACCGCTCCAGAGCCAGAGTTACAGTCAGAGCCGGAGGGAAGGGGACGGGCCCGAAGAAAGGACAACCGATGCATTCATCCAATGTGTAATGAGAGACAGTGTAAGTAAAGATGTCCAGTCAGGGAAGACAAAGAGAGAAAGCTTTTGACTTCGATGCTGTTGATAGAAACTACAAGTAGAAACTGCTGTTAACAACTTTTAGTGCAACTTAAAGTCGAATGTAGCCAATTCAAGCTAAAAGAAAATAAAGAAAATATATTATTTTGTTGAGCAAACAGCCCAAGATCCAAAGCATCTCACATTGCAAGATGATACACAGTCAGCACTTTTTAATCTGTCAGTTATTTCTTCAACTAATATATGCTTTGATTAATAAAATGATACTAAAGATCTTCAACAGATCCTAGAGCCCAAGGTGACACCTTCAAATGTTGTATTATTCAATCCACGACTGACAAGTAAATCACAGACAAATATAATATTTGATGTATCTTCAGTCATTGGTGTTTTGGCTTTAAAAATCAAAGAACATTCCCCAATGACTGTCAACCTTGATGTCAATTTGCTGTTTTGTTATTAATCTAAACAACTTATTTCAGCTCTGCAATTATATCAAAACAGAGATGGAGCAGGATATTACAAGGCATAGCCAAAGTTTGGCATGTTTTCTTGATAGTTAGTAAAAAAAAAAAATATCAAAATTGTTGATGATTGATCTTCTGTTCATTTTCAACCTCATTTCTCTCAACATGACAAAAACAATCCTTTATAAAATAATGTATTATTTATAAAACAACCAATTTTGTGGTCAATAAATCATGAACAATTTATAATTGCAAAGTTGGTCAAACTTGCTGAAAAAGTCTAAGACAAAACTTATAAGTGATTTATGAAAGGTGATTATCTCCTTCTTTACAATGATGTGGGGTTATTATTCAGTATGTTCAGAATTAGAGTTGCTTAGATGCTGTGCGACTACAGAGCATCTGAACTTGTCTGTATTTGCTCAAAAACTGTGCCAACAAACCAAAATCCCTCAGAGTATATCCCCCTCCTGCTATTTTGGCTGAAGAGCTGTCTTCGTGCCATGAGCCAATCCTCCCAAATCATATCCATTGAGGCATATAAGTTAAGAGCAAAACAAACAAACATTTGTTGTGTACACAAGCACAATCGCACAAACATAGACACATAGGCTATGTACATGTGGGATTTAAAGAACTCGCTGACTACTAAAATCACAAGTATGATTAAATAATGTATCAGAAAAAGTTGGATCAGTGTACTTGACTTTAAAAAGGGCCACTTAATAAGTAATATGTGTTACTTAATGTAAGTAATATGAAAAATAAACAAAACCGCATGCTTTCCCATTTAATTTCTTTTACATCAAGTCCTGGCAACAACTGGTGAGTTGACAAAAGTAAGAGTCTGAAGACATGCTGGCAATCCTTTTAGTCTGTATTTGCTGAATGCTAACACATCTTAGTTTACTGTCAAGCATGCTAACATTTGCTAATTACTGCTAAAAACAAACTGCATTTGATGATGTGAATTTCATTAGTTTCACAGGTATTTATCAATAGACAAATGTGAGATTACAAAAGTGGTTACTTTTACTACTGTAGAGTACAGGAAGTCTTCGACTTCATGTCAATCCATCAAATAGTTATATGAAGTCTTATTCAACTAAAATAAATGGATGAAGAGGAGAATTTGGGGACTCACCAAAGTCAGTAGTGAATGACTCATCTAAATTTCATGGCAATCAAGTTAATAGTTTTTCCAGGGATTTTAGTTTGGAATGACCAACCGACATTTGCTTGTCACGAGCGGGTAAGGCTTTAACTAACAACTCAAAATCTTCACTGCCAATTAATCTGGCAATTATTTGTTTTAATTAATGGAATAATTGTACCATTAAATGACAAAAAGATGTGTGAGAAATTCCCATTGCAGTTTCCAGAGAATGTCTGACATTTCAGCCTGGAAAATGTCTGTCGACTACTCAATATATTATGCCCTCGGGTCAACACATGACCACAACACTTAAACTCTTCCCCTACTGCCAAACTTACTCATGAATGTAACAACATCATGTGCTGCACTATCAGACTTGTACTTCAACTCACTTCACCGTGTGAAAAAGAGGAAATGACAAACTGAAAGACAGACGAAAGAAAGAGATGAAATGGAGAGACACAGGTGCTGACTCATTTGGACTCTTACGGCAGAGGTCATATCAACGAGTCGCTGTGGCTGAGTGAGTCATCTGTCACTCGACATGCAGACGAGGAGGATGTTGAGATCTCTTAAACTGACTTGATAGGGATTTCCTCCACAGCCTGATGGAGTTGACAGTTTTCCACCTCTGTGCCATTTCTGTGAGGGCACTTTACGCTAAGCGTCAGTCTACATCAGTGGATCCCGCTTTTTCCCAAAAAGGCCCCACCTCAACCTTTCCAATGTGTCCCACACCATTGCTGGATAATTGACAAAAATGTAGAAGGCCAAGGCCAATGTGACAGCTAAGAAATGCTGCCTCGAACCCTAAACAGGCTATCTGAGGTGAAACAGCAAGCGAGAGCAACTGAATATTAGAAATTGCAGACATTTCCCCTGAAACCAGAGTTGCACTAAAGAATTTGCATTCACCGAAAAGCAAGGAAAAATGCCAACGATCTTGATATCCATAAACTGTTATAGAAGATATTCAGCTGTGAAGTGACCACATCCACTGTGGTGTTTATGACATCCATTTGACACAGCAGCTGTCCTCCAAAACTTTACCTATCAGCCCGAAGCTTTTCGAAGTTCAGAATACTTGATATCTGAATGTGGTGTACAAGTTTTAAAAAAAATAAAAATAAAAATAAAAAATCCATGAGAAACAGTTTATTCAGAGGAATACAAAAGAGAAAAAATATGTTGCAGTCCCTTGCCTTTGTCCAAAGCGGGTGCTTTTGTCATTCAGATCTTGTATTCCAGGGAAAAATATTTTTCTTGTCTTTGTCACCTTGAAACAAGCCGTTTCTGTCTGTCTGGCCTAAACAGCTTTAAAACACAAGGTGTGCCATTCACAACCTTCAATTAGCTTTTCATTTATTTTGTTATTAAACTATTTAAATGACACAAAATTATTCTTCACCATCATTCCCCGAACATTGTTAAAATTGTTAAAGCATTAATGGCCCTAATACGAGGTTCACTGCCACAATATTATCCACCTGTGCAAGAATATGGAGGAGTAGTGGGAGAAAACACTGAGCTCAGTGGATGAAGGCCAGGCAAGGTCTCCCACTTCTTTCAAAAGACTCCTTCATACAGTTTCTGCATGCCTGAAGAAATAGTCAACAATTCTTTGTTCAAGGATGTATGAACTCTTAGAATTTTACTGTTCCACTTACCCAGGCCTATGAAGTGTTATTTTCTGTACTGGCTCATACAGGAAGTAATTTGCTTTCCATCTCACTGTGTTATGTGTTGGCCTCCAGGGAGACAGAGCTCCATTATAGCCAAAGCCCAGTTTAGCATGTTTGGAATGGCCCACATCGATCCATTTGGCCCTAATAGATCACTGTCCGACCTTTTGCATTAGAGGGTTGCAGGTAGGGGCACAGCGTTTACACCTGCCAGGTAATGAGGGCAGCATCGATGACACCCTTTCCCTCTTTAGAAGGAAGAAAACCATTTGATTGAGAAGCTTTAGATTATCTAGTTTTTATAACTTTTTTCCATTATCGGCTCCTCTGTGTCGGTAAATTATTAGATATAAAATGTTTTAGGCAAATTCAGGTTACGCCTCACAGAAAAATATTTAAAAAAAAAAAAAAAAAAAGGTTATATGGGAGTATGTATTACTGTATATAGCTAACCTGAAAACAATTTCTCAGAGATATGTGTACCATATATTTTTGTCAAAAACAACAAAAAGTAAAGCTCCCCAACAGCTATTTTTCAGCTAACACTCTTAGAATCTGTGTCGCATCACATCTCCTGACAAACAGAAAACTGATGCATCTGAAGATTGGAAAGGTGCCTGACAGATGTGTACTGGCAAGAAAACACTGTGATTGTGTCTGTCCATCACAGGGCACCTTGTTTACTGGTCTCACTCAAGAGAATACGGGAGTCTGCGTCGGGATGTGTTAGTGTGTGCCGCGGCTGACATGGCTTTGTCTCTGAATATTGGACAAGTCCATTATTTGTGCTGAGACAGAGCCGAGTTGTGCAATGACATCTAGCACTCAGCAGGCACAGGAGGGAGGGATCATGTATCTGTCTGCAACACATGAAGGTCTAGAGTTACTGAGCTCTTTTTCTGAGTGCCCTCTGTTTTTGGCCACCTGCTCCTCCGTGAGATTCGAAGTTGTGGATTAAGCACCTACACTCAATCTGAGCTATTGGCCAAGCCTCCGCAGAGCTTTAAGTATAGATCTTCACCGAGTCCCCAGTTGTTTGAGGGTCTCTGAGGCAGCAGATGTGTTTTCAGACCCCACTTAGCTAGACACTGGGAGTTGATCAATGGAGGGGAGGAAAGGCACCACGGAGGTGATGGAGATACCTGCCACTGCAGCAGCACCGGCTGATCTGTTACTGACAAATACTCTCCCTGGGACATGAATCTCCTCCGGTTCCCTCCAACTGAGCTGGAGCAGATGAAGAGAGAAAGACAGAGAGGGTTCGTCCAAAAAGGATATAGCATGTAGAAAAAGTAAATCATCTGAGGACACGTCCTGCTCAGTCCAAAGTTTCAAGGTTGGACTGGTGTTTTGAGTGTAATGTGGATGAGAAGAACCCACAGCTGGGAAATCTCTAATAAACAGCTTTTTCGCTTTGCACAAGACATTAAAAGGGCTGTAACATGGACAAAGCTCATAAACTCAACAGGAGCAGCCCTGACCTCATTTCCTCACAGACATAACATACATACATATTGTTTCATGGGGTTTGTCATGATCTTCCCTTCAAGGTGCATTCCAGGACATCGGAAATGCAACGGAAAATTATAATTCCTTCTTTGTTTGAGATTATTTTTTGGTCAAACTGGCTCTCCTTTCAGGTGGAATTTTTCATTTTGTTATTGCTGAATATCCTTTTCCTTGTTACTGAGCATCACCATGTTCCATTCAAGTGACTCAAATATTTTCTGCTGTGTAAACATTATTTGTGAAACACTGCAGATGCCCAATGCAACACGAAGAGAGAAATATGTCAGACCATTTGCCAAAAAGAGACCCAAATATTTGTACTTTTTGACTGGTTAAACACTAAGCAAACAAGCCTTTACCGTCCACTCTGCACAGCTCCGAGCTCAGCCAGGAATACATGCTCACCCGTGTGTTCCTCGTTTCAGAGAAGTTACATGTGTCAACCGATATGCATCAGCAGTGTGGGAAGATTAACAACAGAAAAGAGGCTGAGTCAGTTTTCAGTGATTGCACGGGGCGAGCTGGGCCATTTCCCCAAAAGGTAACTTTGTTTTCATTTTTGTTTCTCAGCCTGTGATCAGCCAGTTTTCCCCATCCGCTCTGCAACTGGCTGACTGTGCTTCCTGTGATTTATCACATCGGCAAGAGCAACCTTAAATTAGAAACAAAAGCGAGGGCTGTTGTGAAAAGAGAGCATGTCTTTGTGTTAAAGCAGATGGATCAATCGTACGTAGTGTGGAGAGACTAAAAGTGAAATCTGGGAGGATCAAGTTGACAGATTTTTTTTTTTAGGTGCCAACAGATACAACAAACACACACTCTATACCTTTGACATCAACAACTAATCTTTGTCAGTGATTCAGTCAGTAAAGCAGGCTGCTGACATCTTGTCAAGACTGAGATATCAAGGGGATAAAAAAAAATTAAAAAATTAAAAAAATCGATAAATGGAGACTTACCAACTGTGAAACAGTTTTTCTCACCTTACTGCCATTGTTTTTCTTCAAAATGTTGCATTAATAAAAAAAAATATTTTTACCGTTGCTTCAGCTGAAATTGAATCAGTCATAGATTTCAATATTTCACAACAGCTTTCACAGCAGATTCCTATTTTAATAATTCGCCTGCTGCCCAGTGTCTTCATGCTAAAGGGCAAATTTAATGATCAGAAGTGACAATAGTTTATTCAGCCGCTGCCATTTTTGATACAAATCATTTGAATCGAAACGGTTTATCCTTCTCATATTTGTGCTGGAACAAGTGGTTATTTAATCGACTAGTCAATCGATTGGTTTTCACTATTTTATACCATTATAAATGGTTTTGGACCGGTAGTTTGAGAAGTTACATCAGGCTTCTGAAGGGACAACTCTCAGACATTTTACAGATGAAACAAAAAAGAAATATTTGTCTGAATAATCAATAAAGAAAACCATGAGGTGCATCCCTAACTGACATGCTTTTGCTGGTTTTAATAATTTACATGTTGGACCACCATACTGAGAAAGTTCTTTAGACTGAAGGTGGAAAAAGAACTTATCATTGCTTTATACAATTTTGAAACAGTAAAACTGTCGACTGTTAAAAAAAAAATGTCATGTGGCGTGTCACGTCATCAAGCAGTCGTTGATGTCACTCTGGCTGTAGACCAGCCGACCATCACTGCCATCCACAGAACCTACAGTAGTTCAGCTAAAAGTACACTGAAGAGTATTAGAGCTCTACTATGGAGGTCAGCATCTGGTATAACAGCCATGAAAAGTCAGTCAGTAACAAGATTATAAGAAAAAGTGCAGCAGCATTAACTCCACAGCACAAACAACACTGATGGTGCCCAGTCCCTGCCACAAACAGAATAAATATCCTTTCACCACCTCTCTTTAGATTACCATGTACATCCTGAACTTATTTTGTTCAATGATAATTACTCTTCCTTCGGCAGATAAAGTAGTTCACACTGATGTCCCATAGACTGTTTCATCCACACCGACAGATTTATCTTCCATGTCACCAAATATCCAAATCACTGAAACAACATTACTACCTCAAAAAACAAAAACAAAACAAAAAAGCACCCTACAAAGCAAAAATGTCAAGCTACTCCTAAAAGAGAAAGGCACTCATCTCTTCTTAAACTAATTATTCAAGGCTTCAGGCACTTAACATTTGAAATCCATCCGGCTGTGCTCGGCCTTCAAAATGGACCGAAAATCGATGATACAAGGAGGATGCTGATCTCCCTAAAATGAATCCATGTCGTCTGGGTAAACCATGTTATGCTGTATTAAAGTATGCACTAGACTGATGACTCATTCCATTACTTTTTTTCATTGCATATTGCTCTGGATTTCAACAGGAGTGTTTTCACGTTAGTCTGTTCTTTGGCATGGTTAGGTTGAGCATTTCAGCTCTCCTTTTTAGATGTGCATATATACTGTATATGTCTCTTCATGCTGTCAGTGTCTGCCTGTCTGTAATCTGAGCTTGCGCCTGCTTCACCATCTGTGGGTGGCTGTGTGGGTGAGTTCAATTCCATTGTCCTCGAAATAGAGAAGACAAGTTTAGGTTCATAAATGTAGGTTTCAAGATTCAGACCGAGACGTGCAGGACATCATAGGCCAACAATTTAAAGCGCGATACAATTACTGGCCTCAGGCCTTTACACTGTGATCCGTTTTCAGAGTTTTGCTGATTTCAGACACACTGAGAATTTGCAGACATGGTAGATGGGCTAAAGGGTAGAAGGCAGACCAGTAAGATTCAGAAGCACCTTTTAAATTAACCAAGCAAATAACAAGTTAAAAAGAAAACTGCAAGCAGTGATATGCGGGCCCTCGCAGCTTCACGACGGGGATCCAGCGGGTCGGGGCCGCCGGCTCCCCGACGTGCAGCACGCGAGGGTCGGCATATTCCAGCTTGCAGTTTTCTTTTTTTCCTCGATCTTGTTCCCTATTCTTCTTCTTCAAAAAAAAAAATTTGCTTTTTTTTTTGGTGGCTTTAAGATCTTCAAAAACTCATGAAACTTGCATCAGGCACCAAGTTTCATGAGTTTTTGAAGTTTTGGTTTGGAGCATCGTTTGACTTTAAACATCAACTTACTGTGTCACGGCGAAACATCAAACTTAGCCGCATCGCCCTGGCAATCCTCTATCCTCTATACAAAAACGAATTTTGGGTCACTTTTTGGACGACATGCTATAGTATGACTTTTCTTTGAATATTTTGGATGACTTTTCATGACTTTTTCTGAACTGACATGCATGCCTCAAGTTACTTCTCATTGTGAGGCAACTGCTCTAACGCCACTGTGTCATACTATATCATGTCTGAAATATGAAGAAAAAAAAAGTCACTTTTAGACTTTTTTGTTTTGTATTGTTGTTGACCTTTGGTTTGGTATTAGTATGACTGCACGTACAAACCCTTTTTGACTTTGAAAATGCCGGCCATTTTTTGAACAACATGCTATAGCATGACTTTTGGGCCCTAACGAGTTTTTGTTTTCTTTGGGATGTAAACAGCTTTATTGTAATTCCACTTGAAATTATTTTTCTTTCCTTAATAGATACCGGATAACTTCTAATAGATAATTGTTGTGTTTGCATCTTTACAAAGACAACTGTGCTCTCACTTACTTTTGACAGATGTTAAAAGGTCCCATTTGGCATATTCAGATTTCCATTTCTTCTTTGATCATAAACCACGTAAACCTTATGTGCTAAATAAATACTGTAAAAGTGTCAAAACGCTCGGTCCACAGAGAAATGCACACTGTGCATATTCAGAAACGATGCCCTTTTACTTCTCCAACTTTGTGATGTCACAAAATCCTGCTCATGTCATGTGTCCGCCCTCAGCATGGCCCAGTCTAATGTGGATGAAAACACTGAGGGGTTATTGCCTCACGGAGCTAAAAAGCTTCAAGACCGATGAAGACGTAGCTGGCCTGGATGTTCGTCACTCAGAAAAGAGTCAGCCAAACGAAAGACAGTGTTTTTAATATTAAAGCATCTTAGAGAAACAGACATAAAACAACCTGTTCTTGTAAAAGGGAGAGAAGTTTCAGGGAGATGTAAAACTCTATTTAGATGTTTTTTAGCGTTTAAAATGACAAAAATATCTAAATAAAACACAGGAAAAAAATTTAAATGTGGAACCTTTAAACTCAAGCATACTTTAAGGTCAGTATTATCTGCACCTTAAAATATAAATGAAATTATTCTTTAACCAAAGAGATGTAATTCACGGGATCCTGAGTAGTGTCTGCTTGTTATACTTTGTGGCTGCATAATGCCCAAACAACCTCCAGCTATCAAGTAGGGAAGCCTGGAGAGGCAAGAACAACTCACCGCAACTTGCCACTTCTCTTTAACCCTCCTGTTGTCCTTGGGCCAAAATGACCCGCAGCTGTGTTCAACCAAGTTCTATTTTATTTTCATATTTTTTGGGATAATTGGTGACAAGGAGGCTGTGAGGGTTTCATTAAAGGATGATGACCAATGATCCCAAAAAATATAAAAAATATTGAAATAAAATAGAACTTGGTTGAACACAGCTGCGGGTCATTTTTGACCCGAGGACCACAGGAGGGTTAAGCTTGTCGTTTTGAATGCGGAACAATAATTTTGGCAACTCAAATGAGTGTATTAGCATTTTTGTCATCTCCTGTCAACTGCATTATGGTGGCTGGGTAGTAAGAGGACAATGCTCACACAACCTTGAGGGGAAAAAAATAAATCAACCTGGAATGATAACAGTGAGAGGGACAGAAAACGTTCGGTGGGCGGCTGACCCTTTAAAACCATCACTTCCTGCAGAGGAAAAGACCTTTATTGTGAAGCAACAGCATATTTCTGGTTTAACCCTGGACTTCAGCACTCATCTCAGATGGATTCAAACTTACAATGACTGTGTTTCATCTTCCTGCCCTTTGTGCAACTAAAGGCCAGCCGAGCAGTGTCTGGTTTCTGATTTAGCACTCAAGGTTCTTTAGCATGCTTGCTACATTTTGACATTATTGTTGAGGTCCTTTTTTTGTTTTGTTTGTAATGTGCTTAGAGCTAACCCTGAAGATTAATGCAATGGAAAAGGATGATTTGAGGATGGCACTTCTTGATACACTGTGAAGTAGAGTTTTGTAGAAAAACATGTTTTGTTTTTGTCTCTTTTTCAAATATAAAAATATTTACAATTCCCTTGCAAAGTGTATCACCGAGGCGACTCGATGCCCTTTAAATCTTTGCTTTCATCAAGCGCGAGCAGACGGGGAGATTTAGGCTGTGTCCCTGACAGCTTTGTCTGAGTTCACTTTGTGCTGACGTCCATGTGTTTTTCTCTCCGTGTCCTTCCTGACAGAAAAAGTCTAATCCTCTGTAGAATACGCTACAAAGCGAGATTATTTTTATGTGTCCATCATCAGCACACAATGTCCTAGACAGTGAAATGATTTCTGTTCATTCAGCCAAATACATTACACAGACATAATTATTATTGATCAAGGCACACAGTCTTCCACAAATAAAGAAACAATTATGCTAAACAACTTGTACGAAAGAGCGGTGATAGCACTTCAGACCAGAGACAGAGAATCTATATAGTTTTCAGTAAGGATGGAGGAGTCTGCTTATGTTCTCTGTATGTAATGGTCCTCCTCTTTATCTATTGAAGTGATCATAGTGACTATAACCAATATCTTCACATTAATAGTAGACTATTATGTTTACGTGGCCAGTTGTAGTAACAAACCCATAGAGAATTACCACCAGACTCTGCTCTGTTGACGAGGTCATTGTTTTCCATTTTCCTGTCTGCATCTGTACGTTTCTCTCCCGTCTCTTATCAGCACTATCTTTAGCTGCAGCGGGGGGAAAAAAACAGAGCAAACAGACCAAAAAGAGACACACAGACAGCGACTGGTTAGTAGAAATCCTAGTAAACAGCATGTAGCAATTAAAAAGTCAGAGGTTTCCCGCAGAAGTTGGTTGAGGCCAAAATCAGAGCTAAAAGCAGTGTGAATATCACGAAGCAGAAAGAGACAGATAATTGAGTGTTGCTTGGTTTCTGTGAATAAATAAGCAACTGTTTGCTGGCAAGTTTGCATTTTAACTTAAAGGTGCTGATGTTGCGATCGCAGCTCGTTTCTACTGCAAATAAGTTTCGAAATAAACGCAGGTCTGAATATACCCGATCACAGATAAACACTACAAATGTTGTCTTACTGTAGATTTAGATTGAAGATTAATTAGAAATTTGTCATCTGTGCAAACCGTGTCTGAGACTCAGCTCTTTGATATGAAAGTTTTCAAAACATCGTGAGACAATATAAAACATCCCTGCCAACCCGTGCAAGTGAATCAGTTGAATAAATAAAAATTATGGCAACGAGCCGCACACATTTCCACCATCAAACAAATGCAAAAAGGCCACAAATTTCAGGAAAAAAATGAAACCTGTAATGTGTTTTTTTCCGCCTAAGCCAGCCGGCGAGCCCGCCACTTGGGCCTAAATCATCTTCAACCAACATACACAACATTTTATTTATTTATTTTTTTTTTGCCATTTTGCAAAGCCAATAAATACCCCTGACAGCAAGCACTTTAAGGTGGTGGACGGGTGATCTGCGAGTCATTAAAGGTGATCTCAGCTGAATAGTTCAAACTGATCAGGACAGCGATGCATAGCAATGAGCATCTGTATGAATTAGAGCACCAGAGTGAGAGGGTCGTGTCCTCGAGGAGGTGGAAATCAAACAGCTGTCAGGGGATCCAATTATGGTCATGTTCCTCTGCCATCCCACAGTACAAATGTTGTGTCCACCTTCCCCAAACCCCCCAGCCACACTCAAGTTAAGCCGTCTCGCCTACAGCGTTTGTGAATATTTGAAAGTACTGCCGCAGGAAAAGAACGAGGCTGGCATTTCTCCTTCAAGAGAAGTGGCCCGGTACCCTGGTGGCAGAAAGTCTCTGCCTGAAAACATAACAAAAGTCAAATACAAAAAGGTCCTTTGTGCCTTTGTCACTGCTTAAGTGTTTAAGAAACTCTCCTGCGCGTTGTCGTAGTAGGTTCAAGATGATAAGTAACAGTGACGGAGAGGTGGCTGAAGAGAATGAACTGAAAATACTAACAAATCCTCAATTTAAAGATCAGCTGGCACAAATTTCTGGTATTTTCAAGAATAAATTATGACATTTATAACCATATGAAGATATTTAAGCAATTGCAAAAATCAAATTGAATGTGCAATCATGTTGCCTGAAATAACCATACTTAAAAATGCTGTGACATTTACTTGTAGACGCAAGTCTGAAATATGTCGGTGCCTAAAAGCGTGCATCAAAAAAGCCTCTATTATTTTCTCTGTGCAAACCCCACACCAGCACTGCCACCACAACACTTCAGGCCACTGTGCTATTTCCAACCTCACCACCCCAGAAAAAAACCCACTTCTTTTTTCCCAGACAAAATGCTTTTTTGTACTTCTCTGCTCCTGTAGCATTTCTTTCCCTCTGCTCCCGTGGCTTCTACACTTCCTCTCCTTGCCACTTGCTCTTTCCGTCTCAGTAGATGGAGAGAGAGAGTAGCTGTTCAGGTTGAGAAATATCCCGAGCTATGCGACCCACAATCCCTTTATAATATAGAAAATGGCAGAGAAAATATTGCCAATGGAGCCATAGTTCTGGAGACTTGCTCTTCAGGTAAGAAATCAAGCTTAAATAGTGGGTTTCCACAAATACTCATGTCAGCATAAAGTCTTTTTATGAGAGACAGTGTATTTGTATAGTATGCTTATTTTAGAATGAAAAAAGTCCTTTATCCACTGCAGCACAATGATTTCTATTGGGACCTGTCATGACATTGTTTTCGTATGGCTTTCTTATAATCATTCACTTATTATTCAGTTTTTACCTGTTTCAAAGATATTTCTGAAGAAATGTGGTTCCTCCCTCTGTTTCTCCCTTTTATATCTGCCTTGCGAAGCAATATGCAGATTTTTATAAGTGCTATATAAATAGAGTTTATCATTATCACTTGGTGATATACAGTGGTGTGAAAAAGTGTTTGCCCCATTCTAGATTTCTTTTTTTTTTTTTTGCATGTTTGTCACACTTAAATGTTTCAGATCATCAAACAAATTTAAATATTAGTCAAAGATAACACAAGTAAACACAAAATGCAGTTTATAAATGAAAGTTTGTATTATTAAGGGAGAAAACAAATCCAAACCCACATGGCTCTGTGTGAAAAAGTGTTTGCCCCCTCCTGTTAAAACATAACTGTGGTTTAACACACCTGAGTTCAATTTCTCTAGCCACACCCAGGCCTGATTACTGCCACACCTGTTCTCAATCAAGAAATCACTTAAATAGGACCTGCCTGACAAAGTGAAGTAGACCATAAGATCCTCAAAAGCTAGACATCATGCCGAGATCCAAAGAAATTCAGGAACAAATGAGAACGAAAGTAATTGAGATCTATCAGTCTGGAAAAGGTTCTAAAGCCATTTCTAAAGCTTTGGGACTCCAGCGAACCACAGTGAGAGCCATTATCCACAAATGGAGAAAACATGGAACAGTGGTGAACCTTCCCAGGAGCGGCCGGCCGACCAAAATTACCCCAAGAGCGCATCGACGACTCATCCGAGAGGTCACAAAAGACCCCACAACAACATCCAAAGAACTGCAGGCCTCACTTGCCTCAGTTAAGGTCAGTGTTCATGTCTCCACCAGAAGAAAGAGACTCGGCAAAAATGGCCCGCATGGCAGAGTTCCAAGACCAAAACCACCGCTGAGCAAAAAGAACATTAAGGCTCGTCTCATTTTTGCCAGAAAACATCTTGATGATCCCCAAGACTTTTGGGAAAATACTCTGCGGACTGACGAGACAAAAGTTGAACTTTTTGGAAGGTGTGTGTCCCGTTACATCTGGCGTAAAAGTAACACCGCATTTCAGAAAAAGAACATCACACCAACAGTAAAATATGGTGGTGGTAGTGTGATGGTCTGGGGCTGTTTTGCTGCTTCAGGACCTGGAAGACT
Organism: Embiotoca jacksoni; assembly: GCF_022577435.1. Classification (NCBI taxonomy): domain Eukaryota; kingdom Metazoa; phylum Chordata; class Actinopteri; family Embiotocidae; genus Embiotoca; species Embiotoca jacksoni. Next base: position 6,533,894 of record NW_027185252.1, read on the forward strand.
TGCTGTGATAAATGGAACCATGAATTCTACTGTCTACCAAAAAATCCTGAAGGAGAATGTCCGGCCGTCTGTTCGTGACCTCAAGCTGAAGCCAACTTGGGTTCTGCAGCAGGACAATGATCCAAAACACACCAGCAAGTCCACCTCTGAATGGCTGAAGAAAAACAAAATGAAGACTTTGGAGTGGCCTTGTCAAAGTCCTGACCTGAATCCTATTGAGATGCTGTGGCATGACCTTAAAAAGGCGGTTGGTGCTGGAAAACCCTCCAATGTGGCTGAATTACAACAACTCTGTAAAGATGAGTGGGCCAACATTCCTCCATAGCTGTAAAAGACTCATTGCAAGTTATCGCAGATGCTTGATTGCAGTTGTTGCTGCTAAGGGTGGCCCAACCAGTTATTAGGTTTAGGGGGCAAACACTTTTTCACACAGAGCCATGTGGGTTTGGATTTGTTTTCTCCCTTAATAATAAAAACTTTCATTTAAAAACTGCATTTTGTGTTTACTTGTGTTATCTTTGACTAATATTTAAATTAGTTTGATGAGCTGAAACATTTAAGTGTGACAAACATGCAAAAAAAAAAAAAAAAAAAGAAATCAGGAAGGGGGCAAACACTTTTTCACACCACTGTACAGACATTGCGTGATCATTGCAATCAATATCGCCTTTAAACTTGAGTGAGATGCAAAATACCAGCTGTCAGCTTTGTTCGTGGCAAAGACGTTCCGCAACACAATCAAGTACACTATGCAACTACTCATTTAGCCGAGCCGATAGTCCCTACATTAACCCTGCTACAACACACCAGGGACTCGCATCACATACTGTACAATTACCATTAACTGTGCCCTCTTTACCTTTTATGCACTACTCACTATACTGTCGGCAGTAATAGGAACAGAGGCCCAACATTTTTAAAGTATCCACCTTAAAACACCCATGTTTATCAGGTACTCAGCATGGTGTAAAAAAAATAATGGGATTTTTTTTTTTTTAGGTAAATATTAAAGTATATCTGTAACCTGTACACACCTTTATAATTAAATTCATTTACGTAACAGCATTTGAGAAAGATTGCTGACTGGTTTTAGCCGACTACACCCGGTGACATACAGCCCTGCACCATGAAAGTAGCAGTTTATCGGCACACAGGCTGAGGAGATTACCCGCTGTGCAAGTCTACCTGTCGGACTGAGATATGGGATTATTTGTCCCAAAGCAAATATCCACTGATTTATCAGTCTGTTAAATTGAAAACATGTCTGAGCATTAAGCTTAAGTGAGAAGAATATAGCTGGCTGAAAAGAAGAGGAAGTTTTGTTTTTCATTATTAGAAGTGTAAAACTAGTTCAAAGTTGTTTACAGGATAAAATGAGTTACCATTAAGGTTAACTTGTGGGACCCAGATAGTAAAGGCTAATAGCAGATAAGTAACTACTTAATGACAAACAGGATGTCTTACTGTCACTTGTTACATGCAGACTTTCTCCAGCAAACAAGCGACTGCAGGGAGACGTTCAGATCATGTCTGTATAACGTCCGTCAGTCCAGACCCTCTTTTGTACGTCTGGTGGACGAGTTCAATATCTGAAAGCCTGAGGAGGAACTTTTTGGAGGTTCATAAACGTCCAATACGTGTTCACCGCGGACATCATTTGAACTCCTGAATACTGATGTTTTGGACGTGGGTGTCTTTCTCTTATTTCAGTTAACAGTTTCACATTGTGACATATCTGACGAGTCCTGTTCTTCTAAAAAAAAAAAAAAAAAGAAAAAAAAAAGTCTTCAGACAAACAGGAAACTGGTACCTTTAAATTCATAAACATCTTATTTTAGAAGCGGATCTTAGATGTACAGAGTTGATATTTCTAAAATCAGCCCATGAAGTCATCACTCCCACATGTGCACAGTTCAGACTGGGGCATGACTAAAATAGCCCCCACCGAAACTACACGAGAGAGTCATCATTACCTCAAATCTATGTGTAGGTCACCACATGGCCACTGCCCTGCGAGACACTTCAGGCTCTAAAAGGAAGATACTTTATGATTTAAGAGTCGCAAAATGTCCAGCAGATCACTATTAATTCTTTAGTGCCATATTAAACATTAAATAACATCAGCACTCTGCACGGACAATGACACGATTTTTGAAGCAGTGACAAGCAAGTGAACACACAGACTGAGGTCAAGGAGTGGGTATGAGCGATGGCGCAGTAAACAGCAATCAGCAGCTCAACGGGAGAAATTGTGACACAAAGAAGAGGAACGCCAGCAGAAATATTGTCTCACTACTGTGAAGTATGAAAGGTGAATGCGACCACTTACATCATGCACTACAAAAGCCGCGTTCAGTTTGCAATGAGGCCAAGATTACAGGACATAATCGTGTCAGTGAGCGGGTGTTCAAGACAACAATGTTTACATTACGAAGCCAATTTGCATAATTGTTATCCACGGAGTCTGCAGCCAATGGGAAGTCACCCTCTCCCCCCCCCAAACCATAACAACAGCAACCAAATCAAAGGGCTTAAAATATGGCTTAAAAGCAATGCAGCCCACAACACTTATTCAGTAATAGTCAAATCATGACTCATATTCTCGTATCACCATTCAGCACGCAGCCCTTCAGGAAGTTATTTCACAAATCAAACCAACGCAAACATTGCATGTGGATGAATCCAGCAGCAAAGAGGAAGCGGGGAGATGATCAACAAGCAGAGCAACACAACAGCCAGCATCCTCACAGACAGCAAACAGCATGCAGGTGATCACAAACGCCAGGAACTTAACTCGACGGGGCGGGGGGGCTGTTGTTTCTGACCCGTTGTGGTCGCAAAATTTAAAAACATCCCAAACGAGAAACTCTGCTCGCAGCTTGTTTGAGGCCACAGCTGTTATGATTAACGCCAATCGGGCTGAGTGGTGCGCGCTAATATCACCGTTTCTCTGATCAAAGCGCCCTGAAGCTCCATGATGTCAGCGGCTTGTTTGGATCCATGAGTACTGGCAACACGTGTTTGCAGCAGAGGACAAACAAAAAGAACCGCCATTTTTGAAAAGTGGGCCTCACGTATAACTTTCAGCCACCTGATAGGTCAACCAATTAGGCGGTGGCTTGCGTGACGCATCTTTGCATTTTGTTGTGCATTGTGGGTAATGTAGGCGCCTACAGTTTTGAAAAGGAAGAGGAACCGTAGTTTTCTATAATAAAACAATATATCTGCTTCTTCTGCATTCATTTTTATCATGTTTGTTTTGACAAAGTCTAACAGCGATATCATTTTTGACCTTAGGTTACTCAGTATTCAAACCTATATATTTCTTTTTCAAATTTTTAGGGATTTTTTTTTTATGCCTTCATAGAAGATTAAACAGGAAATGAGGGGGATAAGTGATGTGAAAAGACAGCTAAAAAAAAATCCAGGCGCCTCATAATGATATATGTACTGAGCATTTAGTCTTAAATTCTGGTGTCGAGTTAAAAAAAAAAAACAAAAAAAAAACAGCAGATGGTAAATATATATTTTGGGGAACTCAGTAGCCTATAAAGTCATTAAAATAATATACCTACAATATTTGCAATTCATTGCAGAAGGAAATTAT